>NW_016107579.1:1559381-1561439 GCF_001604975.1 Cebus imitator | reverse complement strand
AAAAAAGAAAGCAATATTACAATGGGGAAATTAACTAAAGACATAAATAACTTTATGGAGGAAGAATTATAAATGAACTACAAACACAGAAACGTTCAGCTTCGCTAATAATAAATACACATACAGAAATTAGAAAGTCTTAATTTTCACCTATCAAACCAGCAAAAAGCTTTAAATAATTATCCTTAGTTTTGGTGATAGTGGAATAACATGATTACACATTCTTTTGGGCGTGCAAACTGGCATTGCCTTTCTGGAAAACAATTTTGCAGTATGCACCTAGAGACTTCAAAACATTCCCAATTCTTGACCCATAATTTCTCTTCTAGAAATGTCTGCCAAAGAAATAGAAACTGGGACAAAGATATATGTGCAAAGATGTTTATTGCAAAGTTACGGAAGCAACTCAATCTCCCACTATAGCAGAATGGCTAAGTAAACTGTAATATAACTACACAGTGCAATATCATGCAATCATTAAAACAATGCCTTTGAAGAATTTCAAATGACATGGGAAAATACTCATAAGATCATTTTAAGTGAAGGAACCTGGATAGAAAGATAGAAAACTATATGTACCTTGTAAATTCAATTATGTAAATACTGCTCCCATTTAAGTTCTATTTTTAGAAAAAAAAATTGGAAAAAAATACAAAAATACATTGGTTATCTCTGGATCATGAGACTGGGTAATTTTAGTTTTCTTCTACTCATTTCTAAAGTTTTCAGACTTTCTATAATGAACATATTTGTAATTTATCCATGCATTCATTTATTTACTCATTCATTCATTCAACGAATTGGTTGAGTGATTACTGTAACTCTTCTAGGCACCAATAATAATAATAATAACCCTGCAAACATCCTGCTCATGGTTGAAGGTGCTGAAAGGAGACCACTAGAATTTGATCATGGTTCTAATGCTCAGGTCCTTCCTCCCTCTGTGCCTCACTTTCCTTAAGAATAAAATAAAGGATAGTACCAGTACCTTTATCATCCTGTGCTTGTAGGGATTAAACAACAAGATGAGTGAAAGAACTTGGCATGGTGCCAATGACACCCTTCGTGAGTCTTAGCCACTGGGAAAGCCACGCATACAGAGCTCCTCCTCCGTTTCTCCGCTTGCCCAAATCCCTCACGAAGTATGCAGAAGCAAGGAGTGAATAGTGGGCTCCCCTCCCCCATCTGAGCTTCTCCCTCTCCGCACTCACAGTCCCATGCTTTTCTGCAGAGGAAACCACAGGAAACAGCTTTGTTTATTTATTTATCCTTCCAAAACCTGGTTCCTCTGCATTTCTACGGGCGTGTAGACAGGGAATGCTATAAGCCCCTGTGGCAGATCTGCTCGTGCCCACTGTCCAATAAGAAAGCAGAGGCTCAAGGAGAGCAGAGTGCCCCCCTCCCACTGATGATCACAGCCAGGCCAGGAAGGCCGACTTGATCAATCCAACAGTGGCACCTGAGCCCTCTGCACTGGCCCTTCAGCTCTGAGCCCAGGCCTGGATGAGATCTTCAACTTATAAAGAACATCACTCCAAGGAAAAACTAGGACACTGGAAACCCAGGACTCGGTATTGCAAGCATCAAAGCCACTTTCTCAGTGGGGGTAGCCCTCCCATTTGTCCCTGAGGTCAACATGGCAGACCCTCACTTTTGTCCTCAATTTTAGTTGACGAAGTACTCCTTCACTGTGATTACAAGCCCAGTCACAGTTGAGGCATTGAGTCTTCTCTTCCCACTCAAGGACAGGGGAGGGGCTGCCTCTCTCCACATCTCCCTGCAGCTCCTTCTCCAGCCATTAGCTCTTGTCTCCGTGGATCCTGGTGTGCAAGCAGGAAGAAGGGGAAACAGGCTATGAAGTTTTTTAGTTCCCTGAAGGCTACTGACATCAGGCTCTTTGTATCTGGCTGTCTGTAGCTGCCTCTGGCTTTAGTGGGCATATTGGGATTTCTCAAGAGACTCCCTTGCTGGGCCCCTCTAGCTTCTTCAAGTGGCTGCCCTCACATCTTCACAAGGCTACACTTTTGGGGATAATCCCTCCTCCCCTCCCTCCCCCCT
>NW_016107579.1:1513493-1559280 GCF_001604975.1 Cebus imitator | reverse complement strand
CTTCCTTCCTTCCTTCCTTCCTTCCTTCCTTCCTTCCTTCTTTCCTTCCTTCCTTTCTTCTCTCCCTCCCTCTCTCTCTCTCTCTCTCTCTTTCCCAGGTCTCACTCTGTCACCCAGGCAGGAGTGCAGTGGTGCAATTACTGCAATCTCAGCTCATTGAAACCTCTGCCTCCCAGGCTGAAACTGTCTTCCCACCTCAGCCTCCTGAATAGCTAGGACTACAGTGGCATGTTACTATGCCTGTTTAATTTTATTTTTTTCTTTTATAGAGATGGGATTTTGCCATGTTGCCCAGGCTGATCTTGAACTCCTGGGCTCAAGCTATCCTCCTACTATGGTTGCCCAAAGTGTTGGGATTACAGGTGTAAGCCACAGCAGCTGTCTGAGAATCCACTTCAATTAGACCCCAACATCCTCTACTAACCAAAGATCTTCCCCCAAGATTCATTATATGTATGTATGTATGTATGTGTGTATCTGTATTTTTCCTATTTTTGCCATGGCAAAGAGAGCAGCACATATCTACATCAGTCACTAACAAAGAGGATGGAGCATCATGATTGTTTCAGGTATATGTATTTGCTGGGTCTCTGATGTTTAAATGGAAAAAATGAAAACTCAGAAAGGTAAAGCATCTGACATAAGACATGTGGTTGCTTAGTTGTGACGTCAGAACTCAAACTCAGGTCTTCTGACTCCTACTGTGGGAGCCGCCTCCCTTAAATCACCCCTTCTGGCTGATCTTGTTCACCAAGGCTAAAGATCATGGTTGGCTCCAGTTCAGAATCACCTCAATATCAACTCTTGCTGATTGAGGGCCACCTCAGTGCCAAGCACAGGACTATCCACATTGTGCATGTTATCGCTAAGAAACGACAGAGGAAAAATTAATAGTAGCTGGTGAGAAACACAGGTGGACAGTTTGAACCTTATCTTATGTAGAGAAATCAAAGAAAAGGACCCAAATAAATAACTTTAAAAACCCATTCGTGAACAGCAGCATTATACATAATAGCCAAAAAAGTGGAAACAACCCAAACGTCCATGAGCTGATGAATGGATACATGAAATGTGGTTTACCCATGCAGTAGAATATTATTAAGCCTTTAGATGGGGTGAAGTATTGATACATGCTATACAACATGAATGAATCTTGAAAACATTATGTGAAGTAAAAGGCAGACGTAAAAGGACAAATATTGTTTGATTTTACTTCTATGAAGTATCTAGAATAGGATAATACATAAAGAAAGAAAGTAGATGAGGTCTTCCCAGGAGCTGTGGGGAGGGGAGAATGGGGAGTGACTGCCAACGAGTTTCTCTTTGGAGTGATGGAAATATTCTAAAATTAGATTGTGGTGATGGTTACCCAACTGTGTGAATATACTAAAACCATTGAATTGTGCACTTTTCATTCAATGGGTGTATTTTATGGTTTGTGAATTATATGTCAATTTTATGGTAGAACAAAAAACCTAAATGGCAAAGCCATGAGGATTTTACCTGGCCTGCTTGCCAGGAGACCCAGGAAGCCAATTACAGTGAGCATGTGCTTGTGGTTCTAGCAATCCGTCCCTTCTCACTCTTCTCAGTCTCTGTATTATTAGTTCTGTACTAGAAGTCTGATCTTCTGCTGAAGGTGTGAGAATAAGTAATTTACTTTCAGTCAATCAAACGTGTTAAGGCGGAACTCGAGGCGGCCGAGAGGAGGAGGGATTGTTTTGTTTTTCCAGTGTTGAAGGCCCCACAGAGCAACTGGCTGCCTTTTGCCAGCTGGGTGAGGCCTCACAGCAGGCAGCCCAATGGGCTGGAATCCTCAGCAAATCATCTTGACTGTCGGAACCATGAAATCCAGCCAGACCCCAAAATGGTGACCCCGCAGTCCCCAGTGCCCTCTGAAGCCCTCTGGATAGGCTGGCTTCCATTTCTGGCCCAGCCTGGCCACTGAGGAATGCCAAACATCTCTGTGCCTGGCAACCACAAGGCCACCAGGTGTCTAGGGCCAGTAAAAAGGTTTAGGGCTAGGGAAGTGTTTCTTCTGCTTTTTTGCCCTGCTGCTCACGGAAGCTTCCCCAAGCCTCCCACCTCCAACCCCCTCCTATATCCACGTGAAGCTATTTCAAAAGTTTGGACAAAGCCACGGCTCTCTCTGTAGCTTGGGGGAGACCCATGGGCCCATCTCTTTGGGGGTATCATTTCTTAGGGAAATGTTTGGACTAATTGGAGACAGGTGTTCCCAGGTGCTAACATGCAGACTTTCCCTGGAGAAGTGGGCACAAAATGAAACCACATGGGCTACTTACAAATAAGTGAGGTGCGAGCGGCAGGCCCTTGTACCTTTTCCTTCCTTCTCCTGCCCCCACTCTTCTCCCTGCAGGCGGAGGGGGGAAAGCCCCTGGACTCACACATCGGGTGGTATGGTTGTGGTTTCCGCACAGTGCTTTGTTAGGTGGAGAAGAGGGAAGGGCAAAAGGCATCTCTGAGCCTGTTCCCAGGCAGGTCTTGAAAGTGGGGTTGTGTAGGGGCACGTGCCTTCTACCTTATTACCAGAGCCAGAATCCTGGGAGGAGCTGAGGACAGTGAGTGGTAGTGGACTCTTTGAGAAGAGGCCCAAAGAACTGAGGCTCTGCTCCAGGAAGCCTGGAAACCCTTTGCACACATACTTTATAAATCCATTTGACAATCAGGTTTGGAACTTTGAGGAAAAAATGCATTTTAATGTTTGCAAGGTATTGAGCCCTCCATGGGTGTCCAGTTACGCTTTCCTTTTGCTCTACGAGAAAACTGAGGCCCTGGTATGCCAACATCATAAGGGCAGAGCCAGGATGGGAATGGAAGCCTGTGGACTCCAGAAGTCAGGGCTCTACTCTGACTGTGGATTGAGTATACAGGTATTGATCGACTTACCACCTATGCAACTTACGACCATTCAACTTTACGACCACAATCGCTAGCCATGACTGCTCCGCGTCTGGCAGCGCAAACGTTGCCCAGCTGGGCGTACGACAGTGCGGACCAGCTTCTGGCAGCACTACCATCTCCGCGTGCACCATTTCAACTGTACATATAGCCTACTCAACTTACGACCAAATCGTGTTACGACCGGTCCGAGGTCCCGACCGTGGTTGTAAGTCAAGCACTAGCTGGGTACGTGCTTTGAAAGACAGGCATGGAGTTCTGAGGTACAATACAGTTGACATGAGGAGAGACATGCTCTTGAAGATGCAGAGCAGAGAGATGGGATGAGTGGGGTTCTTACTGAGCCACTGATCCAGCCTAGTACCACAAATGCAGTGTGTCTTATCCCAGATATGATTAAAATGTACTATAGGCCTTTATTGCTTAAGCTATTCTTAGGTAGGTACTCTGTCACTTGCATTCAAATATCCAAGAATTCTGTATATGTATGATTCATACATAGATAGTCATGAAAGTTTCTGGGGATGGAGATGTGTGCGTGTGTGTGTGTGTGTGTGTGTGTGTGTGTGTGTATACACATTTGAAATTGTCTTAAATGTTTGTTGTGGGAATATTAACTTCAACTACTCCCTTATGCTAATTTAACTTCCACCCAAACTCAACTCCCAGGGGAAGTTTGGAGCTGCACTACTGAGCTCATCATCGGCTCCCTGAGACCTGACTTCCCACCTCTGTGAATGGCACCATGGGCCAGCCAGGGACCTGCCCAGGAGGGGCCCTGGGAATCATTCTTGCCAGTTCTCTCCATCAGGGCCCCCATCCAAACTGTCTTCAGGCCCAGTCCCTTTACTTCTCTCCAGCTGGTCCCTTTTGTTGACTTCCGCTTTCCTGATGTGGCTTTGGTAATCATTTTTCCCAGATGGATTAGAGCTCTGGCCTCAAGGGTGGTTTCCCTGACTCTGGACTTTTCCTGTGAGCCCACCTTCCATTCTGAAGCCAGAGGCAATTTTTGAAATAAAATTATTATCATTCCACTTCCTTGCCTAATTTCTCTATGGCTCCCATTGCTAGCAGAAGGAAGTCCAGGCACCTGTACAGGCTTACAAGGCCCCCATAGCCTGGCCCCTGCTCACATCTCCAGTCTTGTCTCTCCCCTACCCTCCTTGTACTCATCTGCATCCAACTGGAATTATTTTTTTTGTTCCTTGACAGTGCCCTGTAAGTTCTCACTTTATGACTTTGCAAATTCCGTTCCTTTCGTAGGTAACACTCTTCCTACTCATCCTTGAGCACAGGTAGCCTCTGTTTCTGGGCACTGGGTAGCATGTCCTTGTTGTAACGTCTAGTTGCTACCTATGCACTTGCATTTCTTCCTCACTGGACTGTAGCTCCTAAAGAGTGGGCGCTTACTCTTTTTCACACACACAAACACACATGCATACATACATATACGCACATGCACACACATATATACACATGCACACATGTGTACACATGCATGTACACACACATACACATCTGTAGCATCTTGGGAGGCTAACTAGGTCTCTTTGGTTGCAAATGTCAAAAACCCATCTCAAACTAGCTTGGAAAAAGGAGGGGCTTCTTGGGTGGCATTGCACACAATGAGATAAAGAGTCGAATAGTCACCCCTAACAACGCCTGGGTGAGCATGCTCTATGTGAGGCTGGCTGACATTTTCCCTTGGTCAGCAGAACCTCTGCCTGAAGGTCAGCTAGAATGGACTGTGGAGTTTCCTAACTGCTCTTGGAGATGAAGACCTCATCCTGTTAACGCTGTAACAGAATTAATGTAAAAATAAAAATAGATGGCATTCCTAGGGTTCCCACCAGCACCACCAATGGGCAGGAATCTCTCTCCTTGGTCTTTTGGGAGTGCTGGGAATTGGATCCATTACAAAACCACTTCTTTGTGTTAAGGCATTGCTGTCTCACTGGGATACTCCTTCCCTCTTAATCTTCCTTCTTTCTTATTTCCTCCCTCTTTCCCTCCTTCCATCCCTTCCTTCCACTAGGTATTTATTGAGGGCGTGCTATATGCCAGTCTTATGCCAGTCACTGTGGTGGTAATTTGAATCAGACAAGGTCTCTGCCTCTAAGAAGCTTACAGTTTAGTGGGTTTGGTGCTCAAGAAATGTGAGGAACCCTAGGTGCCCCCCATGCTAATAGTAGGTGAACAGAAAAATTGATACAGGTAAGTTTTGTTGTTAACCAGCTCCCCAGGGCTGAGAACTAAAGTGTGCTGTGCACTTACCAGAGCTGGTCAGTTTCCATACATGTCTTATTTAATTCTGTTGGATGACTATTCTTCCCGCTTTGCAGTTGAGAAAACTGAGATTGAGACAGAGTGGTAATTTTCCTGAGGCCACACTGCCTGTCACCTTTCTGATCACCATTTCTTATGACTGGCTCCCAAGGGCTGGCACTAGGTCATCATCACCGCTGATCCCCTGGCACAAGTTGCATGTGAGTTAGACCTGCTAAGAAAACTTTCCTAGTCAAGTAACCTTGGGCAGAACTGGGTGAAAGAAAAGTTAAACAGTGTTCTTTACTGCAGGGCTCCTCAGAGTTTTAAATATGTGTATTAATGAGGTCCTTTTGCCTCAGTATAACAGAAACTCCATGGGGTTACTGCCTCCCCCTCAAAAAAAAGAAATAAAGAAAAAGGAAAAAGCAACTTGGCTTAAAGGGAGCAGGTGAGTGAACACTAGGGGCCCTGGGGCAGAGTTGCACAGGGATAATCTGATTGGGTCTTGTCAGGTCACATGCTTCTTGTGGTCCAATCAGGCACCACCTATTGTGTGGTGGGGCCACTTCCCTCCGGCTGAAGCAGAAAGCCGGTTGCTCAAGAGAAAGGCTTATGAGAGTGGTGTAGACACCTTGAACGTTGTTAGTGAACGTGGGTGAATCTCCCAGAAGGGACTAGTTAACTTGCATTTTCAAAACTGTTTTTGATCACGGAGACTTCTTTTCATTGGTGCCTTATCAGACAACTTGGAATTAGAGTTTCTTGGGTAGAAAATGGAGCTGACTAGGAGGAGTGGGGCATTGCTGGGCAGGGCACGTGGTGGATGACCTCTGGTAACCCAGGGCACACAGGTAGCTGAGGTAAGTGTTAACAGGGAGGAAATGGGCATGAGCTAGTTTATGCACCTCCCTGTGTCTGACTCTGGACTGCAGCAAGAAAAAGGTAGTCACAGGAGGCCACGTCCCTTTGTTCCTTCAACAGCAGCTAACTAAACTAATATTATGAAGGCTTTTATGTGCAGGTAGCGTGCTAAGGGTTTTTCACACATTATTTTGTTTAATATTCATAGCAACAGGACATATGAACCTTTATACCCGCATTTTACAGGTCAGGAAACTGACACCCAGAGAAGTTAAGTCACTTTTTCAAGATTCCCAAGCTAGTGAGTGACAGGATGAAGGCTTGCTCTGAAGCCTGACTGTTGAATCTTTCTCCATACGATTCTAGAATTAGAATGTAAAAGGCTGCACCTTGAAGAGTGAGCTCCTGTAAATAAGATACTAAAGTCCCAGAATGTCAGCACCAGAAGGAAGTTTAAGACATCCTCTGTTTCAGCTCTGTTGATTCTCTCTACTTTATCTCTTCAACTAAGCTTTCATTCAAACTTTGCAGCCACCTGCATATCATATATTTCTATCTCCATGTAGAACCTTGGTCAAGTAACTATAAAAATCCAGATTGCTGGACCTCAACCCAGGCATTCTGATTCTGTAGTTCCAGGGATGGAATTCAGAGACCTTCCCTGTGACTGAGTCCCCGGCTCCACGGCCAGCCATGAATTTTGATCTGGGAATCCCTTAGATTTTGCCTTGGGGGCATCGCCCTTATTCAGGTAGTCTATAACCACAGGGACCTCCAGACCCTCAAGCCAGAGACACTTAAACTAGCAACAGCTCACATTTAAATGCTGCATCCCTAGAACTACAGAATCAGAATCCCTGGGTTTGTTACCCAGGCTGGAGTGCAGTGGCATGAATATGGCTCGGTGCAGTTTCGACCTCCCAGACTCAAGTGATCCTCCCACCTCAGCCTCCTGAGTAGCTGGGACTACAGGCACACACCACCACACCTGGCTAATTTTTTAGTAGAGAAAGGGATTTGCGGTGTTGCTGAGGCTGGTCTTGAACTCCTGGGCTCAGGTGATGAGCCCAGCTTAGTGTACTGAGCTGTTTTCAGCACCAGCCTTGAATTTCTCCAGTGGGAGAAATAGGAAGAGGATAAAGAGGGTGCACTTTGAGCACAGCTCCATGGGGAGGTATGGCCCAGACCTCTCAGCATGACCTGCAGTTTGGTGTCAGGCACCATGAGCTAAATGTAGAACTGGAGAGCAAGTGTCTGGAAATACAGAGCAATTTTACACTGTGGTGGCATCCATGCATGTGGTCAGTGGGCTCATCTTATTGAATGGGGCGTTAACCAATTTGGGTATTGTGAAATTCTGTGCTAAGTGGCTGAGTTGCACATAACATGAGTTGCACATAACATAAGTTGCACATGAAGTTTTAGGGCCTGTGTGACTATCAGGGGTTGGGTTGAGTCTTATTGTTCCAGTGTGCTGGTAGGAGAATTAGGATTGGGTGTGATGGAAAATCTTTGCCTTTGCTTTTATTTGCGATAGTGAGGGATGGATGGTTGACTCTGAATTGTTAAGTCACAGGTTGTTAACTGGGGGCCCACAAGCCAACTGTGGCCCTTGAACCTTCTTGCTTAGCCTGCACTTGTTGGTTCCCATGGTGTTTTGAAACATTTGAATCAGATTTCAATATTTTCATATGAAAACAAGACACTGGCTGTCTTCAAAAATCAGTTTACCTGGCAAGCCTGAGCCACATTCCAGCTTGTTTGCAACTGGCTGATGCTAAACAGTGGCTGCCACTCTCAGTGGGGTGTGTGCTCCTTGATTTGCCTCTGCCCTATTGCCCTCTGACCTGGTCTGTTACACTAATTTACATTGCTAGCCTTGCCTCCTTTTGCTCTTTTACATGCCTGACTTAGGTCAATGCAGTTTAATTCACCGGAAATTTTAATCAGGCATCTGTTTTGTGCCTGGTACTAGGTGGCTATTATTATTTTAAAATCAGGTATCTATCAAAATCAGGTTCTGTGGAAGATACAAAATAATTTTTTACATAGTCTCTCTTGCCAAGAGTATGTAGCCTCCCTCATTGGGAGGTGGGTTGTAGATGTGGGATGCAGCAAGAGTTCCAGGCAAGAAGATAGATGATGGGAGCAAAAGATACTCCAGAGAAAGGGGCAATTAACAGTACAAATTTATTTATATTTGTATAACATTGCACCTTTTCAAAGCCTTTTCCTACACAATGGTTGCTTTGATGAATCCTAGTGAGGGAGACAGGGCAATCATTGGTCCCTGTAATTTGCTAAGGAAGATACTGAAGCCAAGCAGTGACTTGACCGAGTCTCCCATCTAGGAATAAGTGAAAACCAGGCCTCCACATTCCCGTCCAGTGGTCTTTCAATCCAGAAGATGAAGAGCATCCAGGAAAGCAAGCCCGTTTCTTGGGGTAGATTCTACTGAAGGCAAAGAGTGCACATGTGGTCCAGAGACTGTGGTTGAATGATGGATTCAATATGTAAAAATTATCCTGCCAAGAATAATTCATCAAATAGGGAAACAGTTCAGGAATGGACACACCCAAACTGTGTCATCACCTAGGGAATGAGTGAGTTCTCATTTTTCAATGCAAGGCACGCCTTGGTTGAGAAGTTTGAGAGAAGCCATTTGGCCTGGCTCATTTCATGCATTGTGAGGTTGTAAGTGTGATGATTGGGTGGAAGTCTTTGTAGAAACATCCTATGTTCCTAAACCTCAGAGAAGTTGATGGAATGGATATGGTTTATGCTGAGCACCTAAGAAGATGCAGCAGGATTTGATGAGCCAAATCTCAAAGGCAACCAGCGTCTCTCTTTCAGCCCCAGTTTTTCAAGTCAACTTCTGAGCAGCTCACTTTGCCTCTCTGAACCCAGCCTGAAAAATTACCACCAGGCTGCTGCTTCCCCTGGGGAAGAGAAAACAAACTTAGGAAACTATGTTCCAGAGACATTTCTCTCAGTTTAGAGGCAGAGAACACTAATAGCTAGGTAGTCACAATATGTGAATATGAATGGAAAGGCATAAAGGATGATCCACCTAGCAAAATACGTCATGTCTTAAGTGCTTACCTCAAGTGACTCTCTCTATAGATTTATGTAATCTCAATTTAATTTCAAATTAATCCATGGAGGATGGCGTGAATATCCCCATTTTACAGTCAAGGAAATAAAGCTTCTGAAACACAAATATCTCACCCAAGGGTGGACTCTAGAATATGAATGCCAGGTTATTTGATTCCAAAGCCCTTTTTTTTTTCTCATCTACCACCCTCCAAATCATGCTATGTCTCCTGATTGATGATGGAAGTTTAAGAACTTGTGTTACTTGACCAATTTTCTCTTCTACCCAGGTGACACTAGGTTGAAGGAGTGGGTGAAAGGCATTGCATGACAATAATTAGACTGCAATAACAATACAAAACAGATTATGATAGATAGATTGTAACACGGAGCCATTTTTGTAGCTATAGGCTTTATGTTTGTGTCTGAAATGACCTACAGAATTAAAGATGAGCAGGAAAGGAAATAATTACAAGCTGTCTGAACAAAATCTGCAACAAGTTACCTATAAAACTATAGTTATCCAAACAGGATGACATTTACTTTATAAGTTCATGACTTCCTTCCTTTAAAGTTTGCTAAAAAGAGAGCAAAGTAATTACAGTTCTCTTCTGATTGATTAAACATGACATATATGCTAATATGAAAGTAACTCTTGTCCTTTGTTACTCCATTGTCTGGCTCACAGCAATTTAGAAGGTAGCAGATATA
Organism: Cebus imitator; assembly: GCF_001604975.1. NCBI lineage: Eukaryota > Metazoa > Chordata > Mammalia > Primates > Cebidae > Cebus > Cebus imitator. The sequence goes on along the minus strand of NW_016107579.1, from coordinate 1,549,428 downwards.
ATCATTTCAGAGCTGCCAGTCTGGACTTTTATATACTAAGATTAGAATCTTGGGTCTCCTTTACTTCAACCAAGAATTCGTACTCCCTCTCTGTGTTTTAAATTTTGTATAGATGTGAAATGGTGTTTCAGCTCTTAAAGCTTATTTTTTTTCCTCTTGTACATCAGAAAACATGTTACCATTGGCAAAAGAAAAAAAAATCCACCTGCTAAGATTTACTTTAAAGCAATTATGTAGTTAGTAGTCTGTCAGATGGAGTATTTTTCACTGTCTGAATAAAATAGTAAGTTAGACAGGACTGAAAAAAAACCACAAAATTTAGGACATCAATAAATATGCCACTTGTTAGGTTATAAGGAGATATTTTTCAATTTAAAGCAGAAATTATTTGAAAAATAGGTTACGACCACATCCGTCAAAATTAGTCTGTATTTTGGGAAGACTACAATCACTAATATGGCAATTATTTTTAAAATCCTTAAAGTTGAAAGAATTAGAAGTAACATATAATAACAGCATACATGTATTGTGCTCACTGTGTAGTAAGCATTATTCCAAATACTTTGTACATATCAACTAGATTAGCTCTTGTAACAACTCTGTGAGATGAGTACCATGATGAGCTCCTTTTTACAGATGGGGAATGAGGCACAGAGAGGTTAAGAGACTTTCCCAAGGTTAAACACTTGTGAAATTCTAGTTACCCGCTTATCTTCATATCATTCTGCTGGAATATTCCATGGAATGTGAAATAATCACATTCTTGGTTAAAGAATAGATCCTTAACAGAAAAGTAATGTAGTAAGCCTCAATCTGTAACCCTGCCTTACCCTGGAACAGGATGGCCTATGGGCCATTAACCTTGTCCTGGCTTTGGTAACCCCCATGAACCCAGAGACACCTGTGCCTGCAAAGAACAGAAAAACAGGGTAATGGGCCAATAGCATGCATGGGCCATCCATTCAGGCTCATGGCCTGACCTGGTCCCTGGGGGTTCTCTGCTAAATTGCATCTTTACTCTAACTTCATTTAACTGGCCTTTTGGATTTTGTGCTGCCCTTGTCTAGTTGGGCCTATGGAACTTGCACATATATCGACTTATCCGGGGAATCCAGGTGGCTCAGTGTGTCAAACATATCCTGAAAAAGACACATCAGGGTCTGCGTCCTAGGCCTGCCAACTACTAGTCTCTGGGTGACTTTGAAAACATTTATTCAGGGCTCTGTGCCTCAGTTTGCCCATCTGCAAAATGGGATTTTCAAGGTGTTTGTGAAAATCACATGACGTAACGTGTGTCATGCAGTGGGCATGGGACACATGCTGGAAGGCTAGTTCCCCCTCCCTTTCTCCCTTCCTTTCTTCCTTCTTTTTAAAATTTACTTCTCTCTGGACTTCAGATCCTCAGTGAAGAAAGGAGGAACTTGATTGTTGACAATCTCTTCAGTTTTATATTCTGTGGTGCAAAACAGTGATTACTGAATAATCAAGGTATCTAGAAGTCAGTTTTTATTCCAAAGACCCAGTTGTGCCCACATGTATCTTTGCTAAATAACAGTTGTATAGTGAATTAATTTAACACACATACACCAAGTATGCCCAGAGATGAGACAGACAAACTGGTTTTGCCTTTTTGGAACTCATAATCCAGTCATGCAGAGCAGGCTTCAATTTAACCTATCAGCCACTAGAAGACAGGCCTTTCCCGAGTGCAGTGGCACTGAGGAGGGAGCACTCAGTGGTTGCCTTCCATTACCTTTGATGCTGCGTCTGCCCTCTACCATCCTGATGACTTTGCACAACTGCCATCTTCAGGCTCCGCGAAGGCAGAAAGCTGAGTAACTTTAGAAGAATTTCCTCAAAGGACGTGAAGCAACACCTGAGTAAAAAAGGTAAGTAGTGAGAAATTAAGTCTCCAGAGTTGATCACGGGAAATGACACTGATGCCTGAAGATGCCAGGAGACCCACGGCCTGGTCGCAGCTTCTAGCTGGAAGGTGAAGGCCATGTTCTTGGCCCCTAACCACTTGCCAGTCAGGCCAGGTGAACTTCCTGAAGTCAGCCGACACAGTGGTGCATGTTGGCCCCTGAAGAGAGGTGTCCTATGCTTCCCCTTTCTCTGCCTCCTTTTTCTCCTGCCTCTTTGCAAGCCTTAGGGCTGCATGGAATACTCAGGTCCCCCCTTAGAATCTGAGGCATCATGACCTTTACTTTACACTTTTCTAAGCTGCATAATCGCTGCCATACATAATTTTTGGCAAATAGGGCTCAGGTAATAATAATATTGCTGCTGCTTTCTCTTTGACTCTATTATAGGCATTGATCGACTTACGACCTATGCAACGTACAACCATTCGACTTTACGACCACAATCGCTAGCCACTACTGCTCCGCGTCTGGCAGCGCAAACGTTGCCCAGCTGAGCGTACGACAGTGCGGACCAGCTTCCAGCAGCACTACCATCTCCACGTGCACCATTTCAACTGTTATTCCAGACTCGGTACAGCAATTTGTGTTTTGTGTCTTGGATATTTTTCATCAAACCCCTCCCAATAAACTTCTTATACGTTTCGAAGCAAAGGACCCAAACATCGAACGATTTACAAGGATTGAATGGATGTCGCACGATGTGTTTCATCCGTATCGTGAAATTTATGAAGAAAAAAAGAAACATACAATTCAGACAAAGCTCACCATGTTTATGAAAAAACCAACTCTAGTAGCCCCAACTGCTGCCTCAGATGATGACATCAACGATCCACAGCCAAGCACCAGCGGCCAATAAAATGTTTCGTACATGTTTATATATTTTGATATGTTTTGCAATTGGGAAAATGTTTCCTATGGTATTTTTTACACCTGTATTTTGTATTTTTGTATGCACCCGTATTTTGTAATTTTGTATGTTTTGCAAATATTAAACCAGTTGTACTGGTAACGCAGTGTTTTACTTAAACCTGACGAATGTAAAAAGAAGAAACAAAATGGTGTAGAGATGATACAAATGGCATAAAATGAACAAAGAAAATTATGATATATAAAAATAATGAAAGAAAATTATGATAAAATATGACTTAAAGATTTTTATAACATCATTTCACAGTACTGTACATATAGCCTACTCAACTTACAACCAAATCGTGTTACGACCGGTCTGCCAGACCCAATCATGGCCGTAAGTCGAGCACTAGCTGTACATCAACTCTGCTTGGTTGGAGTAAGGGAGATTAAGGAATTTGCCTAAGGGTCACACAGTTGGGAGGCTGGAGTTTGGAATTCTATACTCATTCATTTATTCAACAAATAGGAAGAAGAGTGACTACACCCCAGGTACCGGATAGGAGAGGGGCAAAGATGAAAAAGATAGGTCCGCTTTGGTGGCCACAGGCTCGTGGAGAAGATGGACCGGTGATATGTATGACAACAGCGACAAGCATAGGCTGCAGCTGCAGCAGCAGCACAGAGGCAGGGAGTTCCGAGAAGGTGCCTGGAGGATGCTCCACGGGATTTGGGACTCTGGTTGTGGAGAATGGACAGATTTTCAGGTGAGTGCAGGGTGGGGAAGGGCATTGTGGGTCTAGGGAAAGGTGAGAGGCAGGGAATTTGTTGCAGTGTCGAGGACACCGCAGGCAGCCAAGACTGGTGTGCCACTGGGGTAGAGGAGGCACATCTGAGATGATCTCACTCCAGGTAGCTCCAGGCCAGGACGGCTGAGGGTGGGTTCACCTGGGACTACTGATCAGAAGATTTCCAGCGTCCCTCTAGCGTGGAGCTCTGTAAGTCCCTGGGCTTCCTACATAGTGGCTCACACCTTTAAGAAGAAGTGATCCAGTAAATAACCAGGACACTGCAAGTCCTTTTCTGACACACTCTTGAAAATCACAGAGGCCAGGTGTGGTGGCTCACATCTGTAATCTCAACACTTTCAGAGGCCAAAGCAGGTGGATCATTTGAGGTCAGGAGTTTGAGACCAGCCTGGTCAAGATGGCTGGTCGCTACTAAAAATACAAAAATTAGCCAGGTGTCGTGGTCCGTGCCTGTAATCCCAGCTACTTGAGAAGCTGAGGCAGGAGAACCATTTGAACCCAGGAGGCAGGGGTTGCAGTAAGCCAAGATTGCACCACGGCACTCCAGCCTGGGTGACAGAGTGAAACTCTCTCAGAAAAAAAAAAGAAAATCACAGAGACACTTTTACCATATGCCATTGGTCAAGCTCATCGCAGGCCCAGGGGGATCAAGAGGAAGCAACACAGGCCTGTCTCTCCATGGGAGGGTGTCAAAGAACCTATAGTTATGTTTTAAAACTGTCACACCTAGTAAAACTCAGACCTAGTAAAAAACTCGAGACCCAGTTTTTTAACTCTGGTGTAGACTCTTATAAGAGCTTATAAACTTATTAGTCCAAGATCTTAATGGTATTTTTAAAGTTATGATATTTTAAAATTTTTCTCTAATGAAAGAAGAGCTGGTGCCATGGTAGGGAAGGGCACCTGCTCACCAGGCCTCCCTCTTTTGCTTCTTTATCCCCTAAAACCAGTCTCTAGGGTCTTTTCTTGGAATGCTAAAGGATCCAAGAAACAAGGTTTCCAATTTACTCTTTTAAAGTGTTGTTTGCCTTTAATAAACACTTCCTGGCCAGGTGCGGTGGCTCACGCCTGTAATCCCAGCACTTTGGGAGGCTGAGGCAGGTGGCTCGCATGAGGTCAGGAGTTTGAGACCAGCCTGGCCAACATGGTGAAACCCCGTCTCTACTAAAAATACAAAAATTAGCTGGGCCTGGTGCTGCATGCCTATAATCCTAGCTACTCAGGAGGCTGAGGCAGGAGAATCACTTGAACCCAGGAAGCAGAGATTGAGTGTGCCGAAATCATGCCACTGTACTTCAGTGTGGGTGACAGAGTAAGACGCCATCTCAAATAAATAAATAAACACTTCCATGGGGGAAAGCTCTCTGCACGTGTAAATCCAGGCACCTTGAGAAGTCCGAGAGGATCTTCCTGGTGTCCCCTCAAGGCAGGGCACACCCTGGTCACAGATGGGGCCAGCATTGTACAAATCCACACCAGTTGCTTTCCATACTACCTTCTTTCAGACCCCTTTTTAAATTTCAGGTTTCACTTTTTAAGTTTTTCCTCCACTATCACCAGCCTTCTTCACTGTTATTCCTTTCTGCCAACACAGTGGTGTGACTACCTTATGAACACCGCAGTTCTGTCTTTCCTCTTTCACTCCCAGGCCTCTGGGGGGCTGCTCATGGTGGTTCTCTCTGCAGAAGGCTGTGGGCGCGGCCTTGGCAGACCTCTCACCCAGGCACTCACAGACCACAATGTGAATAGCAGCAATAGCCTTTTCTGCCCCAGGTCTGTCCAACCAACCTACCACGTGAATGACAAAACTTACAGTGTTTGTCAGTGTCCTGGCAGGGTGGTGGCAAGTGGTACCCTGAAGGTGGGATTATCTAGGGAGAGTTGAATGAGGAGACTATTTCAAAGATTTGGGCAGGGTGTAGAGAAGTCACAAAGGGAAGTCACCATTACCAGGCGGTAGAAACAGAGAGATCTTTATGGAAAGGTTGGCCCAACAGGAGTGGCGATCTCCTCTGTTGGGTGCAGTTAGTCTGTGGGATCCCACAGGGAGGGAGCCTCAGGGAAATGAGTATCTCAGCTTTACTCTCCCCTGCCTCCTATCACCTGCTCACACTTGGCCATCTGCTCACCTTTGGCCAACACAGCTGAGAGTCACGGGCAGGGGAAGCCCTTGTTGCAGGTCAGGCTTCTGGAGCATAGAACAGGGTCAAAAGAAGGTGAAACGTGGATCTGGGGGAAAAAGGAAGACACGTTGTATCCTCACATGTTTTGAGTGGTTAGCTTGCCATCTCAGGAAGGCCTGGAAGGTGAGGATGGGGATCTCCATGCTACAGACGGATACGTGAGGCTCGGAGAGGGTGAGTGCACACAGAGCCTTTGCAGGGAGGTAAGTGGCAGCGAGGTGCTCACCGCCAAGCCCTCAGGCTCTGAGGCCAGAAGATGCTCCACAGTTGCCTCACAGCTGCCTCCCTGAAACATTTCCGACACTCATCAGTCATAACAAGCTCCCTGCACCAACTTGCTTTCCCAAATGCACGATTTCTCATTGCCAAGTGTAATTAACATGATGCATTGACTTAGGGCAGCGCTAACAAGCACATATTAATTTTGAAAACTCAGGTTCTTTCTCCCTGGAAATGAGTTACTGATGAACACCTAACCATAGGAGTTTAAAAGTGCAGGAGCAGGAGTGGGTAATTATGGGCTGGCACAGCCCGCAGGTCTGCATTTCTGCCCCCTGGAAACACCCTGACAGTGAGTGATGGCTCCCCGCCTCCATGAAGGGGGTGCTGAGGGTCACCCCAGTGCTGCTTCCCTGATGCCCAGTCTCCCTAGCTCCTCTGGAGAGCATCTTTTTTCAACTGGTCTCTTGGTGCAGTTCTCTTCCATTAGAACCGGTACCTGAAGCTGTCCTTGGCTTATTCGCTTCCCCTGACTTGGATATTTACATCCCCTGCCAAACCCATCCTTCTAGGGACCTAGGTCACTGGGTAGCCCTGGGCAACCCATGGAAGCAAAACGAAGATGCCTGGATCCTTGTCTGCCCTTCACTCAGGGGCTCCCTGACAGCTGGAATTTACTTTAGAACTCTGGTTTCATGAGCCAGATGTTTCAGCAAATTCCCCTCCCTATCTCTTCTCCCAATGGGGAATGAAAACTTCTCTACACACCTTTCTGTACTAGGGTTGGACATCAGGAAGAAAACAGTTTTCCATCATAATACTCTCTTGGTATGTGGGGAGACTGTTTTGCCACAGGGTCCCATTGCGTTCTGGGACCCTTTCCCATGTCCTGCAAAGCCCACAGGAGAGTCAGGACTGGGTTAGGAACCAGTTCTGCCACCCTCTAACCCTTTACCTTGGATAAGAGTGTGAGGTCCAGGGGCTGCTGGGGCTGCCCTGACTGGTATTTCTTGGGAGATGTGAGGCAACCATTGCATACCTCTGTTTACATACTGATTTTGTGGTTTCCTGGGTTATTTATAGAACTCTGCCTGTTCTCTTCCCCACCTCATTCCTCCTCATTTCCTTCCCAGTCCATGTCGCCTGTATTTTGCAACTCTCCTTGCAGATCATTCTCCCTAAAGGATAGTGGATGCCTGTGAGAGGCCTTGTTTCAGGTCCTGTGGTTTCAGATGATCCTCTTTATGTTGACGGGGGTCTCATGACTGAGTTCCTGCTGGCTTTTTCTACACTGGAGGAATTCCCCCTTCAGCAGTAAGGAAGGCTTGCTCTGCTAGTGAACCTCTTCTTCCCCTCTCACTTTCCAACCCCACCCCTAAAACTGCTTTGCGCCATGTGCCTGATGAAGCCAAATTTGATGACTGAGCTTCGACTTCCCAGCAAGATTTCCAGTTCTGGGTTACCGGTTAGAAATTTTTTTCTTGTTACCAAAGTTAACTCTCTCCCAGCTTTCTTTATCTTTTGCCTACCCAACCTAGCCTCTCTCTGTTCCGCTTGGCTGTTCTGACAATCCTTCTTCATTTAGTGCCTCCTAATGTAATTAACCACTTAACCTTATTTTTCAAGGACTTCCAGGACTTTCTCTTCTATCTGGCCTTCTGTTAAGGCCTCTGTCCTTTGGTGGAGCTTCATTAAGGCTGGGTTCCAGTTCAAAACACAATTCTCAAACCTTGCAAATGGGCTTGAGCACATTTCCTCCAGATTTAGCATCCTTGGACTATTGGCAACTTCATCGCAGCAGAGGTCTGAGACTAACCTTTCTCAGAGAAACCCCTGGGTAGGAGAGAAGGGTGCTGTGGCTTCTCCAGCCACTGAGGGCTTGGCTCCATCTCTGAGATTCCAAGGCATGGATGTTGACATTCATTCAACTTCTCATCCCTACACTGGTTCTGAGGACATGTGGGTGTGGGATACGACCAATAATTCTTTTAACTACCTTGCTTTAATAGCTATCAGATGGAAACTGGTTTCTTTATTAAACTAAGCTGGATGTCACCCAGAGAACTACTGTACTGTGTGGTGGGAATTTCTAGCCTGGATTCATCTTCTTGATTGACTCCTTTTCCCCATTTCAGACCCAGTTTTAATGGGGGCATTCCCAGGAAAGGCAGCCCTCCAGGCTAGCTCCCAGATCCTCCAGCAAATCATCTGATACAGAAAGCCTCTTGAGTCTTAAGTCAAATTTGGAGAGAAGTTCGGATCACACTTTTGAGAGACTGTATTTTAGTTGTGCTGAATTTCATCAATTATTTTGAAAAATAAGCAGCTGCTGGGCTGAACTCAGCAGACAGAGTTTCCAACAGGTTTCTTTGTATCCTATGCGGCAGAGGCTTTTGTGTTCCTGCATTGTGAATGCATGAGTCTGCCTTGTCTTTCTTCTCTTTGAACAACCCACTTCTCATGTCCTGGCCAAGGTGGTGGCAGCATCATAGCTACTCCACAGTGCCACCACCTGCCCCATTGCTGTCCAGGGGGCATCAGTAGGGTGGAGAAGCCAAAGAGTGAACATGTTTATACCCAACAATATCAGGGCTTTTCAGAGGGGAAAAAAGAATGGAGGCTGGGTGCAGTGACTCACGCATAGATTCCCAGCACTTTGGGAGGCTGAGGTGGGAAGATTGCTCGATCCCAGGAGTTTAAGCAACGTAGTGAAATGCTGTCTCTTTTTTTTTTTTTAAATTACGTTAGCTGAACATGGTTGTGTGTACCTGTGGTCCTAGCTACTTGGGAGGCTGAGGCAAGAGGATCACTTGAGGGAGTTCAGGGTTGCAGTGAGCTATGATGGCACCACTGCTCTCCAGCCTGGGTGACAGAGCCAGAGCCAGTCTCCAAAGAAAGAATAAAAAGGAAACCAACTTTCATAAGCATGCCACTGTGCCAGTCACAATGTAGGAAGCTCCGTATATGTGATCTCATTTTCTCCCCGCTAATATCCCTGCAGAAAAACCACTGCTGCTCTGTCTTTATATGACCAAACGGTGCTTCGTGAGGTTGGCATAGGTTCTCCAAAAGCAAGGTACTAGAGTCTGGGGGGCAGATGTTTGTTAGAGATCAATACCTGCAAAAGGAAGAGAGAAGAAACAAGGAGGAGGCAATTGCAATGTAAATCCAATGAAGCATTGGCCGAACTGCATAATGCTTGCCCATCAAGCTTGTTTCAAATCAGGCTGAAATGACTAGGTCTTTGTATCGATACCTAGACTAGTCACCAGAGGTGATTGCCCCAGGAAAGGCATGACCCCTAAAATCCTTCTGTGAGGTGGGGTCTTGGTGGTACACCTCTCCATCTACCATGAAGGTAGCTAAGCCAGACTTAAATGCTGGGCCCAGAATTCCTACCAAACTCTGATTGCCTGCAAAAGCCACACTCTCTCCGTTACATCAAACTGAGCCTTCCTCGAAGAGAGAGAGTGAATCTTCCCGTTGGGTTGGAAATTATTTGACAACATAAATTACAGTTTTTCCTTTCTTTGTTCCCTAGACAGGGAGACACGCCAACTCATTTTGGGATCTCCTGATAGAGTGGTCAGCAAGGGCTTGGCAAGGAACCCAGAGCTATCTGTTAACTAAGGGATGTTGCTGAGGACCAGCCAGATGTTTCCATTTTATAAATCCAGTGCTGGACTCAGTTTGAGTTTCCGGAGTCCCTCCACCCACCATGGAGCATGACAGGAAATGCCCATGAGCTACCTTAGTTTTCTTTCTCTTTCAATGCACACCTGCACTATTTTTGTTGTTGCTGTTGTTTCTGTTTTGGTGTTTCTAGCTGTCTTCAGCACAGATCAGTTTGTTCATTTTTAAAAGGCAGCCATTCCTTTAGTGGGCCACGGAATGGAGCATGAATCATCAGAGGAGCTATGTGTTTGCTGATCGATTCATCAGTCACTAATAATGTGGGAAGGGTGCTGGAGAGAACATGAAGGGGAGGCCTAGAGATGCTGTTTTCAAGATGTGCTAGCTCTGCCCTGTTGAGAGGGCGTGGGGTTAATTCTCTTTCCTCTGAAGGGAATATAGGAGGAAAGATCTTCTCCCATGAGCTTTTGTTTACCCATACTGCAACATGGGTGTTTTAGGCTGGAAGACACAATAGCTCCCTTGGGTCAGCCTCATTTATATGTGGCTCCTCGGGTGAGGAGGGACCCCTGATTGTTCTGCTAAACTTGGTTTGTGACCTTGAGCCTGCCACTTCTAATCTCTGGCATCAGCTATCCCCATTTGCTGCCATAGTACAATGGGTAGGGGTGGTGTGTTTGTTTCCCAGGGCTGCTGTAACAGAGTACCAAAAACTGAGTGACTTAGAATAACAGAAATGCATGGCCTCACCGTTCTGAAGGCTACAAGTCTGAGACTAGGATGACAGTAGGGCTGGTTTCTTCTGCGGACTGTGGTGGAGAATCTCTTCCATGCCTCTTGCCCAGCTTCTGATAGCTTGGTGTTCCTTGGCTTGTAAATGTGTCGCCCCATGCTGCCTTTATCATCACATGGCATTCTCCCAGCATGCATGTCTCTGTGTCCAAATCGCTATTATAAGAACGCCTGTCCTATGGGTTATAGCTCACCCCAATAACTTCATTTTAACTTGATTACCTCTGTAAAGACCCTATTCCTAAGTGAGGTCACATTCTGAGATAATCAGAGTGAGGACTCCAATACATCTTTGAAGAAGACACAATTCAGTTCATACCATGTAGTTAAACCACATGGCATCTTTAAAAGGCCACGTCAGCTCTCACTCTTGGTTTCTGTCTCTGACGCACCCAAAAAAGGTGTTGGGGAGAACACACTGGGCCACTTTGATCATAGTCCTGGGAGTTTGCTGTCTGTTCCATTTAGCTCTGCCATCCCACAACCAATAGAAATTTTTCTAAAGTATTCATGCCACCATAGATACATCCTTTGGCGACCACATATTTGCCTTGGTTCCCCATTCCTGATAACCATCTTATTGAAATCTTAGGTCATTAGAGAGAGTGAGACAATAGCAATCTGCTGGTGTTATGGTTTTCAAGTATTTTTGAGCTGGGAAACTTTTTTCTCATACATAATTGCTTACAAGATCCTCACATGTAAAGCAAAGCAAACTCAGACTTCTCTTACTAAGGCCAAGGTAGAGGTGCTTCGAAGGCCAAAGGATATGCTAGAGAGATTCTGCTGGGGGAGTTTCTGATATTGGGGAAAAAGTTGTTTAATGATTTCATTTTTGGGGGGGAGATGTTGGTGAGATCAGTTGTATCAATCACTTTGAACTGTAGCACCTTGACAATGGATGAGGGGATTTATATGATGTCAAAACATTGGCCATCAGGGATGTAATTGAAAGGTTTTTAAAAAATTGGCCATCAAAGCTATTATTTAAAAAAAGTAAAAGTAAAGGAAACAAAATCACTTCTTTTTTTTTTTTAACTTATTTTAAGCTCAGGGGTACATGTGCCACAGGGGAGTGTTGTACAGATTATTTCATCACTCAGGTATTAAGCCTAGTGCCCATTAACTATATTTCCCGATCTCCTCCCTCTTCCCTAACCTCCACCCTCTGTTAGACCCCAGTGTGTATTGTTCCCATGTATATGGCCATGTGTTCTCATCATTTAGCTCCAGCTTATAAGTGAGAGTATGTGGCATTTGGTGTTGTGTTCCTGCAGTAGTTTGCTAAGAATAATAGCGCCCACCTCTATCCATGTCCCTGCAAAAGACATAATCTGATTTTCTCTTACGGCTGCGTAGTATTTCATGTGTATATATACCACATTTTCTTCATTCAGTCTATTATCAATCGGCATTTAAGTTGATTCCTTGTCTTTGCTATTGTGAATAGTGCTGCAATGAACATACATGTGCATGTGTTTTTATAATAGAATGATTTATATTCCTTTGGGTAATAGGATTGCTGGGTTGAATGGTGTTTCTGACTTTAGGTCTTTGAGGAATCACTACACTGTCTTCCAAAGTGGTTGAATCCAGCAACAGTGTATAAATGTTCCTTTTTCTCCACAACCTTGCCAGAATCCGTTATTTTTTGACTTTTTAATAATAGCTATTCTGACTGCTGTGAGATGATATCTCATTGTGGTTTTGATTTGCAATTCTCTAATGCAGTGATGTTGAGCTTTTCTTCATATGATTGTTGGCCACATGTCTTCTTTTGAAAATTGTCTATTGGTGTCTTTTGTAACAAAACCATTTATATAGCATATTGTGTTTGTGACTTACTTTGCTTTGGCTTACTTTTCATTATGGAGTCATCTAATTAACAATTTGGAACTTATTCTTTTATTCAACCAACATTTATTTGGTATTAACTGAGCGTATATGACTGATAAACACACAGAGAGGGTTGAATTGTGTTCTTTTATAAACTTTCTGGGGGAATTAGTTCCCTTCTCACCTGTCTACATTCGTGTCTTTGTTTATGTCTTCATCTACATTTATAGTGAAAGGGCATGTTAAAGGGCAGAATTGACTTCCCAGCGTATATCGCATACTTCTATTGCATCCCTTCCGAGCATCTGGGCCTCACCTGCTTCTTGGTCCAGCTCTGTAAGGGCTCAACCCAGTAGTCCCTGGTCCCTGACAGGTGGTTCTCACCTCTCGAGTGTAGTGCCAGTCTTTCCTATCATATTGTCTTAAGAACAACATCAGTGCTCATGACCACACACACATAACCCAGAATGCAGAGCCAAATTTTCTACCTAAGGAAGTTGAAGTCAGGTGGATACATTTTTCCTAGCTTTCCCCCATTAGAGATAGTTTTGAGAGCAGCTTACATGACTTCTAGGGGTTGCAGTCCCATGGATAGGACAAAGTATCAATTGACCCCTTTACCTTAGTGATACACCTTCATATGGACTGTCTCTCCTTTCTTGACTTTGTCTCCATATTCCTCTACTCCTGATCCCTTGGGTTGCAGTCTTGGTAAAGCAATAGCCCATAAGCCTTTCCCCAGGCTTACCTTTCTGGGAAACCCAGGGTAAGACATAAGGTGGCTTAGTGGAAGAAAAGAGCCGAAGCTCTGCCCTAGTGATGCCTCCAGGTGTGTGAATCCTTCACCCTCATGTCAGTGTTCTGGCCAGGTGGGGCTTTGTTTGAGCTTTTCTGGGTTGGAGGTGGCAAGAAAGAGGACTTACAGATTAATTCACTTGTCAAGCTGAGTTAGAAATCTCTGGACTTTCTTTTCTGGTACAGCACGGGGACCCCTGTCCCTCATTTTTCAGACGGTTGTCTTGGCTGAAGCAGGAGAGGAGGGAGGACTGGGCAGGGTGTCAGGAGCCCTAGCCTTTGGACTTGGCTCTTCTGCCAACAAGCCACATGACCTTGGCTGAGTTATGTTGCCTCCTTGCATGTCAGTTTCTTATCTGAAAGATGAGGGGCTCAACCTAGATCATTTCTATGATCACTTCTAACTGTTAAATCTTATGGTAAACTGTAATTCCTGCCACATTAGCTGCATTTGCAGGAAAGTTACTTCAATTCTTATTCAAAAGGTCAAATTGAGGCCTCTGTTAGAATTTTCAATACGGTAGTTAATGCAAAAACATGTTTTATTGGTATTTTCTAGAGAAAAAAAGAATTTGTTCAGAGCCACTCTTGTCCATCACAAGGGAAAAATAGAGACTCTGTGCTAACAGCTCACTACTTTCAATCTCAGTTGTGGGTCATTTTCTCTTGCAATGTAGTCCATGCAGCTGAGGGCTGGTTTAGGGACCAGAGCTCAGAGACAACCCTAGCTGGAAGGGAAGAATAGATCTCTCCCCTCTAACACATATACCCGCACGCCCCCCAACCCCACACCAACACACCATTCGCCTCTTTCTGCATATCCCACTCTCTCCTCCTTTTTATGCAGGGAGAGACAGTTCTCTGTGTCTAAGGTCATGGCCACAACCACATCCAGCACTATGACCATCATGGGCAGTGGGGAGAACTTTACATCCTCTTTGGGAACTCATAGAGGTCAATGCAAATCACTTTTGGTCATTGCCCAAACTGGAAAGAACGTATTTTCCCCAGATTATTATTAAGAATTTTATATAATCACATACTGTCTTCTCTTTCACATACAGGCATACATTCCCAAAGAGCAAAACTCATCTCTGAGTATTGGGTCATAAATTATATGAGGTACATTTCATTATAAAGCACATTTCTTTAGTCCTTTATGAATGCTCTCCATTTACCCCAGGGGGGTTGTAATGTACACTGACATCTTACTTTCTTCCAAGAAGCATTCCCTCATATTGTTTAGTATGTGGGGCCTAGCTGGGCAAACAAATCCTACGCTGGAGAATGAAGGCAATCGACTCGTATATAAATGCAAATACAATCATGCATCTATGCCTGGGCTCCAGGGAGGTCACATATAATCGTTAGAAAACTGGGTAAGTAAACATCAGTGAAAGAAATGTCTGCTGGAAAAGTGGCTGCATAAACAGTGCAAATGCATAATTGCTATGGCCCGGAAAAAATTGGAAACCAAGTTATTCTACAGTCAGAGAGACGGGAACAAGTATTTTATAACAAGTCAGTCCTCATTATTTCTGACTTTTTATTTTGATGCTTTACCATCTCAGTGCATCCTCCCAACCCCCACCCAATTCTTCCTAAGGCACTTTGTTTTTTCCAAAGTAAGGAACCAAGAAAAAGTAAAAAGTTGGGCAAATTAGAGACAACATTGCAACCTCTTCAGTTTCTTCAATTAACAAAGCCAGCAGGAGCAGCAGGGTCTTTAAAGCACGGGGGTTTTTCAATGTTTCAGTTTTACCTTGCAGAAGATCAGAAAACAAAGCTCATAAAATTGAACTCAGATGAAGAACACTGCCGTCTTTGGAGTGCTACTAAACAATCTGCAAATTATTTAAATTAAACCAACCCGGCCCTCAACATCTGCACACAAAATGCTTAAATTCCAAGTGCAACTTTACAGGCATAAGAAAATAATAAGGGGAGTTCAATTTGTGTCAGCATGGCTCAGGAAAATAAGATATCATGTCTTGCTGTCTGCTTGATGTCAACTTCTCAGATGCGAGCCCTAATGCCTCATCCTAGACTGTCCGCACCAGAGCCTGCCAAACAGAGAAGTTCAGCCAAAGTTCACCAAGCTACTACCAAATAGCTTTTTTCCCCTCCTTTTTCAATCATTAAAAACCTTCTGTTTTATATTGTGCACACGTGATTTTATCTACCTCTTAAAACATATATAACTCTATTAGCTTCTCGTATTCTCTCAGAATATTGTAAAATCTTTTCTGGGATGAGTTTGTTCTCTAGCTTACAGTTATTCAGTGTTTTAACTTTCACTATATATACTAGATTCTATCTGGAATGCTTGGTCAGGATGCACAGACAAAATCTGTAATATTCAAGATGATTTGAAAATAACTCTTTTTCTGGAAAACAAATACATAAAGTGAAAAAGAAATAAAACAGACGTTGATCAATAACTGTCTTGAGATGGGCTCAGAAATGCATTATTAGCTCTGTTTCCTTCCTTCTCATCTAAATTAGAGGCTTACTCAGAGTATGCCAGAGAACTTGCCGAAAACTGGCATCTAGCCCTCAGAAAGATCCCCAGCTCAGACCTTAGTTCTAATCTCCCCTTCAGCTGGGATATCCAGACGACTAACAGGGCAATTGCACAAGCCATTTTTCTCATTTTCCTTGTTTAGTCTGATTTACTTTAAATGGCTCACAACTCTCATTCCTCCTAGTGAAATTGTGCACCCACACTTTTAATCATGCAAAACCAACATTTTAATGCTGCTGGATGATATATCAATTTAGGGTCCTGGGATTGTCAAAGAGCTAGAATTTCACTCATCAGCAGAAATGCAGGTTTAGTAGGTGTGTGAAGACAAAAATAAGTGCAGTGAAGTCTTTGATCTACAGCATGGTCTTTAAAAATACCTTTCCTATAGTGTAACATGTCACGTTTAATCTATGTTCCACCTTTAGGATCTTTTTTCCAACCATAGCTTGGTCCCTTTCAAAGAGCCAAGCACCAGTACTCAAAGCAGTTTTGTGGAAGGGGAGTTGACTCGTTTCTATTTGGTGGTAGCTGTCGGGGTGGGTGTGGAAAATCCCCACCAACCAGGAAAAAGAGCCTCAGTATCCTAAACCAGTAAATGCATTACTAGGCTACTGCCTCCTTGCAGCCATAACTCTCTCAAAACCAGTTAAAATAAGCCACAATTTGCATTTTGGGTAAGTTACAGCTGATTATAATTATTGTTATAAAAAAGCTTCCTTTACATTTAGTGTTGATTCAGATAACTTTCAAACTCATGCTGAATATTTGGCTACCAATAGCTAAGTATGGTTCAATGAAGCAATTTGATAAAACTATTACAGATAATCCTGGTCTGAATACAAACATTAAAATAAAACAAATCTTAAAATATAGAAATATTCTTTCCACATGATGATCACTATTATCTTGATTTCTTTTCATCTTTCATATCTTAAAATCATTCAGCTTATAGAATGTGTTTAAAGAAACTTGTCTGTTGATTCATATTTCAGTTAATCTGGTATCAATTACTGAGGTAGATTTGGAAATTCAATGTCTGTGCAGATGAAATGCTTTAATACCTTAGATAGTAGCTGGTTTCTGGATGCAGCCTGAAATGGCATAGTCAGAAAAGTTTAAAATATTTTTGCTACATTCAAAGACGAGCAAGATTAAAAATTCCCAAATGTGTATTCTGGAATCCTTCCAAAACATTCCATCTTTATTCATTATTGGATATTGTCTTGATTAAAATTCCTGTTGGTTTGTTCTATGGTTAAGTAGTAATCTTGTATCTGAGCATTTGGAATGTATTGGTATCATGTGACGTGCACAGAGCCCAAATGAATATAGAGAGATCTCTTTCACAAGTCAACAAGGAGAACTTAGAGCGTTCGGATTTCAGTAGAGCTGTTCGTGGGGAGGAGGGGATTATTTGTTCAGCACATTCTTTCCAACAAGTGAGTCAGAAAGAGCGGTTCAAAAGCAAAATGATTTTTCCTATAACACCAGTGGTCCTGAATCTAGGCAGATTTCTCTGGAGGAAATAAGATATTTTTTTTTCCTTTTCCCCTATCTTTAACTTTTTTAAATTCTATTTCTAGCATTTGGTGCCCTTTATTGCTAACTTCACCCAGTAACATGTGAAAAATGTACTCGACAATGCAAAGCAGATGATGCAGTCACCATCTTCTGAGTCACCGTCCTTTTCTCTGCATTCCTGCAGAGCCCTTTCAAAACTGGAGAATGATTTGGTTAGGAGCCACTGAAAAGAGAAATAAAAATGAAAAGATGGGTCTGCTTATTCAGCCACACAGATGCTTTTGTGGCTTGTCCCCTGCTGCAACCTGCTTGGCACTGGGCATCTCCAGGGACACTAGGCCAGGTCCTCGAATCTGGACAGACCTGGGGGGTCTGGGAGCCCACACAACTTTGGCAGACTTGGCTGGTCTTTTGTTCTGTTTTAATTCATCATGGCCACTTGGAAGTAAGCTCTGTGGCAGAGAGGGAAAGGAGAGGGTGCTGGCGTAGGTCGGGCCCTTTGAGGTGATGTAATTTGTCACCACTTCTTGTGTGCTGGAAATGAATCTGTCACTTAGGAAAAGTCAGGAGGGCTGACTCAGAACCACACATAGGATAAACCCAACTTTGGGGCAAGCTGTCGCCTCCAAGTCCTTCCCCATGATGGGTGGGGGTACCACATAGGACTGGATAAGAACATGACCTCAGTGACTAAGCCCTCTGGAGCAAAGAGTCAGATTGCTAGAGTAGCCGCAAAGGAGTCCACGGCAGGTGCTTGCCACCTTTCTGTGCATCAGGGAGAATGCCTTCCAGGGATCTGATCTTTGCCTGAGGGAAAGTGAGTGGACCAGAGAGCATCTGATGAGGCCAAGTCTCAGGGTGAGTCTTCTGGCTTTTACCAATGAACTTGCTTACCCTCCGCATGTGGAAATACTGAACAAAGCCAAGAAGCTGTCCAGTTTGTTAGATGTAAGCTCTCTGATGACCAAAGCTTTATTTTGTTCACCACCATATGACTAGTACAGAACAGTGACTGCACATAAATATTTGTGAATGAATGAATAATATCACACAAAGATTCTGATTAAAAAATCAATTAATGCAATGGTCAAGTGGTTTTTTAGCACAATGAGCCTAGAAAAACAATCATTATTTTAACAAATGAAATTTTAAGAAGACTGGAGCAAGGGAAGGGAAAAACTAACAATTGTTGGTCCCTTACTGTGCAACGAGAAATTTCTTGTGTGCTGGATAAATAGGTTTTATCCCATTTTTAGGGTTAGAAAACTGGGGCTTGGAAAGGGCAGATCATTTGCCTAAGATCATATGGCTAAGAAGTAGTGGAACTGTCGTTCAGACTTAGGAATCTCATGTTGGGGTGATTTTAAAGATTTAATTATTGCAGAACTTTGTTATTACAGATCACTGCAACAGCATTTTGAGATGTTAGACATGTAATGCTGGAAAAATTAATTAATTTATCTTCATGGGAAGTTTTTAGAGTTTTGAGATTCAAACCAGATTAAGTAGGTGAAAGTGCTTTTTTAGATTGCTTAGCTTGACACTAAAAAAATTTGTGCTGAATCCAAATCCCATATGAATGTATTAACTTTTTCTAGCAGAGAGCTTACAGAAGCAAGAAATCAATCAACATGGCTTCAGCCGCAGGGGGTGAAGTGGGGGAGTGAGATGGGTGTTTGATCAGGTTACAGAGAGCTCAGGCTCTGGTAGCAACCCCATTGGTAAGCAGCTGTGTGATCTCAGGTAAGTCACTTCACCTCTTATGATTTCAGGTTTATGGATGGTCAAATAAGGGACTAATTCTTGCTTGGTTTATTGCTCAGATACTATCGAAATGAAGATAAATAGTTGAATTAAAATACTTTGCAAAATTTATAGACTCCAATTGAGAAAACTTATATGTTTGTGATGAAATTGTCCTGTATTCTGTAATAATGGGAGTTGAGTCTTTCCCTGTCTACCTAATTGCACTAATTAAATTTGCCTCTGAAATGATAACATATTTTCTCACTTATAATTTCATTCAACTTTTTCATTAAGTTGAATAAAATTTAACGAAACGTTGACATCTGTGACTATTTCCCTGATTTTTAAAACATTTTTGATCAAGATTTACTGTTTTCATCTAAGACAAGTTCTAGTACCTGAATTTACCTCAGAGGGCACAGAGAGTTGAGACATTTCCCTCTGTACATACATTTTTAGGGCTGGCCCCAAATATGAAATATAATTATGGTGCTCTCTTGTCTGACATTAGACAAGTCTGAGGAAGCCTGGAGTACATTCCTTAGGCTCATGAGTAATTATAGTGTTGATGATAATCAACTTTTTTATAAGATCTCAAGCTGCTGGGATTCTGGTTTTTCTGTAATGCATACATACCCCATGAATTTAATTATCACTATTTTGGTGCCTGGCAAATATGCTTCACTTATAAACCTCATATTTATGTTCAGATAGAACTGGAGGGTGTGTGTTGTAACCACTACATCCCAGACATTCAAGAAAAATAGTTGTCCAAATTCAGAAAGGCTTTTCAGTTTAATGACCCATGCATTTGATATTATTTTCTTGGTTAGAAAATTATTTTTCAAGTTCTGTTTTCTCCACCCCCTTTCTTCTCCCTTCATGCCTCTCTGTAAATTTTATAATGCTGTGTTTCCTTTTGAAAGATTAGGTAAGAGGGAACACGTGTGTGAAAGTCGTGGCCAACTCCCATGTGCTGGGGGCTGGTAAGATGAAGGCCAAAGGCCAAATGACTTCAGCACCTGACAAGTGTGTGGATCTCATTATGGCCATTGAGCCTGGTAGGCTTAAAAAAAAAAATCAGTGGATTTGCAGGAGGTGTGGTTGACATCTGGTGAGAAAGTAGGTCTTCAGTATAATTGTTAAGGCCTCCAATTTTTTTTTTTTTGTCTCCCAGTTTAAAACTTCCCATCTATCCCATATATTTAATGATTCATAGAGTTTGAAGAAGCATTTGAGATCATCTTGTCTAATCTCTTCATTTTATCAATGAATAGCATGAGCTCAGGAAGGAGAGAGTTTCCCAAGTCCTCATCATCAACCAGATTGTCTGACTCTGTTCCAATTTCCCTGTTTCACACCTGCTGTCCTAGCCCCAACCTGCATATCCACATATCCACTGACGACTTTTGAACACTTGCTCTGTACTTGGTGGTAAGCTTCTTGGTCTTTAAAGCATAGTGTTGATCTTCCAGGAATTTGTTAGCTAATTAGGGGGTCACACAGACACAAGACCCTCATTGTAGTAAAACACAGCTTATAGTTCAGAGACGCTGTGAGTGAAGCAGTGGACCAGTTCCTCAGGACATCAGAGTGTGCAAAATCTGAGGAAGGCTGGCCCACTGAGAGGATATGAATGGAAGAGGTAGAATTTAAAGCAGGTTTTGAAGGTGCAGAGACTTGAATTTCCAGGAACGGAGGAGGACTTGAAAGGGGCTCAGAAATCTAAGGAACAGGATGTGAGGAGAATTTAGAGTGAAGAAAGGGCAACATCGCAGTCCATGTATGGAAAATGTAAGGATGGGGTGGCCCATAGGAAAGGGCACAATACAGATAGCCTTTAATGCCCACCTAAAGTGTTTACTTCCTCATGCAGGGGATGGAGATCTACTAAAGATTTAAAATAGGAGAGTGAGGAGCTAAAATAAAGGTAACTTGGGTTGGAAGAAGGATTGGAGGGCCCCCTCAACTCCACAGGAACTGCCTTTCTGAAAGGGAGTGAGGTCTACAGTGCCAACTCCTGGAATGACTAATATTTTTGCCTTCAAAGATCTTGAGAGTTTTACCCTGGTTGTCCATGTGGCTTCTCCAGGAGGGCCAGTGAGAGATAGGATTCTCCACCAGTTAGAGGGGCAAAGCTTGAGGCAAGGAAAAAGAGGTGGTTGCCCTCCTCTGTACACTGGGATGTCTCAGGTTTACACTAAAGTGCCCATTGGTTGGGTAGAGTCTGACTCGACCTTTTTTTAACTCCAAGGCTTTGGCCAAGCCGCTAACATGTTCTGAACCTCAGTATTTTCATCTGCACTTTATAGGTATAATAATGCTTGCCCTAGCTACCTTGTTGTGAGGATCCAATGAGAAAGCAGATGTGAACCATAAATAAACTATCATCACTGTCATGTCACAGAGCTCTTGCTGCTGGGTTGGTGGAATATCTGATGCAGGGGAAAACCACATAAGAGTAAGGACAGTTTTCCTTCTGAGAAAGATACCTTTGAATTCCAGGAAGGGAGCAGGGATTAAGGATTGCCCCATAGGGTAGAGAAACAGTGCAAATGTCTTGTGCCTTGCTACTGGGAGCATTTTTTGAGATTGTATTTTTGCTTTTTTTGGTTTTGTTTTCCATTTAAGAAGACATGGAAATGGAAGTAGTTTGAGAATTCTGTTCAAACTGATACTGTGAGCCGCCCTAAACCAGAACTGATCAGAATACTGCTTGAGACTTTACAACTTGGGTGGTTCCATTCAATGCTGAAAAATCAGCAAAAGGGCAGAAGATGGGGTGAGGGATGTCAGATGCTCATCCTTGAATAAAAGGGTAATGGTTTTAAAACCATATTTTAAATATATTTTCTAAATTTGATGACAACTCTGGCTTAAGCCGTAGCCATTTCTAAGGTTCTCTGAGCAGCATTTCCCTTGGAGATTGGCTTGATTATTGGTTTAGGTCTTGACTTCTTTCTAAATGTATATAATCAGTTCATCTAGAGCTCCATAAAATCCTTCTTCCCAAAGGAAGGCCTTTGCTGGAAGCTGTGATAGGCTGGAGAGAGAAACAGACTGGGAACTCTGTGGTCAGGGAACCTCCAGCCTAATTGGACAAAGGAAAACATTCAGAACATATTTATGAGCACCAACAGATCTAGATGGTGAGGGATAAAAATGTGTGTGGAGGGGCCATTTATTGAGTGCTTGCTATGTGTCAGAATTTACTTTGATTCTGATTTTACAGTGTCAGATGTTAAGCAACTCTGGATTTTTATTTTTATTTTTTCTGGGAGGCTATGGGAATTCAGTGAAGGCTTTCCCTTTTCAGAATGGCATAGATTCAACCTTAGAAGCCTCATGTAGGCTGTCATATAAAGGATGAATTTGGGACAGAGGAGGCTAGGGACAGAAGACCAGTTAGGGAACAACAGTAGAAGTCCCTTGAACTAGGGCGGGGCAGTAGGAAGTGAGAAAATTTGGGAAATAGTTTATTGAAAAAGTGAAAAGAGGCGGCCCTTCAGAAAATGGTGCCCATAGCTTTTACTCCCCATGAACCCAGCATCTGGCGTTTATGAAATGCTCATGCTTGTTGTCCTGAAATTCTTGTTGATTAATTGCTTGGTTCACCATACATCCTAAATAAAAATTTCACTGTTTATTCTATTCAGAGATCTGGAGTAAAATTTAGCCACAAGGGTGTTTATCACAATATGATTTTTAATTGAAAAAGCATGGAAAATACTTATGTTGGCTGGAATGTTTGCAATTATTAAGAATTATTTTTTCAATGGATATTTCATGACGGTAAATTCTCTTGACACAATGTTAAGTGTAAAAATAATACAAACTAGTCTGTGTGTGTTGGTTCATGCCTGTAATCTCAGTACTTTGAAAGGCTGAAAAATATGGATCACTTGAGTTCAGGAGTTCAATACCAGCCTGGCAACATGATGAAATCCCGTCTCTACTAAAAAATACAAAAATTAGCTGGGCATGGTTGTGCACACCTGTAATCCTAGCTACTTAGGAAGCTGAGGCAGGAGAATTGCTTGAGCCCTGGAGGTGGAAGTTGCAGTGAGCTGGTATCATGCCACTACACTCCAGCCTGGGCAACAGACTGAGTGAGACTCCATTTCTAAATAAATAAATAATAATAATACGAATTACATATAAATGGTATTCTCCTGTTTCATATCATTAAATACTTTTTAATATTCTCTGTGTTAAAAAATATACACAGAAAATAAAGAAGAAAATACATTAGCATGTTAATCATAATTATCTTGAGTTTTAAGAGTACAATCATCATTGATTTTTATCTTTCAACATTTTTATATTTTCCCAATCTTACACTTTAGAGAGGTAAAATTTTCAAGTCAGAAGAATAAAAATTATTGTGAAATAATAAAAAAAAAATCCCAAGAGGAAACCACTTAAAGGTTCGGAATATTATGCTCAAGTGTTAGTGTTGCTTTATGATGTAGGCAAATCACTTAAACTCTATGGTCCACAGTTTCCTCATCAGTAAAATGGTCTTAATAACATCTGCTTGCTAATTGTCAGGCTACTGTAAATGTCAAACAAAATAAGGGATGTGAAAATGCTTTGTTACTAATAAGTTGCTTCAGGAATATGCATGGCTCTGGTTGTTACTATATTTACTCCCCTTAATGGGATACAAAAGTGGATGCTAGAGGTTCCCCCGGGGTAGGTTTGGGCAGCTGGCAACCTAATCTCGAGGAAGGGAGAAGGAGCTTCTCTCAGCTTGAAGCCATTTTGTTTAAATGGGGATCACCGAGTCTGGCCAAAGGTAATTTCATTGTGCTGAAGAGAAAAAGGAATAGAGCCATTCTGGGAAAGAGAAAGAAGTTGGAGAAAGAGGGCCCCAGAAAGTGCAAACCTTCTGGAATTAACAGTTCTCATTTGTAGTTTGTCTATAAGACTAAGTTCTCCTTCCAGCACTGTGACTTCAATCTTCACTAACCTCAAACCAACGCTGACTCCCTCTGGGTCCCTGGTTCCTGTGGAGCCAATGAAAGCTTATAAGGCCTGGTCATTAAGCTGTTTTTCCTCAACACCTGTTTTCATGTTCTGTGGATCCTTTAGTCTGCATTGTAATAAAGAATCAATGCAAACTATTCAATTGAGAGAGGATGAAGGATATGAAGAGAACACACACAAAAAGGGGTGGGGTGGGAGAAGAGTAGGCAAGCCAAGGGCTGTATATTAAAACCAACAAACATATTTTGTGCCTGTGTTAAATGAAGGTGCTCATGATTCATGCTGAGGGTTCAAAAACATTGGCTGTAGTCCTCGCCTGCCTGGGAAGACATGAAAAAGACATGCCCAATTTCTGATTGCCAAAAATGCATCCAGGGAGTGAGCACCCAGAGGATCTGAGCAGGCAGGTGAGGGCTGGGCTGATCAGGGAAGGTCTTAGATGTCAGGGAACTGGGTAAGGTCTCCTTAGCTGGGAGAAAGCAGGAAGTACAGGAATGAAGATATGTTTAGGGAGCAAGAAGTAAACAAATCCCTTTAGTTTGGAAGCTTCTCATTGAGTTATCTTGAGCAAATCACTTAAATCAATTTCTGTTTCTTCAGTTGTGCAAATGATGCTATTACTACTTCTTAGGCTGCTGGGATGATTAAATGAGGGAAAAGAAATGAAGTCCCAGGTATGTAGTAACTATTCAAAAATATTAATTTCCTTTCCTCTTTTTATTCCCTGCTAGGTAAATGATGTCTAGTCTGGAACTAGACATGATTGCAAATTGGTTGCCCGTGGGCCAGACTTAGTCTGTAGATATATTTTGTTCAGATCACAGAATTCCGGCTTATACTATATTTTGAAAACATTTTGAATTACTTGGCAACACTTGAAAATTAGGAGATTTCACATAAATATGCAAGTTTCTGGCTTCTCTTGAAAAATCAGATGTGGCCACTGGGGGCCTGTGTTACCGCTTGGCACCTACTGGCTGGTGCCGAGTCAGTGCTGCTGCTGTGGGTGGGACCTGCATTCCCCACTTCTCAATAGTCCCCACAATTCCCTCTGAGTCCCTGCACTGAGGCAAGTGTCAGTTGCAATTTATCATTGTTTGCACTATTTTGTTTTCATTCTTAAATTGAGTTAAAAGTTGAGCAAAATTTCTTTTTATAGCAAAAGCAGAAAAATGAAAAATTGGCCAAGAACGTCATAAGTTTCCAAAACAAAGAGAAAAGGAAAGGAAGAGGGCATATTTCTTTGGGGAAGTGAAGAAAATCCCTGTGTGTTTCATATCCAGGCAGAGCATGACTGCATTGAAAGAATACAATGGCTTGCTTCACTTGTTTATGTTACCTGCCTGGCCTTGGTAGACATTTGGGTTTATTGATCTCAGCCTGGACCACTTGCTCTTATCAGTGTAGGCTTGTGGAAAATATCAACCTCTCTTTATAATTTTCTCCCAGCCATGAAAAGGAAATTCAGGCAGAACCGAAGGGAACCACACAGACACCAGTGGTTGTTGACATGAAGTCCACTGAGTTGGCTACTGGACAAGGCCTCCTGCATTGATGAATCTACATTAATTTTTCATGCAAGCATATACTCTGGGCCTTGAGATAGCTGGTCCTTCGAAAACTTCCTGGTAAGCATCCCCAAAGACCAAAGGTAATTAAGCAGATAAGGAGCTAGTCACTGGGACTAACAAAAAGAATGGTTTAGAAAGGCACTGGCCAACAGAAATATAATGTGAGCCACAGGTAATTAATGCTTTTCTGACAGCTACATTGTAAAAAGTTTTTAAAAACCAGGGAATTTTATTTTAATATTTTATTATACCCAATATATCTGAAATATTGTCATTTTAACATTTTAATATGTAATCAATATAAAAAATAAATGAGGTAGTTTTACATTCTTTTTCTTCTGAACTAGGTCTTTGGAATTTGTTGTGTCTTCTGCAATTATAGCACATTTCAGTTTAGGCTGGCCATGTTTCAAATGTTCAATATCCCCTGGTGGCTAGTGGCCACTTGGTTGGACAGTGCACGTTTCAAAGATAGATGGGAGCATCAGCATTATGAAAGCTTTACTGGCTTCTAATCTTTGCTGATAGCTGACTCTGATTGGGCAGGCCTTGATTTCCCCCCCTCAGGTACCCTAGAGCTGTATATCAGCCAGTGACCACCAGCTTAAGAGAGGTCTTACATTATTGTCTGTAATACGAGCCTACAGTTTTCTTCTCAACTTTAACAGCAAGCAGCTTGAAGGTAACCCCATGTTTTTGTTTTGTTTTGTTTTTCTCTTTTCTTATAAACTCTCTTGGAGGTAGGATGTATGAGACACCATATAGCAGGTACTTACTATATTTTTCTTGACTTGATTATGTTTTTCTTTCAAATAGAGTTTGAGTTGTTCCATTACAGAAAATTCACAAAGTCGAGGTTTCTGTTTTGATACATGATATTGGCTTTTACTCCTCCAAGATCAATATCCCATTGAATCTGACTTTCAGTGTCAACAGACATTCATTCTTTGGCTCACAGGTTCATTAACCACATGTCAAGCATATTGCTAGGCACCAGGATCACAGATCACAAAAGCATGTTTATTACTCAGTAAGTATTACTCAACATGAAAACAAACAAATGCTATTCAGTATGACAGACCAGTAATAAATGTACAGTGAGAAAGAGTGAAACAGTGAGGGAACAAATGGAGAAGTGGCCCATTTGTGTAGAGAGGTTAGGGAAGGCTTCACAAAGGAGGAGATGTTTGAGCAGAGTCCTGAGGAATGAGTATTCAGCAGGCAGGAGGAAGGGCATGAACTTACACTTGTGTGGTCAGCACATGCAAAACTCTGGAAGAGGGCCCCAAATAAGGTCTGATGGCCAAAGCAGATGGCCCAGTTTTGTCTTTTCACTGTGGATTCGTAGGTGAGCCTACAGTCCCCTAAGTCTGATATTTGCTTATCCTTTTGTTTTATCCTGACTTTACCAAGATGCTGTAAAATTTGAAATGCCTAAATCTATGACCAACTTCAGAAGGCTTCCATTTCCCTGGCTACCTCACAGAAATTTGGACAACTTTGTTTTTATACAAGGACCTTTTGGGCCCCATCTAAAAGCCATTTCTATAGAAGTATCTTAAATGGACTTCTGAAGAACCTTCAAAATTAACTACCATTAAACCGTAACCAAAATGTACATGTGGATTTGAGATGTGTCAACATGTGTTTTGCATCTTTCACTTGTGAAATTTATGTATCTTTCATGGCCTTTGGACAGACCCCATATGTTTCACATATGGTTGGTACATTTCTTATTAGGAATGGTATAAAGAGGGTCAGGAGAATCAGACTACTGTATTGGTAAACATAAGGTTTGAGATCCACTGATAAAAAATGGCTTTCAAAACACCCACTTTAATGGGAAGAACATTTATCTGGGAAACATAGAATTTTATGGCTGGAAGAAATCTTGGAGAGAATCTGGTTCAACCCAGTCATTTTACACGTAGGAACAGAGACTGTAAGGGGTTAAGTGATTCACACAAAGTTCCCAGATATTAGTGGCAGACCAAGGATGAGAACTTAAGCTGTCTGATTTTTAGCTCAGTGCTTTTTTTCTATTTTTCACACAGTGTTGCTCATGATTTTCATTAGAAGAGCATTATAATTTTCCAGTTTAAAATGATTTCTGGATAGCAGTTCTGGAAAGTTCTCCAGATTCCAACTATGAAGACATAAGATGAAAATTTGTGGGAACAGAGGCATGCATTTTTGGCTTAGAGTTGTATAGCCTGAGGGTCTAGCACAGTGCTTGGCTCATTGTAATTTCTTAATTAGTATTTAGGGAATGAATGAACTACACCAACAACAAAGATGAGAGCCAATGTACTATCAGAATCTGTGAGAGCACCCACAAAGATTATAAGACCTATAAAAAAAATGAGAACTGCAGTTGGGGGGACAACATATACTTTGCCAATGAAAACAAAGGAAGCTTGACCTCCTGTAGAATATATTTCTACCCAGGGGCAATATTAAAAATATTTAATAACCATGACCACTCAGTCACCAGCCCTCGAAGTAGAGTCTGCTGTGAACAGTCAGAACTGGAGCCTACCATCTAAACACTGCCCTGTATCTTCTCCTGTTTGACTGTTCTTTGACCTTTCAGAATACAGTTTTACTCTTCTCCTACCCAATAATTCTCCTTTCCATGTCTCCTGAGAGAATAAAACTCCAATAAAACTGTAGAGAAGGAAGGAAATAAGGATAATGGATGTTTTTATTATTACATGGAAGATGCAGTTTCAGAGAGTAAAGCTCTGCCGGTAGGAAGAACTGGTGGCATGGCATGCTGGACTTAATTTGGGTGTACTTCATTATTTTAGAGTCTTTATGAGCCAGGAAATTGAAAAATGGCATTTTTGCAATATGGTTGTACTAGGTGAGCATCTGTTAGACTCACGGAGTTCTGGATACCTGTGCATACCTTCCTGCCTTCTTACTATTTAATATATATGTGGGAAAGGGTTTCACCAAAATCAAGGTTGTCATCAAGTGGGATAAAGGGAATTATACACACTACACCTGCTGGCAAGCACTAACTCTGAATGCATTCCTTTTAATTTTAAGACTGGAGAGAAAGAAAAGCCCAACATGGAATATATTAAAAAGATTGCATAACAAGTGATATGGAAGAAAAGATTGAGAAACTTCTTGAAATCCCCTGAAGGATGCATGAAGTTTTGGCTTCCATGAAACAGGAACAAAAGCTATGAGGAGGAAATTGCCTGAAATAGTGATAATGAGAATGACAAAAGAAATTAAACATAAATTGAGGAATTTAATCCTCACTGAAGTGGAAAATATCAAAATTGACAACGCAGAAGACTGAAGCAATGATATTGATGACAAACGAGTTTTTTTTTTCCCAGATTGGAGAGAAATATGGACACAGTAATAAGTGGAGAATCAACATAGGTGGAATCAAGGGTATAGACTCTGAAGATGTATTCCCTGGGTGCAAATACTGACCCCATTTACACTAGCAGTGTGACATTGGGCTAGTTACATAACTTCTTAGTGTTCTCAACTGTAAAATGGTACTAAAAGTACCTGCCTCAAAGGGATTTATATTTAAATTAAATCAACTACTATTGACATAGTTCT
Source organism: Cebus imitator (assembly GCF_001604975.1). Taxonomy (NCBI): domain Eukaryota; kingdom Metazoa; phylum Chordata; class Mammalia; order Primates; family Cebidae; genus Cebus; species Cebus imitator. The sequence continues at coordinate 1,520,442 of NW_016107579.1, read as the reverse complement.
TTTCTTTTTTTTTTTTTTTTTTTTTTTGAGACGGAGTTTCACTCATGTTACCCAGGCTGGAGTGCAATGGCGCGATCTTGGCTCACCGCAACCTCCGCCTCCTGGGTTCAGGCAATTCTCCTGCCTCAGCCTCCTGAGTAGCTGGGATTACAGGCACGCACCACCATGCCCAGCTAATTTTTTGTATTTTTATTAGAGACGGGGTTTCACCATGTTGACCAGGATGGTCTCGATCTCTTGACCTCGTGATCCACCCGCCTCAGCCTCCCAAAGTGCTGGGATTACAGGCTTGAGCCACCGTGCCCAGCCTGACATAGTTCTTAAATCAGGGGTTGGCATATAGTAAATGCTATGTTTGATAAATACATAGAAACAATGAACAAGAAGATTACAGACATGGAAGACAGAAGATGACAATTAAACTCAAGAACTTAACCATCAGTAAGAAAAAACAAGTAATTAGATCAGTAACAATCATAAACACAATTGCTATTTTTAACTTCCTGGTTTCAAGCAGCCTACTTTGTCCACCACCAGCTCTCCAGCCTAGGACTTATATCTCAATGGTTTCAGTGCCCCATCTGAGACAGTGCTGCTGCTCTCATTACTATCTTTTCCTCCATTCTCTTCATTTCCCCTCACAATTTATATCCCCATTTGAAATTATTTGTTACTATTTTCTTTATAGTAAACAAAATAGTAATGTTTTCTTCCATATCACTTGTTATGCAATCTTTTTAATACATTCCATGTTGGGCTTTTCTTTGAATAGGAGTGCTATGAGCTCAAGGCCTTAATCTCTCTTTGCCATTGTCATAGACCCTAAAAACATCTTGTCGGATAAATGAAGAAATTCCCATGCTAAACAGAAATAACTGAATGGACATATCAGAAGGGGTTGTAATATCAGGTAACATTAACTAAGAAAGCTATTGTTAGATATACATTGGCAAATTTTTCGAAATGAAATAACTGAAGGTATCCATGCCTTACCCCCACACACAGAAAGATCAGTTTTCCTGACTACAAGTCAACAAAAATTTTTCTGCTTTCATACTTAACTCTCTGCTCTAGTGATTTACAGAAAACAATAGAACAATATTTGTAAATCTTTTCAAGGAAAACATTGTCAAGAATTTTAATGTCCATGTACTAGAAGAATTAGATAATATAACCACTGTGTGTCTTTCTTTCAAAAATCAATGAATCAAAAATAAGACATTGGTAACAAGGCAGTCAAGCTATGAAAGGAGGGTGTTGGGTATTTGTACTCTTCTGCTGTGCTTTAAAGGCCATCCTTTTGGACAAGACTCCCACGTATAGATCTCTAGCCCCTGTAGCAGTCTAAGATAGATGTCCAGTTCTTCATGCTTGTAATATGTGATTATATTACTTTATTTGGTTTACAGATGTAATTAAATTAAGAATTTTGGGATGGGGGATTATCCAGGCAGGCCTAATGTAATCACAAGGACCCATAATAAGAGGGTGTCAGAAAAATCAGAATGAGTGAGAGCAGTAGGAGATGTGACCATGTAAGTAAGAGGTTGGAGTGATGTGAGGTACAGGTTACATCAAAACCACAATGATATATCGCTGATGTGAGGTACTAAAAGAAATGTAGGCAGTGTCTGGAAGCTGAAAAAAGCAAGGAAATGATTTTACCCTCAGAGCCTCCAGAAGGAACCAGCTCCTCTGACAACTTGACTTTAGCCCAGTGAAACTGATTTTGGACTTCTGACCTCCATAAGTACAAAAGAGTAAACTTGTATGTTGCTATTAAAAATTGAGGTAAAATTCACATAACAGTTAACTGTTTCAGAGTGTAACTAAGTGGCATTTATTGCATTCACAATATTGTGTAACTACTATCATCTCTAGTTTCAAAACTTTTTCATCACCCCAGAGGAAAATCCCTTGCTCATGAAATAAGCATTCCCCATTTTTGTCTTTTCCACCCCTTGCTTCCCTTGGCAACCACTAATCTGTTTTCTGCCTCTATAAATTTGTCTATTCTGGAATGTTTCATATAAAAGTAATTATACACTATGTGGCCTTTTGTGTCTGGCTTCTTTCACTTAACATAAGGTTTCTGAGGTTCATCCATGTTATACCATGTGTCTACTTTCTTTCTTTTCATAGTTGAATAATATTCCATTATGTGTTTATGCCAAAATTTGTTTATTCATTCATCCATCGATAGACCATCTGTTGTTTCTATCTTTTGGCTCTTATGAATAATACTGCCGTAAACATTTATGTAGAAGTTTTCCTGTGGACATATTTTTATTTCTCCTGGATATATAACTCTAGGAATAGAATTGCTGGATCATACAGTAACTATGATCTGTATGCTTATGCTTAACTATCTGTTTACTTTTTGAGGAACTGCCAAGATGTATTCCACAGTGGCTGCATTATTTTACATTTGGTCAGCAATGTACAAGAGTTCAAATTTCTCCACATCTTTGCCAACATATTTTTGTTTTTATTTTTTTGGATTATAGCCATCTCAGTAAAAGTGAAGTGATATATCACTGTGGCTTTGATTTGCATTTCCTTAATGACCAATAATGTTGAAAATGTTGAACATCTTTATGTGTGCTTGTTGGCCATTTGGAGCAATGTCTATTCAAATCTGTTCACTTTAAATTGGGTTAATTGTTTAATTTACATTGTAAGAGTTCTTTATGTAATTTGGATATTAACCTCTTATCAGATATGTGATTTGCAAGTATTTTCTCCCAATCTGTAGTTCGCCCCTCACTCTGTTAATTGTGTCCTTGGATGTACAATTTTTTTTTCATTTTTATAAAGTCCAGATATCTCCTTTTTTCTTCCATTGCTTATGCTTTTGGTATAAAATCTGAGAATCCACTGCCAAATTTGAGGTCATAAAGATTTATTTCTATGTTTTGTTCTAATAGTTGTATAGTTTCAACTCATATTTAAACACTTCAGGGACAACAGGACTCACTGTTCAATGCTTTGAAGTACACCTTGCTTCTAGGGCGAGGAACAAAGTCCAGGCTCTCTCTGGCCATTCTTCCTTAAGTCAAGATGTTCTCTTTCCTAGGAAGGACATGAAAAAGGCTGGGCTGTTGCAGGTAGTTCCTGCTTCTCTCAGTATTTTGCATTTCTAGCACATTCTACATTTATCCTGAGAAGTACATACATGAAGGAAATAAGGGAAAAACCAGGTTGGCTATCTGGGGACTATCAAGAGTTAATTTCTTTTTTATATATAAAGCAAGGTAGGGATCCAGTGGCATTCTTTGGCATGGCATTATCTAGTTATCTCATCGCCAGTTTAAAGCATTATTCTATTCTTCTTGAATGGTCTTGGTGCCCTGGTAAAAAAATCAACTGGTCATAGATGTTTGGTTTATTTTTGAACCTTAATTCTATTTTATTGGCCTAAATGTCTAACCTTATGCTAACATCACATGGTTTTGGTTACTGTATTTTGGTGGTAAGTTTTGAAATCTAAAAGTATGATCCCTCCAACTTTCTTTTTCTTTTTTAGTGTTGTTTTCATCATTTGGGATTCCTTGCAATTCCATATATATTTGAAAATTAGCTGTTTTATTTTTGCAAAAGTGGCCTTTGGAATTTTGATGGGGTTGCATTAATCTACAGATATGGTTATTTTATTAGGTCTTCTTGGAAATTCATAGGCATTTCCATTTATTTAGGTCTTCTAAAATTTCTTTCAGAAATGATTTATAGTTTTTAATATACAAGTCTTTCACTTTCTTGGTTAAATTTATTCCTAGGTATGTTATCCTTTTGGATGCTATTGTAAATGGAATTATTTTCTTAATTTTCTTTTTGGATTGTTCCCTGCTGATGTTTAGAAAAACAACTGCTTTTTGCAGCTTTGATGATTTTGTTGATTAGCTCTACTATTTTGTGTTTGTGTCTTCTTTGGATTTTTTATATGTAGAGTCATAGCATCTACAGGTAGAGATCATTTTGTTTCTTTCATTCAAATTTGCATTCCTTTTATTTACTTTTTCTGCCTAATTGCTCTGGCTAGAACTTCTAGTAAAATGATAAATAGCAGTGGTGAGAATAAGCATCCTTGTCTTATTTCTGATCTTAGGGGAAACGCTTCAGTCTTTCACTATTAAGTATGATGTTGGTTGTGGGGTTTTGATATATGTCCTTTATCAAATGGAAGAAATTCCTTACCATTGCTAGTTTGCTGAAACATTTTGAAAAATCACAAAATGGTGTTGAATTTTGTGAAATGTTTTCTCTGCATCTACTGAGATGATTGTTTTTTTCCCTTTAGTCTAATATGTTGTGTTACATTGATTAATTTTTATTTATTTAAAATATATATATATATTTTAGAGTTAGGGTGTCATTCTGTCACCCACGCTAGAGCATTGGCCTGATCACTCCCTGGTTCAAGTGATCCTCCTACTTTAGACTTCTAAGTGTCTGGGACTACAAGTACTGCCACCATACCTAATTTTAAAAAGAGTTTTTTTGGAGACAGGGTCATGTTATGTTGCCCAAGCTGTTCTAAAACTTGAGGCCAACCTCAAGCAATCCTCCTGCCTCATCCTCCTAAGCACCTGGGACTACAGGAGCACACCTTCACACCTGGCTTGATTAACCTTTTCTTATGTTGAGCCTCCCTCATATTCCTGGAGTAAACCCTATTTGGTCATATGAACAATCCTTTTACAAACTGTTCGATTAGTTTGCTAATATTTTCTTGAGTCCTAGATTTTTCATTTAGGGGAGGATTTTAAATACTAATTTTGATTACTCATTGAACATCTTTGCTTATTATAGATTCTTTGAGATTTTGTATTTCTTCCTGCATGTGTATTGGTAATTTGTGTGTTTCTAGGAACTTGTTATTTCCTCTAGTTTATATAATTTGTTGGTGTCTAATTGTTTATTATATTCTAATTGTTTTAGTTTCTGTAAGGTTAGTAGTAATATCCTTACTTTAAATTTTGATTTTAGTTATTTATGTCTTTTCTTCTTTTTTTCTTAGTCAATCTAGGTAAAGGTTTGCTTAATTTTTATCTTTTCAAAGAATGAGCTTTTGAGTTTTTTTGAATCTATTATTTGCTTTTTCTCTGTTTCATTTATATCTGCTCTAATATTTAGTATGTTCATTTTTCTGCTGGTGTGGGATTTAGTTTTTTCTTCTTTTTCTAATTCTTTCAGGTATAAAGTTAGGTTGCTGATTTGAGATCTTACTTTTTTAATGTGGACATTTACAGCTATAAATTTCGCTCTGAGCATGGTTTTTGCTGCATCTCATATATTTTGGTAATTTGTACTTTCATTTTTATTCATCTCAAAGAATCTCTTAATTTCCCTAGTATTTCCTGTTTGACTCATTTGTTGTTTGAGTGTATTATTTATTTTTCACATGCTGGTGAATTTTCCAGTTTTTCTTCTGTTATTAATTTCTGGCTTCATTCCATTGTGGTCAGAGAAGATACTTTTTATAATTGTCCTTTTAAATTAATTGAGAATTGTTTTATGGCCTAACATATAGTTTATCTTGGCGAATGTTAGATGTGTACTTCAGAAGAATGTGTTTTCAGGATGGGCGCGGTGGCTCACGCCTGTAATCCCAAAACCTTGGGAAACTGAGGTGGGTAGATCACGAGATCAGGAGATCGAGAGTATTCTGGCCAACATGATGAAACCCTGTCTCTACTGAAAATGCAAAAATTAGCTGAGTGTGGTGGTGCTTGCCCATAATCCCAGCTACTTGGGAGGCTGAGTCAGGAGAATTGCTTGAACCAGGGAGTTGGAGGTTGCAGTGAGCTGGGCTCATGCCACTGCACTCCAGCGTTTTTCTGCTGTTGTTGGGTAGAGTGTTTTGTATATTAGGTGTGTTAGACCTAGTTAGTTTATAGTGTCTTCAGTCCTCTATTTTTTCTTGATCATTTGTCTAGATGTTCTGTCCATTTCTGAAGTGGAGTATTAAAGTCTTTAAAATTCTATCAGAAGAAAAAGAGGAATTACAAACCAAAAGTACAATAATATTAGCTTTATTTATCTATGTATTTATCTTTATAAGAACTTTATTTATGACATTGAGTTACTCTATTGTCCTTTCATTTCAACCTATAGGACTACTTCTAGCTTTTCTCACGGAACAGACCTACTAGCAATAAACACCTTTAGTTTTGCTTATCTATCTTAATTTCTCCTGTTTAAAAAATTTCTAGAATTGACAAAAAATGTATATATATTTATGTACGTGATGTTTCAAAAATGTATACCTGTGTAATACCTAAATAAAACTAATTAATGTATGTATTAGTTCACATACTTGCCTTTTTTGTAATGAAAACATTTTAAATTACTTTTAGTGATTTTCAATAATGTAATACATTGTTATTACCAGTAATCCCTATGTTGTACAATAGATCTCTTCAATTTATTTCTCCTATCTCTCTTTCATTTTTGAAGGATAGTTTTGTCAGATATAGAATTCCTTGTTGACAGTATTTTTTTCTTATAGCACTTTAAATATATCATCCCATTTCCTTACAGTCTCCATAAATTTCAATATATTTCACTGTTAATCTTATTGAAAATAGTTTGAAAAATGTGAGTCTCTCTCGTGCCTTTTTTTTTTTAAATCTAATATTTTATTTTTTCACAATTTCTTAATGTATGGACAAATATTTCCTTATTGGCAATTTCTGTACCATTCAACTTCTTTTTTTTATTGCATTTTAGGTTTTGGGGTACATGTGAAGAACATGCAAGATGCGGCATACGTATACACGTGGCAGTGTGATTTGCTGCCTTCCTCTCCCTCACCTATATCTGGCATTTCTCCCCATGCCATCCACCCCCAACTCCCCATCCCCCGCTGTCCCTCCCCTATTTCCCTTCAACAGACCCCAGTGTGTAGTGCTCCCCTCCCTGTGTCCATGTGTTCTCATTGTTCAACACC
>NW_016107579.1:1490812-1509728 GCF_001604975.1 Cebus imitator | reverse complement strand
AGTCTGTGTCTTTTGATTGGGGCATTTAGTCCATTTACATTTAAGGTTAATATTGTTATGTGTGAATTTGATACTGCCATTTTGATGCTAGCTGGCTATTTTGCCCATCAGTTGATATAGATTCTTCATTGTGTTGATGCTGTTTACCATTTGGTTTATTTTTGGAGTGGCTGGTACTGGTTGTTCCTTTCTATGTGTAGAGCCTCTTTCAGAAGCTCCTGTAAAGCAGGCCTGGTGGTGACGAAATCTCTGAGTACTTGCTTGTTCACAAAGGATTTTATTTTTCCTTCACTTATGAAGCTTAGTTTGGCTGGATAGGAGATTCCGGGTTGAAAGTTCTTTTCTTTAAGGATGTTGAATATTGGCCCCACTCTCTTCTGGCTTGTAGGGTTTCTGCTGAGAGATCTGCTGTGAGTCTGATGGGCTTCCCTTTGTGTGTAACCCAACCTTTTTCTCTGGCTGCCTTTAGCATTTTCTCCTTCATTTCCACCCTGGTGAATCTGATGATTGTGTGCCTTGGGGTTGCTCTTCTTGACAAATATCTTTGTGGTGTTCTCTGTATTTCCTGGACTTGAGTATTGGCCTGCCTTGCTAGGCTGGGGAAGTTTTCCTGGATAATATCCTGAAGAGTATTTTCCAGCTTGGATTCATTCTCTTCGTCACATTCAGGTACACCTATCAAACGTAGATTAGGTCTTTTCACATAGTCCCACATTTCTTAGAGACTTTGTTCATTCCTTTTTACCCCTTTTTCTCTAATCTTGCCTTCTCATTTTATTTCATTGAGTTGATCTTCAATCTCTGATATCCTTTCCCCTGCTTGGTCAATTCGGCTGTTGAAACTTGTGCATGCTTCGTGAAGTTCTCATGTTGTTTTTTTCAGCTCCATCAATTCACTTATATTCCTCTCTAATTTGTCCATTCTCATTAGCATTTCATCAAATCTTTTTTCAAGGTTCTTAGTTTCTTTGCATTGGGTTAGAACATGTTCTTTTAGCTCACGGAACTTCCTTATTACCTACATTCTGAAGTCTGATTCTGTCATTTCATCAGACTCATTCTCCATCCAGCCTTGTTCCCTTGCTGGTGAGGAGTTGTGAACCCTTGTAGGAGGAGAGGTGTTCTGGTTTCGAGTGTTTTCATCCTTTTTGCACTGGTTTCTGCCCATCTTTGTGGATTTATCCACCTGTCGTCTTTGTAGTTGCTGACTTTCAGATTGGGTCTCTGAGTGGACATCCAATTTGTTGATAATGAAGTTATTTTTGTTTCTTAGTTTTCCTTCTAACAGTCTGGACCCTCTGCTGTAGGGCTGCTGAGGTCCACTCCAGGCCCTGCTTGCCTGGGGATCACCTGCAGCCACTGCAGAACAGTAAGGGTTGCTACCAGTTTCTTTTTCTGCTATCTTTGTCCCAGAATGATACCCGCTAAATGTCAGTCTGATCTCTCCTTTCTGAGGTGACTCTTTGGATATATGGGGGTCAGGGAGCTGCTTGAGGAGACAGTCTGTCCTTTACATGAGCTCAAGTGCTGAGTTGTGAGCTCCGTTTTTCATTCAGGGCTGCTGGGCAGGTACATTTAGGTCTGCTGCAGCAGAACTCATAAACACCTATTTTTTCCCCAGGTGCTCTGTCCCAGGGAATTAGGGCTTTATTTATGAGTTTCCATTGTGCTGCTGCCTTTTTTTTTCGGGGCTGCCCTGCGCAGCAAGGAGGCAGTCTAGTCACTGTCTGCCTGCAGAGGCTTTGCTGAGCTGCTGTGGGCTCCGCCCAGCTGTGGTGTGAGCTTCCCTGCAGTCCTGTTTATATGGGTGTAGTTAGAACTGTCTCAGCATTGGTGGCCCGCCTCTGTAATGGTGGACTCTTGTAGTAATGACAGGTTGCCTTGGCAATGGCAGGTTGCATCGGCAACGGCGGGCTGCTTCAGCAATGGCAGACCACCTCCGAAGTGGTGGAGTGCCTCGGCAATGGCGGATGCCCCTCCCCCACAGAGCTGGACTGTCCCGGGTTCAGCCGTGCTTGCTGTGAAACTCTCAATCCAAAGAGTTTCTGATTCCTGTTCTTTTGTGGGGGTGGGACCAGCCGAGCCTGATCACCTGGCTCCCTGCCTCAGAGCCTTTTGCTTTTTAGTTGAACAATCAACTCTCTCCCAGGTGTTCCAGTAGCCTGTTGAAAAGGCACCAGGGTCTATGTGATTTCCCCTGCAGCAACTCACTGCGCCAGCTTAAACAGCAGTGCTCAGATTCATGGGGCTTTTTGTTTGTTTGTTTGTTTTTGCCCAGAAATCACCTGGCCTGGCTCCCTGTTTCAGACCTCTTTTCAGACAGATGAATGGGTGACTGCACCTTCCTGGGGCTCCAATCACCAGCTAAAAGGGCACCCGGACCAGTGTATTTTGTATGGAGAACTGCCATGCCAGGGCGCCACAAAGCAGCCACATGGGCCAAAACAGCTGCAGGGACCGAAATGGACACACCGGCCAAAACAGTCACGCTGGCAATCCATGGGACTCCTCTGCCTGGGAATCTCCTGGTCTGTGGGCAATAAAAATCTGTCTGGAAATGCGGCGTCCACTCACCTTCTGCACTTTCACTGGGAGCTGCAATCCTGAGCTGTTCCTAAATGGCCATCTTGGATCCTCCCTTCTTGTGCCTTTTAAGATTTTCTCGTTATCTTTTGACAGTTTATTACAACATGTATTGGTGTGAATCTCTTTGGGTTAATTCCATTTATAATTGTTGAAGTTCTCTGACATGTATATTCATGTCTTCCATGAATTTGGGAAGTTTTCAGCCATTACTTCTTTAAATATCTTACCAGTTTCTTTCTCTATCTCTTTTCCTTCTGTGAGTCTCAGAACCCATATGTTAGTATACTTCATAGGTATTATAGGCTTTGTTTATTTTCTTCATTCTTTTTTCCTTCTAACTCACATATCAAATAATTTTAATCACCCTCTCTTCAGTTTCGCTGATTCTTTGTTTGCTCAAATCTGCTGTTGATTCTCTGTAGCAATTTTTAAATTTCAACTATTTTACTTTTAAACTTTAGAATTCCTATTTAATTTTTAAAAAATAATTTCTGTCTTTATAGATATCCCCTACTTGTTCATACCTTGTTTTTCTAATTTTCTTTAGTTCTTTTCCATGGTTTCCTTTAGTTCTTTGAGCATATTTAAGACAGTTAAAGTCTTTGTCTAGTATGTTTATGCCTGGGCTTCCTCTGGGATATCTTCTGTTGATTCCTTTTTTCTTATTTCTTTGCATGTTATTATTTTTTTGCTGAGAACTGGACCTTTTGAATATTGTAATATGGTAACTCTGGCAATAATAATCTCCTTTCTAGAGATTGCTGATGTAGCTTGTTAGAGAGTACAATTGCACATGTTGTTTAGTGACTTTGCCAAACCATTTTTGAAAGGACAATATTTCATGTTATGTGCAGTCACTAAAGTCTCTTTTCCATGATCTCTGAAGTCAATCAGTGACATAATCTAATAAGAACACAGAAAGGAAGTTTAAAACATGTTCTGTCTTTTAAAATTCTTGAATAGACACTGACCAGGAAGCTGCTTAGCCCATGGGTGTTGGAATAATGGCCAGTCACTGTGCCACTTCCTCAGTGAACCATCAGGCAGATTGAAACACATAACACTGCTTCTTAGAGATCAAGGTTCTTCTTGCTTAACCTGGCATCAATAAGCAGTACCAGGGGACGCCAGCCACCATCCTCATATCTCATTTTGCTTTGGGCTAATTGTTCTTTTTCTTCTTTTTTAAAACTATGCCACGCTGTCACTTACTCCTTGGTTCTGGAAGTTCTTCCCCACATCTACACATGACTGGCCCTTTTTGAGAATTCAACTGACTGCTCAGGTACTATCTTCTCAAAGAGGCTTTCCCAGTCATCAAAGGTAATGACACTGTAGTTCTTTTATTCCATTATTCAATTTTTTTTTTGTTCCATCACTGCAGTAATTATTACCTGGAATTATTTTGTTAATATAATGCTTATTACAAATATATTGTCCATTTTCTCAACCAGAATTTATGCTCCATGAAGTCAGGATTTTGTCAATCTTGTTAACTGTTTTAACCCTAGTACCTGGTCTATGGTATACATTCAGTACATATTTATTCAATAAATAGATGAATGAATGCAATCAAGGTTTAAGTAACTTTTATCAAACTTAATTAAGGTTTAAGTAACTTTTATAAACCTTCTTGTAAAACTGAAAGAAAATATCAAGAATGATTTTGTTTAAAACCAAGACTACATAAAAGATTGGAAAGTGGAAGTGGGGCACAAATTCAAGGCAGCAACTGCATAATAATGTTTTTTTCTGAATCAGGAAGTCAAAGGAGTAAAAATATTAATACAGATGCTTGACTGTTTTTATTGAAAACACTAAAATGCATGTTTGACTTATGATATTTTCAACTTGCAATGGGTTTATCCTGACCTAACCTCATCATAAAAAAGGAGTGTACTCAATGCTATATTTTAATAACCTTCAAATTGACTATTAACTGGCTTATTTTAGTTTTTATTATGTAGTTATGGTATTATTATTGTGTTATTTAAAACCAAGCTAAAGAGATATAGCTTTCACACCATTGTAAAGCTGAAAAATTGTAAATTGAACCATTGTAAGTCATGGACCATCTAAAATTAAAAAAAATATGGTGTGAAAAAATCATCTAAATACAGTTAAAGCTAACCAATGATAAAAATAAAAATACTATGCATATAATTTATAATATAATAATTATAGATTATGTAATCCTAATTACAAAAAGTTTTTAAAAAAGTTTTCAAAAAGTATTATCCTAATAACAAAAGAAGGAAAGAGTAAAGGAAATGCAAAAGCAAAAGCTGAAACATCTGTAATGGCAGATGACAAAGCATATCATTTTGACTGTAAAATAAATGACCTACATTCTATTAAAAATAAAATACCATCAAATAAAATTTTAAAAACTGGGAAAAGATTTACCAGGGAAATGTAAACCAAAAGAAATCAGGGTGGCAATATATATTTCACACAAAGTAGATTGCAGGCCAAATTGTGTTACATGGGATATAAAGAGTTCTTTTATAATGCTGAAAGATGATATTTACAATGAAAATATAAAAGTAATATATACCGGTATATACCAAGTGACTGCCATGAACTATAAAAAGTAAAAATGAGAGATGTAGTAGAGAAACACAAGTTTCTAACAGTGAGAAATGCTTCTTCTAGTATTTAGCAGTTATTGTGCAGGGCAAATAAACACATTGAGAATCTTTACAATTTAAAAGACCAAAGCAATTGTTATAATAAATGTTTTTACACCTTACCAATAGATTGCATCTTCTTTTTAAACATGCATGAAACACATCAAATTGATCATACAACAAACCCTTCAAAACAAAAACAAAAATTAATTAAAATCTTCTCAAAGGCAAAAATTTTGCAGCTACAAGTGTAGAAAAACTAAAAATGTAGGGAGAATGGGGAACACATAGAGAAAGAAATATGTAACCAAAACCCTAAGTTAGCAACTCAAAAAACCACATACATTTAAATAATTATTTATTCAAAAAGGACATCAAAGCAGGCTATTTAAAAATAATGAAGTCTTTTTAGAAAATAATAAATATGAGAATATTGCATTTCAAAACGGATATAGCATGACCAGTTTTCTTTAAAATGATGAAAGGTGAAATTTACAATGAAAGTATAAATTTTCATGTTCCAGATTATGAATGACATGACCGTCATTCAAGGCCTTAAATAATGTCATAATGGCATAATTACATAGTAAAACTAAACCAATCAGTAGTCAATATCAGAAGTTATTAAAATCTAACAAGTAAAACAGCACAGAAAAGAAAGATTACAGGATTAGGAATGAATAAAAAACACAGTAAGTAAATATAATAGCTTGTGCTTTAAAAAGAAGACCAGTATTTCACAAATATAAATCATGCAAATAAAGGAAAAGAAAGGTGATAAATCAAAGGATACAGACATTTTTTTAAAAGATGAAGCAAATATTGTTTATATTTCTTTACAAACAAAACTATCAAAGAAAATAATTTTTTTCAGAAAAATATAAAAGGTCAACTTAGATTGAAGAAAGGGAAAATCAAAAGAGCTCAATAAACATGAAAATAATTTATTAAAACACTATTTCTTAAGTAATAAGACAAGAAACTTACCAATTTGATGCTTCAGCCTTCCAAGGACAACAATTCTCATGTATATAAACAATTCCTGAGAAAAGAAAAAATGGGAAAGCTAAGTAATTCATTTTATGAAACTAGTAAATATATAAAAAACTGTTAAATATATACATAAAAGAACCATAAAATAATATCATAAGTGAATATGTTTTAAAATGCCACATTAAATTTGAACAAACCAAATTCAACAACATAATGAAAAGCACATTTCTCCCTGAAGTAGTAGAGCCTATTCTTTTTTTTTTGGATGGAGTCTCTTTGTTGTTGGCCCAGGCTGGAGTGAAATGGCGTGATCTCAGCTCACTGCAACCTCCTCCCCTTCAGTTCTAGCAAGTCTCCTGCCTCAGCCTCCAGAGTAGCTGAGATTACAGGCACCTGCCACCATGCCGGGCTAATTTTCGTATTTTTAGTAGAGACAGGGTTTTACCACATTGGTCTTGAACTCGTGGCCTCAGGTGATCCACCCGCCTCGGCCTCCCAAAGTGCTGGGATTATAGGCATGAGCCACTGTGTCCAGCCGAGCCTTTTCTTAATGGTTTAATATTAAGGACCTCCATCACCATTCTAAAATATACCTTTCTTTTTCATGTTTCAACATCTCTGAAATTACAATGTATTTTATAATCAAGGAAACATGATAGGATAGTATTACTCATGCTAATCTCACTAGATGCTAAGAGGTAAGTGGACATAATTAAACACTGACTTCTGCTTTAAAATATTTAGGAAGCCATGAATCATAGGATGTAACAATCCTACGTGATCTGCGCATGTACCCAGAACTTCAAGTATAACAAAAAAATTAAAAAGAAAAAGTACTATAAGAATATCGAGCTCATACCAACATCTTGTATCAGTTAATCATAAAATACAAAGCATTTCCGTTAAATATCAGAAAGAAAACAAGAATGCCCACTCACACTGTGAGAACAATAGAACAAACAGGAGTAGTGAAATAATAACAGGATAGGAGGAGGCACACTTACCACCATTTGCAAATGCTGTAATTACATGGCCAGAAAACCCTAGATAATGGATGGAAACTCTTTCTGAATTAATAAGAAAGTTCAGCAAAATTACCTTATAGTAAACAAATAGGCACCAACTGGATTTCCCAAATTCTAGCCATATCCTGTTAAAAAGGTATAATGGGAAAAAAGAAAAGTCTCAGCAGCAGAAGGAAACAAGGTCCTAAGCCCAACAGTAACAAGAAATGCCTGGAACCTATGGGAAAAAAACTACCTAATTTTATAGGGAGATGTAAAAATTCTGAATAAACCCTGTGGTTTTGGATAAAACAATTATACATGATAAAGATGTTCATTACTTTCAAAGTAGCTCCTAGTTTTAAAATAAATCTCCTTTTACATAGGATGAATGTAGAAACATAGATATAGAAGTCCATAAAATGAGAAAAAAATATAGACAGACATTTAATTGACTTGGAAATCAAAAAAACTTTTCTAAAAATAAAAAATAAAAAAAAAAAAAGAAAAAAGAAAAGAATTTGATTACATGAAAAATTTAGAAGACAAATGACAACGTGAGAAAAATAGTTTCAAGATTGAAGGATGAATATTTTATATATAAGAAAAGCTTTTAAAATTAATAAGTAAAACATTAAAAATATAATAAATTCTTAGGCAAAAAACATGATTGCTACGAGGCTGGGCGCCCACCTCTTCCTGTAATTCCAGAGTTTTGGGAGCCTGAGGTGGGAGGATCGCTTGAGTTCAAGCTAGGCAATATAGCAAGACTCTGTCTCTACAAAAAATTTTTTTAAAAAGTTAGCGGGCCATGGTAGTGCACTTCTGTAGTCCCAGCTGAGGTGGGAGGATTGCTTAAGCTCAGGAGTCCGAGGCTGAGTGAGCTATGATCGTACCACTGATCTCCAGCCTGGGTGACAGAGTGAGACCCTGTCTCTGGAAAACAAAAACAAAAACAACAATAAAAAAGCCAGGTTGGGTGCGGTCACTTATGCCTGTAATCCCAGGAGTGATTGGGAGGCTGAGGTGAGCGAATTGCTTAAAGCCAAGAGTTCAAGACCAGCCTGAGCAATGTAGTGAGACCTTGTCTGTACACAATTTTATTTAATTTTTAACTAGCTGGCCATGGTGGCTTGCACCCTGTAGTCCTAGCTGCTTAGAAGGCTGGGGCAGGAGGATTGCTTGAGCTCAGGAATTTGAGTCTGCAGTGACCCAAGATCATACCACTGCACTCCAGCCTGGGTGACACAGCAAGATCCTGTCTCAAAGATAAATAAAAATATGACTACATAATTGGTGAAATAAAGGAATCAGATATACACATAAAAATCTCATTCTTGCTACTAGTCAATGGGTTAGAAATTAGCACCGAAGCTAAATACCACTTTTCTTTTTCATACTGGAAAGAATACAATAATCTGTCATGTCAGTAAGGCAGTGATTGAAATGGCACTATCTCATACTGCTAATTGAAATAGAATGTAGTACTTTTCTCAAGTGTAATTTCTCTGTGTGCATCATGAGCCTTAAAACTTTTTATAACCTCAGGTAATTCCACTGTTTAGGAATTCTGCTTCATGAAATAATCAGAGACACAAAGGCTTAAGAACAAATACTGATGGCAGATATGCAAAATGACAGACATAGACAAACAACAGAGAGAGAGGTACAACTGGACATGGAGTATGATACAGCCAAAATAACCGAGTTGTCTTCATGAAAATAGGACACAAAATTACATATACAGCATGTTCTCAATTTTGTTAAAAATACGTGTGTATACACATATTTACACATATACATACACATATTTTTAACAAATATATATGTATATAGTTTCCTCTTATCTTGAGGGGATGTTTTCTTTTCTTTTTTTCTTTTTTTGAGACGGAGTTTCACTCTTGTTACCCAGGCTGGAGTGCAATGGCAAGATCTTGGCTCGGCCTGATCTCGGCTCACTGCAACCTCTGCCTCCTGAGTTCAAGCAATTCTCCTACCTCAGCCTCCTCCCGAGAAGCTGGTACTACAGGCACATGCCACCATGCCCAGCTAATTTTTGTATTTTTAGTAGAGACGGGGTTCCACCTTGTTGACTAGGATGGTCTCGATCTCTTGACCTCGTGATCCACCCACCTTGGCCTCCCAAAGTGCTGAGATTATAGGCGTGAGCCATCGCGCCAGGCCCGATGTTTTCTAAGGGCCCCAATGGATGCCAGAACCCTTGGATGGCAATGAACCCTATATATACTACATTTCTTCCTATACATACATATCTGTGATGAAGCTTAATTTATAAATTAGGTACAGTAAGAGATTAACAATAATAACCAATAATAGAATAATTATGGCAACGTATTGTAATAAAAGTTACAAAAATGTGTTCTATTTCTTAAAATATCTTATTGTGCTGTACATGGGTAACTGAAATGTGGATCAGGGCACACTACTGTATGCAACATTGTGCATGTATAAACACTAAAGTTCTGAAAGAAAATATGATGAAGTATTAGCGGTATTATTTTTGGATGAAGGAATTATAAGCAAGTTTTATTTTCATTCTATTTCTCTGTGTTTTCCAAAGATTCTAGAATAAAACTAGAATGGTTGTAGGGAATCCAGATAAGAAAACCTTGTGACTAACATTTTTCTCTATTCCTGGCCACTTCTTCCTTCTACCTTCTTATCCATGGAAAAAGATTAAAAAGCAACCTGTATTTGTTAAAGAGAAACAGAACATAATAACTTGTCTTCTATTATATTCCTGGGAGATCATTAAGTACCAGCTGGCCTCCAGAGTACAGGAGGGCAGCAGGACCTGACTGCAGCCTTGTGTCCCTGCCAGGTGTTCTCAGCAGGTAGGGAGCTCTGCTCAAACGATGGTATCCAAACCCATGTAGAGCATGAGCTGGGAATGGGGAGGAACATGAACCAGGAATGGAGCCACCCTGATGGGTGTGCCTAGCTCCAACTGACAAGCCAACAAAGACAATTCAGCTTTCCAGGAGGTAATAGCTTACCAAGGAGGTATTAGGAACAGGTCTATTTTCTGCAGTCTGCAAAGTTTCACAGTGACTTTCTCATCATTGAAATTAAAGATCCACTCCTTTTCACTTTGATTGCGTACTCAAACCCTTAGCAGGCAAGAACCACTCCCAGCAGGAGAGAATGAGGGATAAAAGAGTTCACTTAGCCAAAAAGAAGCCAGCTAAGGGACAAGGAAGAAAGGAAGACACACTCTTTCCATAGTTTATAGCACAAAAGGAGCTTGAAGCCAGGGGCTTTCTGACCTGGCCATTTTCCCCCCTCATTCAAATGGAAAAAAAAACCCTATTCTGTCTGGAAATCAAAAGGTTTTAAGTCTGGAGGAGTCATTAAATATTTTCAGGTTTGAGTAATATCAGTCTTACAAGATCAAAAGACAAAAAAAAGAAAAAGAGGTCCATGGTCTGATAAATTTGGAAAACTTTGTATACAATATTGCCTTTTTGGAAATTTACAATAATCATAAGCATTTTAAAACTTTTGAAAATTTCTTCAAGTAAAACAAAGCAATCAACCTCTTTTACGTTGTTTAACCTCCTATTTTCCAAATTCCTTTGACCGTTGCTGTAGATTTGTTGATTGTTGGCCATCAGTGATCCCTCCCATCCTTTATTCTCAGGCCACCCCTCCCATCATGAGTTAGATTATTTCCTCTACACTTAAATCTAGACTGACCACTGGACAGAAGTGACACTGTGTTCGTTCTAGGCTGTGCTCTTAGAGGCCTGACAGCTTCTGCTTCTCCTCTTTTAGAAGCCACATGCTATTTTGTAAAGAAGTTTGGGCTACATTCCTAAATGGTAAGTAGTCAAATGAAGGGAGGCTCTGAAGGATAAGAGGTCATCTTGGATGTTCCAGGCCCAGCCACATTCCCAGGTGAATGTAGACACATATACAACCAGAGTCACTCATGAGGCAAAAAATCACCCAGCTAAACCCAGCCAATCCACAAAATGTATGAAAAACAAATCACTGTTATTTTAAAACCTGCCTTTCATTGTGATTTATTACTCAGCAACAGATAACTGATACCACCATGGAATTACTTTTTTGTCCCACATTTATTGTCATTAGCAGATCCCACTGGGACCCACTGGGAAATGATGATATAACTCATCACCTTTATGATATACAGTTGACCCTTGAGCAACATGGGTTTCAACTGTGTAGGTCCACTTATGTGTGAATTTTCTTCTGCCTCTGCCACCCTTAAGACAGCAAGAGCCTTTTTCCTCTTCTCTTCCTCCTCCTCCTCAGCATACTCCGTGTGAAGATGATGAGGATGAAGACCTTATAATGATCCACTTCCACTTAATAAATATTTTATTTTCATTAGGATTTTCTTAGTAATTTTTTTCTCCAGCTTACTTTACTGTAAGAATGCAGTATATAATACGTATCACATATAAAAATGTGTTAATCAATGGTTTATGTGACCAGTAATGCTTCTGTTCAGCAGTAGGCTGTTAGTAGTTAAGATTTTGAGGAGTCAAAAGTAATACACAGGTTTTTGGCTGCACCCCATAGCCCCTATGTTGTTCAAGGGTCAACCGTATGAGAGAAATATGAAGCCCAACGGATAGGGATTTACTCACCAAGGATCACTCAGCTAGTAAGTACCAGAGCTCGGTACTTTTTTAAAGTAGAAATTTATTGAGACTCTTCTGCATTTTGCTAGGCACTGGGAATATGACTGTCAATAGTACTCAGTCTCTGCCTTTTAGGAGTTTCCAGTTTTCTATGTGCGTGGGCTCAGGGGACAGTGGACTAGAAACTGGCAATTAGGCAGGGAGCAAAGTGTGGTGATAGAGGTGGGCACAGGGTACTGTGGAAGGCTAGAGGACAGCCCTAAATCCCTTGATGTTTCTGAGTCAGAGATAGATTTCTGGAAATAAGGCCCTTTCAGCTGAAACCCAAAGGATGAATTATGCAGTGGTTTTTAAAATATGTCCACTCATCCTTTGACAATCCTCCCCTCAAAAGTTAGATGAATTTCTCTCTTCCTTACTGCACTGAACTTAGTAACTTAATTCTAACTAACCAAATACAGCAGGAGTAATGGCATATAACTTTCAAGACTAGGTTAGGTACTACGGCCTCTCTCCCCTCTCATCACTTGCATGGCTCACTACAGTCTCAAACTCCTGGGCTCAAGCAACCTTCCCACCTTAGCCTCCCAAGTACCTGGGACTGTAGACACACACCACCATGCCTGGCCATATATATGTATATATATGTATTTAATAAAGACGGGATTTCACCATGTTGGTCAGGCTGGTCTTGAACTCCGGACCTCAGGTGATCCGCCCACCTTAGCCTCCAAAGTGCTTGGATTACAGGGGTGAGCCACTATGCCTGGCCCATGCCTGGCTTTTTAAAACATGTTTTCTGGAGAGATGGTAGACTCACTGTGTTGCCCAGGCTGGTCTTGAACTCTTGGCTTCAAACAATCCACCTGCTTTGGCCTCCCAGAGTTCTAGGATTACAGGCATGAGCCACATGCCCAGCCTACAAGCTGGCTTTTCTAATAATAATAAGACAGTTCTCAGCAGCAGCAAAGATCCTTGCTTGTGTCTAGCAGAAGAAAAAAGACAAACTTTACTATTATCATGGTCCTTAAATAATTCCCTTCAATCATATTGGAACAACTTAGATTATATGTGGAACTTTTGTAATTTAGCCAAATTAATTCTATGAGCAGACTGGCTTTAGCCTATCTAATCTTAGTTGGCAAGAGAGATGAGATCCTCACTAATCAGGACACATCCACTGGGATTGGGATGGTGTCAACTTCTCCTGAGTTCCCATCACACATGCGATAGGATATGGATTCTGTTAAGAGAACAAGGAGAACTGATACTGGGCAGACAATCTACACTTTCCACAACAGCTAATTTTTGGCTTATTTCTGGACATTTAGAGATGTTCTTCCCTGGCAATTTCCATGTCTGGATCCACTTCTGGACTTGGCAGCGGTGTTAGTCTCAGGCTCCCAGGGCTCCTGACTCTGTACCGTCACCAAGCTCAGGGGAAGGATCAGAATGAGCTGGAGGAAGATATTCACCCTGAAAGGTCATCAGCCTCTTCCCCTATACCCCAATAATTTGCCCACCCCAGCCACCTGCTCCCCATATCCTGGGTCTCAGTCTCTATCCACAGATTAAGCTTTGACCAGTTGTTCTTCCGGCAGTTAACCCTGAAATGCACTGGTCCAGCTTTCCTAGAACGAGGCCTCAGATTATATCATAGGACACCCCAAGCAGACTGTGTAGTTCAAAAGGCCATTAGAAAAACTACTATTCCTTTTGAAACCTCCCACACCAACCCTGCCAATTGTCTGAGGTTATCAATGGAAGGAGACTATATGTGGGAGGGCTGCCCCTCACATCTCTGCCTTATTATTGGGACTCATTTTCCCTTCTAGGATGTTGAAATGAAAATCCTTTTACAAGCCCTAAACTGGCCTTTCATGCTCAATCTCATGTAGGACACAGCATGTAAGGTTTATATATTCAAATAAATTTTCTTAAGAGGAAATAGACACACACGTAATACATAGTTGACTTAACTACCTTCCTTTTGGGGTCTGCATGCCACTGTCCTCATGCCTGGCTGTCAGCCTGATTTCCTGTGGCAGATGCTACCTTTGAACTTGCCACCTCAAACATATCCAGACCTCTGCAGGCAGACCCAAGGCCATAAAGCCCAGGAAGAGATGACAGTTCCCACCCTAGAGGTTTAAGACCAGCCTCCAGGTTGCTGAGATGTCCTAGGTGAGAGTCCATCTGTATCCTGGAAGACTGACAACAGTGGGAATGATCATACATCCCCTCCCCACCCTGGGAAAGTCTACCTCCTACCACTGAATTGTAACTTCACTCTATGTCAGTCGTTTCAACCTTGGCTGCATGTTGGAATCACCTAGAAAGCACTCCAAATTCCAAATGCCCAGGTCAAATCCCAGAATATCCAAAATAGCAGAATCTCTGGGGCTGGGGCCTAGCCATCAGTATTTTTAGCCCTCTCCTTCCCCCCTTACCCCACAGACTATTCTAGTATATAGCCAAGGTTGAGAACCACTGCCTTATGCTCTTAACTGGGTAAGCATCTCCCAGCCAAATAGTGGGGCTGGGGATTTTTCATTACCAGAGATGTTCACATGGGAGGAAAAAAAATAAGAGTTCTGCAGGTTTATGTGGGGCTTAGCATCCACAGATTTGTAGGCCAGGAGGCTCCAGGCTGTCTCCTGACTACCAAAACTAATCATTCAGGTCTGTGGCTCAAAGAATGTTCAGCTCTTAGGGATGTCATCTCTTTCGATTGTAGCAAAATCATCAATATTTATCCAGCATTTACTATCAACAAGCACTGTTCTGATTTCTAGATGTCTTAACTAATTTAAGACTCATAACATCTTATTTCATAGATGAGAAAATGTAAGCACAAAGATGTCAAGCAATTTGCTCAAGCTAATACAGCTGGTGAGTGATGAAGTTGAGATTAGAATTCAGGCACCTGGCTCTGAAGCCACTGCTCTTTTTTAACCTTGGCATACTGACTCCCTAGACCATTGGTCTCAAACTCTAGAGTGCATCAAATACACTGGATTGGGTGAGTGAATATGGAGGTAGGGTAACGGGGGTTAAAATGCAGTCTTGAGTCCCATGCCGGGTTCTGACTCAGCAGGTCAGTTAGGCTAGTGATTATTACTGGCAGAGGATCTTGACTGCAAGTTGTCAAGGTTCTTGGCATTTTGAACTAAGAGCTGGGCATAACCCCCTGCGAAGCAAAGGAAGAATGAAGCAATGAAGAAACAAAAGCAGGGATTTATTGATAATGAAAGTACATTCCACAGTGTGGAAGCGGGCAAGAGCCGTGGCTCAATGGCCCAGATACAGAATCTTCTCGGACCAAATACCCCTAAAAGGTTTCCCATTGACCACTTCATGCTCATCTCATATAAATGAAGTGGGAGCCTGCAATTGGTCTGATTGGTGGCTGAAAGCAACCAATCAGAGGCTAAGGTGAAGTTACAAAGTTGCCAAGGTAGACTTGGCCCACAATCGGTCTTACTGGTTTCAGCCAGCCAATTTCCCATCTGCTAGGCAGAAAAGGTGGAGGGTTTGCAAAGGGAGTAGCCTCTGGTCCGTTTGTTTCTTAGGTGTGAAAAGTTAGGGCTTTCTTTCAATTTAGTTCTAGGAAGTTGGCATGAAATAGCCCGAGGTTCCCTGCTCCCAGACCCTGTTCCTTAAGCGAGCTCCTTCAGTGGTTCAGAAGGTCCTTAGATCATACTTTAAAAACTTAAGTTTAACATCACTGAAGCCCAGGTTATCAGGAAGGATGTTGAGGTTCATCTAAAATCATTGAGCTTTTATAGTGCTCCTTTAACCCAGTTGATTTCATTCCACTTTATAGTGTTCCTTAAGGCAAATTGCCACTGTCTAAGTACTCTGCTTCTTGACACAAAGTCCAAATCTTCGAGGAAACCACCCTGGTCATCTAGGTTTTTTTGGGTCATCCTCAACACCACATAGTACTGTGCTGTAGCAGCTGCTTCCTGATTAGTGAATAAATGGGCAAAGAACTAAATGGTCTCTGTTGCTGAGCTCTGAGAAGTATGAAAACATCACTATCTTTTGAGAAGTGTCTGTTTATACTCTTTGCCCACTTTTTGATGGGGTTGCTTGTTTTTTTTTCCTTGTAAATTTATTTAAGTTCCTTGTAAATTCTGGATATGAGACTTTTGTTACATGGGTAGATTACAAAAATTTTCTCCCATTCTGTAGGATGCCTGTTCACTCTGATGATAGTTTATTTTGCTGTACAGAAGTTTTTTTGTTTAATTAGAGCCCATTTGTCAATTTTGGCTTTTGTTGCAATAGCTTTTGGAGTTTTCATCATGAAGTCTTGCCCATGCCTATGTCCTGAATGGTATTGCCTAGGTTTCGTTGTAGGGTTTTTAAGGTTTTGGGTTTTACATTTAAGTCTTTAATCCATCCTGAGTCAATTTTTTTATAAGGTGTAAGCAGGGGGTCCGGTTTCAGTTTTTTGTATATGGGTAGCCAGTTTACTAGGACCATTTGTTGAATAATTTTTCGAAGATCAGATGGTTGTAGATATGTGGTGTTATTTCTGAGGTCTCTGTTTTATTCTATTGGTCTAGATGTCTGTTTTGGTATCAATACCATGCTGTTTGGGTTACTGTAGCCTTGTAGCATACTTTGAAGTCAGGTAGTATGATGCCTCCAGCTTTGTTCTTTTTGCTTAGGATTGTCTTGGCTATATGGGGTCTTCTTTGATTCCATATGAACATGGCCAACAAACATATGAAAAAATGTCAGTGTCACTGATTGTTAGAGAAATGTAAGTCAAAACCACAATGAGATATCATCTCATGCCAGTCAGAATGGTAATTATTAAAAAGTCAAGAAACAACAAATGCTGGCAAGGTTGTGGAGAAATAGGGACACTTTTACACTGCTGATGATCACCATCACAGTGTGGTGATTCCTCAAGGATCTAGAAATAGAAATACCATTTGACCCAGCAATTCCATTACTGGGTATATGCCCAGAGGAATATAAACCATTGTACTATAAAGACACATGCACATGTATGTTTATTACAGCACTATTTACCACAATAAAGTCATGGAACCAACCTAAATGCCCACCAATAATGATAGACTGGATAAAGAAAATGTGTTACATATACACCATGGAATACCATGCAGCCATAAAAAGGAATGAGATCATGTCCTTTGCAGGGACATAGATGAAGCCAGAAGCCATCATTCTCAGCAAACTAACACAAGAACGGAAAACCAAACACCGCATGTTCTCACTCATAAGTGAGAGTTGAACAATGAGAACACATGGACACAGGGAGAGGAACATCACACACTAGTTCCTGGTGGGGAGCAGGGGGTGAGGGGAGGGAACTTAATGGACAGGTCAATAGGTGCAGCAAACCACTATGGCACATGTATACTTATGTAACAAGCTTACATGTTATGTACATGTGTCCCAGAACTTAAAGTTAAAAAAAAAAAAAAGAAGGGAACATCACTATTCCACCAAGCAGTTGCTCAGTGCGGTTGGCACAAAGAAAGTAATGCTACTTATGTCCACAGTTTGCTGCAGCTGCATTCACCTTCTAGGGAAGCAGTCTCGTCCACTGCTTCTCACATGACAATGATGTGCGTTTGAATCACCTCAGGATCTGCTTAAACAGCAGAGTCTGATTAGGTCTTTCCAGCCAGCTCCCAGAGGAAATGGAAGCTGCTGGCCCTGGGATGGGACTCTGAGTAGCAAGGACAGGATTCCTATTTTGAGTGTGAAAGATGAGACTCCACTGAACATGACCATGTGAATTCAGGAGAAACAAAGAGGGCTGAAGCACTCTGCATAGGAAGTGGGGAACATCTGTAATTTATGGAGGCAGCTGAGAGGCAGAATGTGGATGGAGAGAAGACGATAGTCATGGCTGACATTCCCCTCATTGTTGTAAGTGCTTTGGCTATTTTAACTCACTTAATTATCACAACAACCCATGACGTCTGTGCTAATATTATGCTCATTTTGTAGATGGGAAAAATAGGGTGATGGATAGGCTAAGCATTTTGTTCACGGTCACTAGTTTAAACAAGAATTTGCTCACAGGCAATGTAACTCTAGCAGCTGTGCTCTTAACCCCAACCCCACAGTGCCTCATAGAGGGGGCCTCAGCAATGGGGCAAAGGTACCTGGTGGCCTGAGGTGAGGAAAATCCAGCAGTGGTCATGGCTCAGGGACTTCTAGGAAGTTGGATGCTATTTCAGTTTTGGGGTGTTTGTTGGGCTGGGATGTGCTATAAATTTCTTCTACTCCCTGATGCCTAAACCTATAGGACAACTCAGCCATACATATAAACTTTCATTTGGTTGCTTTGGAAAATCAGAGGAGAGAGGCCAGGCTGTGTCTAGCTCAAATGCAACGGAGAGGCTAGATACAGGGGTTGAGGCATGAGTGTGGAAACAATTTGAGGGAAGCAGGGAAGAGGAGCATGGAAAAGAAAGATGTTCACAATAATGACAAAAGCCTTCTCCAGATTCAATACTAGGAGTAGGAAATGCTGAATTTTCCACTGTGGACAGAATGAGGGTATTGAGCCATTGTTATTTGAATGCTGAAGTAAAGGTGGTTCCTTGAATTTCCTGGAAACAGCAAATCTATGCAAATTAAAGATATTTCTGGCTGTCATCCTGGTTAGGTTAGAGTATGGATAGAAAGTGAATCAGGAAGATTTTGTGTTATTGTCAAGTAGACAGACATGGGGTTCAGGGGGCTTGGGTGAAGAAAGGAAACTGTTACAGAAGGCTGTAATTAAAGGCTGTAGCTTTAAACAAGTCCCACGGCCCAACTCGCACGTGTGTGTCCTGCTGTTTTCAGAGATAAGCGGGCACCATCCTGCCTGCTCTGTGAAGGATGTCATGCCTACCCCATAGACCTTTTGAGACCCTAGAGTCCTCGTAAAATCTGAAGTTTTGCTTTTGCATTTGTCCAGAGCCCAGGTAATTTGGAGTGCCAGGAACATCTGAATTTTCTGAGCAGACAAGCAAACCCCTGCCACATTCACTTAGGCTGAGACCAAAGTGAGTTCCTCTGTCTGTGTACTCTTTTT
>NW_016107579.1:1426024-1490757 GCF_001604975.1 Cebus imitator | reverse complement strand
TTTTGCAAAAATTTGAGCCCAGCTGCTGCAGTCCCCATCACCTTTGAACAGTGGATTACAGTTTACAGAACTGCTTCCCACAGACGCACAGACACACATAACTTATTGTATTCTGATGGCAGTCCTCTGATGCAGACTAAATAGGTATTGTTTCTATTTTATGAGTGCGGAGACAAGATCAGAGAGGTTGAATAGCTCACCAAGGACACACAGCAGCAGTATGCCAGGGTTAGCAGATCTGTGGTGTTGAAAACGAGGTTTCTTATTTTTATGGGTCTCAGTTTGATGCTTGCTTGAAAACGGTAAGGTTATCTAGGCAAGAAATGCATCTCCGGTTGCACTGGAATCACCTGCGAAGTCTTTAGTTCTGCCCGGTGCTGCTGCTCACTGAACACCTGCCTTTTCAGAGCCCAGCCTCCCGGCCATCTGCTCACTTTGACATGTCCCCAAACTTGGACTCAGCATTTACTAAGTGTGTGAGTCAGGTAGCTTCTCCGGGTTCCATCATGGTGTTTTCCATTATCCCTTTGAGCCTCCCTCTTAAAGGGAGAAGAAGAAGAAAGGTGGGAAGAGCCGCCTGCTGTTAGGTCTGCCTGCAGTAATCACTCCCTCATTTTGTCAAAAGATTGTTGAGCATCTGCTGCCTGCCTTTCTCTGTGCTTGGCTCCCAGGAACAGTGACAAACTAGGCTGGCACATCCCCTGCTCTTCTGGAGCTCACGGTTTAGAGGAGCAAGACATCTTCACAGATAATTTTAGGTCCTTGTGGTGACAGAGTGATAAAGAAAAAGGTGAATACAACCAGATCCAACCTTTTTTGGGGCCCAGGGGAGGCTACCTGGAGGAGGAGAGCTTAAATCTGAGGGATGAATAGTCGTCTGGAGTAGGGAGAAGGAGTAGGATTGGGAGAAGGAGGGGCTTGTGCAAACACCCTGAGGCAGAAAAGACCTTAGTTAAATTTAAAGACCTGAAATGTCTAGAACCAGGTAACCGTGTGCATGGGAGGGAGTGGGGACTGGATAGGAGGGGCTGGAGGAAGATCAGGAGTGTTACATGAAGAGGTTGAAGAGGTCTGCAGGGGCCAGAGAGTGCAGGGCCTTTGATCTTTATGCTAAGGGCAGTGGGATAAAATTAAGGATTTTGGATGAGACTTGCAGGCTCCGATTTTCACTTTCAAAAGATCTCTCTGTCACAGAGGATGACTTGCGCACTGGGGATTCAGGCAGGGCTGGAAGCTGGAAGAAGGCTGTGGCAGTGGGCCAGGCAGGAACTGAGAGCTGGCCAGGGTGTGGGTCATGATGGTGGAGAGAAGTTGGCTGATGAAAGAGAGAGAGGGGAGGTGGAATGGACAAGGAGAGGGAGATGCTGAGGTCAAGGATGATGCACTGAGTTCTGGCTTAAGCACCAGAGGGCCTGTGGCCTCTTTTCCTGGTGGGAAAGAATGGAGGCAGAGCAGCGTGGGTGTTCATTCAGGTGGGGCCATGTCATCTTTGAGAGAAGATGGCCCATGAGAAGCTGGAGTCTTGAGTTTGGGATGAGATGAAAGACTTGAGATGGGGCTACCATTCTGGGAATGCCAACCCTATGGTAGATCTAGGCTGCAATCACACAGGGAGGACGTTGAGTGGGGAGAAGAGAAGGGCTTGAACCAAGCCTTGAGAGACCTGAGCTGAGGGCAGCTGAGAAGCAGCTGCTGGAGAAGCAGGAAGAAAACCAGAGTGGGGACCTCAGTGTTGCAGGGGGCAGGCGGCGGCAAGAAGCGGTGTTTCCAGAGGAAGAGAGCAGTGAACAGTGCCAAACACTTACAGCAAGATGTAGGTGGAAAGTTGTCCACGGTGGCCAGGAGGTTGCTGTAGAGAAATTCTTGTGGAAGTCCATGGGCTGGCTAGGGAATGGGAGGTGGGGAGGTAGAATTAGTGCACTGAGTGAGGTTCAAGTTTGCTGTCATCCTGCAAAGCTGATTTCCTTTTCTGGGACCCAGCGTTCTCACCTGAAAAATGAAGGGGTTGAGCTGTCAACTTTAACAGACATTCTCTAATCCCAGCAAAGTGGGATTATTCCCATTAGCTGCGTGTAACTGCGAGAACTTTTTAATGACACACGCTTCCACTGGCTCCTCAGGGCTGTCAAGCCTGGTGTGACAGACCAACTGGGAAATTTCCTGCTCGGCTCCACATTTCCTCCGCTTCATTTCAGGTCATTGCCCCTAGCGACGTTCCTCTCTAGACTATCAAATATTCTGATTTCTGCACCTCTGGAACACTTATTCAGTGGCATAATACTTTCCAATTTTTTTGTCTTAATCTTTTGCTTCATCTCTTTCCTCCTATGACCTTGCCAAGAACATATACATAAAAGCCAGTTCCTGAGCATTTACTCAACAACAGTTGTGTTCTAGGCCCCAGTCCATATGTGCACACACACGGTGATGGCGATGGCACAGCACTGGGGCTCAGCCACAGTGTAGAGAGTCACAGAGTCTCATGGGCTTTTGAGGGCGAGTTTTTAGGTTCGACTATTTGAAGACAGTTCTGGAAAGGAGAAAATAGAGAGTTTTATAATTAAAAATTAGTTTTAGGAATCTCTTAACCTGTTCTGGTTTGGGGGAGGTGCCTGATAAGAACAATCTAAAAAAAATTAGTTTTAGATGATGCCTTCTGCCAGTTCAGTTTCGCAGCAAGTTCATTACTGGCATCAGAGCATTCAGAGATGGAGGAGACATCAAAATCACCTTTTTTATTTTTATTTCCTTATCTTGCATTGTCCAATGGGGTAAACTGGGCCCTAGTCAGTTAAGCAAGTTACTTAGTTAATTGATAACATTACAGACAATATAAAATTTGTGCATGGGTTTCCTACTGTTTTCTCTCAACACAACAGAACACTGACTGTGCCCTAAATACTGGATTGGGCACCATGGAATGCAGGCAAACTTGACTGCCACTGGATCTCATTGGGAGCCAAAATGAAACTCTTGTAGAACAACTGAGAGCTGTATCTACAGATGACCCTTGACTTACAATGAGGTTACATCTCCATAATCCCATTGCAAGTTGAAAATGTGGTAAGTCAAAAATGCGTTTAATACACCTAAACTACCAAACGTCATAACGTAGCCTAGCCTACCTTAAACATGCTCAGAACATGTATATTAGCCTACAGTTGGGCAACATCATCTAACACAAAGACCACTTTATAACCAAGTGTTGAATAACTCATGTAACTTGTTGAATATGGTACCGAACATGAAAAAGAATGGTTTGGCACCACTGTAAGGTAAAAAAGTGATGTCAGGATGGTATGTATATTCGTTATGTGTTAAGTATAAAAATGCTGTAGAAAGAAAGGCATCCCGTAGGTCTTGAAGTCCTGAATTTTCAAACAGAATGGGTGAAGATGGGGGCAGAGGGGCCCTAAGCTGAGAGGTATGAATCGCAGTGGGGTGAAGTGAGTGGTTGGGACGGTCTCATTGGACCAGAGACGATGTGTGAGGAGAAAACAGGGAGCGATGGAAAAACTGGAAATGTGGGATCAGGTTAGAGGGAGATCTGTAATCCCAGCACTTTGGGAGGCTGAGGTGGGTGGATCACTTGAGGTCAGGAGGTTATCTGATGTGGTCGGCAAAACCAAGAGATATTATAGAAAAATAGTACGCTTACCAATTGTGTGTGTGTGTATGATATACATTATTATATATATTATATATACACAGGGATATATGTATATGTGATATATTTATATGCATGTATGCTCATTATGTATTTCATACAACATATATATAATACACAGACACACGCAATAGCAACCTGAGAGGTTTCCCCTTCCATTCCTGCAACACAGCTCTTTGGGCATTGTCTGCTTTGCTGCTCCCTTCTTCCCTTCTCCCCTGGATATAGAATCAGGCTCAGAAAAGATCCATAGTCCCCCAACTGGTGTGGGGGAAGAGGTAGAGCTAAGTGGTCAAGAGAGCCCTGGAAGAAAGCTTCTGTGGCAGGGTGAGAGGCTCCCAGGGGTTGGGGACCACATACTGAATCCTTATAAAGATTTGACAGAAACTGGAATTCTACTTTGGAGAGGACAGTTTGTATGTCCCTAATTTCAGTTAAGCTGTATGATATACCTATCCTCGCTTAGCATCTTTAATTTGTTCCCTAAAACATTACTTCTAAGAGAAAAGCTATTGAATGAAGGAAATGTTTCCATCATTATAGCAGGGAACATTACGGGACATTTCATCTCGAAAATTTTCACAAATAGAAAAATATATCAACTAAACAATGAAAATAAATTTTAGTAATAAGAACAATTTGAAAGTAAATAAATGCTTTTTATTCATAACGTAAAGAATTATTGGACTCACCAAAGAAAGAATAAATGGCTTGATGGTAGGTGGTGGTGGTGGCCAGGGAGTTATTCTTTAGAAAATGCTTTCTCTTTTTCTGCACCATTTCTCTAGATATTTTATAACTCTTTTATAACTCTTGGGTAACTGTGGTTATACTCAAGCTGCACTTTAAAAAAGTAATAGCACAGAAAAACACCTTTAAACAATATAAAAATTAATTATGCCAGTGCACTGAAGCACATGGAAATAACACACTCTTAACAGACTGAAAAGTTATAGAAGATGCTACTTGTTTATCTCGCTGGCTTGGTATATATAAAGCAAAATGCTTTGGGTTTATTCAAACATGAATTCAAATTTTTCCCCAATGATATTCTTTAACTAGAAACTGCAGTGTCAAGTAAATTGGTGCGTGAGTTTGCCTGAAACCACAGTGTCAAAATTTCACTTCTTATATCGTATTTATTTAGGTGTTATGCAGTAAACAACTTGCTATGCTGAATTGAAAGGAGTTGTTATCTGAAAAATGGTGTCATTTTTAAAAAGCCCTTGTGGTGAAAAGTTCTTAAAAGGGAAATAGGGAACAGAATAAACCAAAGTCTTATTTCCAAGCTTTTGCCTATGAGTCTTCCTCTGACCAGGACAACTTCTTTCTCTTTTTTAGCCTGACAAACTTGTATTCAACTTTTCAGGATTAACTTAGATGTCAAATTCCATGGGGAAGCTTCTTGAGTCTGCTCCTTATTGGGTCAAATTCCATGGGGTCAAATTCCATTGAGTCAAATTCCATGGGGAAGCTTCTTGGGTCTGCCCCTTATTGCCTTCACCTTCTTGATTTGGTCCAATGCTTTCTCCTCCATACTCCTGGAGTCCCTGAGTTTCCAAGTATCACAACACTGCTATTCACTGTCATCACTGTGATCTGTTTTCCTCATTAGACTATACGTTTTGTACAGGCGGAGGCTGTGGATATATTCAGTGTCAATAGTGCCTGGCACAGTGACTGGTATATAGGAGGCATTGAATAAATTTGGATCAGTGAATGTGTGTACAACATTGTTCAGGAAGGAATTAAGAGGTTCATTTTCAGCCTCGTGGGAAGCCTATTAGCCAGCTTTTAGTGCAGTAATAAATAATCCCCATATCTCAGTGGGACACTGTAAGTGTCCATTCCTCATTTACTTTAATGTGGGTTATGGGTAGACTAAGAATCTGAGTCAAGCTGTGTGCATATGAGGACTGGCCCCAGTGTCTTCTCGTTTGGACCCTGTTCTCAAGGCAGAAGACAGAAGTATATGTAGTTAAGCCAAAATACATCACAGGAGTTAAAGCTTCTGCTTTGACATGGATTGGGAAGTATCCTCTGCTTATAGGGGACATTGCACAAGTCCCATTCAAATGAAATGGGGACATAATCTCTCCCAGAAGGGAGAGATGGTTAGTTGTAAATAATGATATAATAATGTTATACTAACCATGGATAACAATATTATTATATTGTTATATAACAATGTAATATATAAGAACTTTGTCTTTTCTTATCCCCTTTTAAAAATACCAACTTTGGGCAGGTGCACTGGCTTATGCCTATAATCTCAGCACTTTGGGAGGCTGAGGTGGGCGGATCACTTAAGGCCAGGAGTTTGAGATCAGCCTGGCCAAAATGGTGAAACCTGGTATCTACCAAAATACCAAAATTAGCCAGGATTGGTGGCGCACACCTATAATCCTAGCTACTTGGGAGGCTGAGGCAGAAGAATCGTTTGAACCAGGAGGCAGAGGTTGCAGTGAGCCGAGATGGGGCCACTGCGCCCCATCCTGAGCAACAGAGCAAGACTCTGCCCCCAAAAATAAAATAAAATTAGAATAAGAATAAAAATAAAAAAACAGATTTATTGAGGTATAATTAACGTAGAGTAAACTGTATGTATTTAAAATGTAGAGTTTAATAAGTTTAGTACATTTCTACCTGTGAAACCATCATCACAATTTAGATCAATGGTAAAGAAACTATAACTTGTAGGCTAAACATAGTCTACTGTATGTTTTTGCAAATAAAGTTTTATTAGAACACAGTTATGCACATTTGCTTATATATTGTTTATGGCTGTTTTTCCTCTATAGTGGTAGAGTTGAGTAGTTGTTACAGAGTATATAGTTGCAAAACCAAAAATGTTTACTATCTGGCCTTTTAAAGAAAAACATTTGACAACCTTGATCTAGATAATAAACATATGCATTATTCTTAAAATTTCTTTGTATTTCTTTTAATTCCTCCTTTCTACTTCTTTCCACAACCCTCCCACCCAGGAACCACTGGTCTTTCTGTCACTATTCATTTGTTTGCCTTTCTTTTGTATTTTCACCAGCAGTGTTTAAGAGTTCCAATTCCTTCATATCCTTACCAACACTTGGGGTGGTCACTCTTTATAATTTTAGCATTCTGATGAAGGTGTAGTGGTATCTCGTTGCACTTTTAAATTGCATTTCTTAATGACTAATGATACTGTCCTTGTTTTCTTGGGCTGCCATAACAAGATTCCATAGACTGGGTAACTTAAACAACAGACATTCATTTTCACGCAGTTCTGGAGTTTGGAAGTCCACGATCAGGGTGCCAGAATAGTCAGGCTTTGGTGAGAACTTTCTTCCTAGCGTGTACATGGCTGCCTTCTCATTTGGTCCTCACATGGGCTTTCTATAGTGTGTGGATGTGGGTGAGAGAAGGAGGGAGGGGAAGAGACAGGTGGAAGAGAAGAGGAAAAGAGAGCTCTCTTGCTTTTCTTATTAAGGCACTAATTCGATCATGAGGATTCCATTCTCATAACCTAATCTAATTACCTCCCAAAAGCTCAATCTCTAAATACCAACATGTTGAGGATTAGGGCTTAAATATATGAATTTTAGGAGAATACAAACATTACTCCATAACAGATACTAAGCATTTTTGTGTGCTTATTTACCATTTATATATTTTCTTTGGCAGACTATATGTTCAAATTGGAAATTCAATTTATTATTATTTTTTTGCACGTGGATATCCGGTTGTTCCAGCACTATTTATTCTGAACTGCCTTTGCAATTTTGTTGTAATTGTACCTATATGTATGTGTCTATTTCTAATCTCTCTTTTCTGTTCTGTTTATGTGGTTTTGGTATGCATTAGACCCCATTTTCTTGGTTACTATAGCTTTGTAATAAGTCTGGAAATCAAGTAGTGTTAGTCATCCAACTTTGTTGTTTTTTTAATAAAAGTTCTTTTGGCAACTTTGATAAATTTTGTTGTTTTGGCAAAGTTGTTTTTGCATTTCAATCATTATTTTAGAATTGCATTGTCAATTTTATAAAAAATCACAAGTAGACTTTTTGTTTTAAAAATTGGCAAGCTAATTTTAAGTTTTATTCAGAAATGCAAGAGACATAGAAGATCCCAAACAACTTTCATAAGGAAGAAAAGAGTTAGAGGAATAACACTGTCAGGTTTATGGGCTTACTATAAAGGTGTAATAATCAAGACACTGTAGTGCTTGTATAAGGATAGATATTGTGCAATAGGACAGAATGGAAAGCGTATAAATAGCCACACATATACTTGAATAATTAATTTTCAACAAAGATATCAAGTCAACAGAGAAAGTACTATATAGTCTTAAACAAATGGGCCTATAAGAACTGGGCATCCATAAGAAAAAAATTCAACCCCATCATCATACTGTCTATTGAAATAAACTTGAAATGAACCAGACATAACTATAAAAGTTAAAGCTTTAAAACTTCCAGAAGAAAATATGAGGAAATCATCTTCACAACCTTAGGAGAAAATACGTACAATGCATATATATGTCAAAGGATTTGTGTCTCAAGAATATAAAGAACTTTTAAAACTCAGTATAAAAAAATAAAAAAAAATATGTGCAAGCTCTGCAGAGTAAAGAAAAAAATAAAACAAAACTCAATATAGGGACAGCAAGCAACCCATATAATGGGCATACATTGCTCGTATGAAATAGTATGAAATAGTATAACTAGTTCAGAAAAGAGCTTTTCAATTTCTTATAAAAGTGAATATATATTTGCATACAATTCAGCATTTACATTTCTAGTATTTACCCAACAGAATAAAAACACATGTCTATGCTGACTTATACAAGATGATTGACTATAGCCCCTAACTGGAAACACCCCAAATATCTATCAGTGTAATAGCCCCTAACTGGAAACACCCCAAATGCCTATCAACAAATTTAATGGATATACAAATTATGGTATATCTATACAATGGAATACTACTCTCTAGTTAAAAGGGAACAAACTCATGATACATACAGCAACATGGATGAATTGTTTTGTTGTACCAAAGAAGCCAGGTATAAAGGAGACCATACTGCCTGATTCCATTTATGCAAGTGTCTAGAACAGAAAAAGAAGAAAAGAAAAAGAAAAAGAAAAAAAGTGACTGGTTTTGGGGAAGGATTGACCAAGAGACCTAGCGTATCTGGCCCACGTGAATCCAAAGTTAATAGTTATCTGGAATGTGCCCTTTCATTGCCTTTTTATGTTGAAAAACAGGTGCTGTCATATTGGACCATGAAGATGAAGGCTCATCCTGCTAGAGAAAGCAGGTGGTGAGCTAAAGGGATCCCAGTCCCTAAGGGTTCCATGTACCATAGCTGCCTGCCTACCTCTGGATTTCTGTTAGAGAAAGTGAGAAATAACCTTCTCTAACAGAAGAAGGTTATTTCTCACTTTCTCTAACAGAAACATTAGAGAAAGGCTAAATGACACTGGATTTTGTTTGGAGAATTTTAGATTATTATATTAGATAAATTTAAGTGATTAAATAATAGTAACGTTAACACCATTACTATTATTTAAGTAATTAAATATTATTATTTAATACTATTTATACTTAACTATTATTGGTTAAGTGATTAAATAATAGTAACATTAATGCAGTTACTATTATTTAATCACTTAACTTAAACCTATCCAATATAATAATCTAAAATTCTCCAAACAAAATCCAGTGCTATTTAGCCTTGCATTATACTTTTGTTGAGCACCTTCTGCATATTAGATGTGATGTTTTCATAAATGCTTTCTACTGATTAGTGTTCAATACAAAGAAGTATGTGGAATTCTCATGCCATTAATATATTTCTCTGCAACCCATTCCTACCTTGCATTAAGGTCTGATACCAACTTGGCTGTAGTTACTAGCCAAAGACATTTACAGATTAGATTGCCAACATAGAAAATCTCATTCTATCCTTGATTCAAAGAGAACACCAAATCCAACGTGAGTGTGTTGTTCAGAATTTAGAAATCTTTGTTGCCTTGAGTACTATAAAACTTAAGAAGAACTTGGAAGAAACATGTCAGAGAAGTTGTATGCTGTATGTTGAAAGTTCAACTGGGACTGAGAAAGCTCACAAAGCTTTTCAGAATCGTGACTGGTCTCTGTATTGGGTTGACAAGGGTCTACCAAAAATTCATGTCTCATAATGTGACTTTCTTTGGATAGATGGCCTTTGCAGATGAGGTCAGACTGGATTAGATGGGCCTTGAATCCAGTGATTGGTGTTCTTAGACAGAGAGATGTAGAGAAACGGAGACTCAGATACATTTAAGGAATAAGGCTGTGTGTTGCAGAAGGCAGAGATTGGAGTGATGCAGCTTCAAGCCAAGGGACACTCAGGACTACTGGCAACCAGCAGAAGATGGAAGAAGCAATGGAGGGTACTTCCCTAGAGCAGCAGTCCTCTATCATTTTGGCACCAGGGACCGGTTTCCTGGAAGACAATTTTTCCACAGATGTGGTTGGGGTTGGTGGATGGTTTGGGGATGATTCCCTGCAACTAGACAGTCCCATCTGGGAGTAATGGGAGAAAGCAACACCTGAAGTGTGTTACTTATGTCCAGTCTGCTTCATAATCTCATTTGAGTTGCTGTCACTGTGGAAAACCCTGCTTCATGAAGACAGGATGGTAGAAATGAAAGCAGGCTTTTTAGTGCTTTGTGGCAATCTCAGGGTGTTCTGTCTGCCTTGACTTTAATCCAGAACGTATGGAGATTTAAAGTTGTCTCAAACATATTTTTAAGGTTACCAGACGAAGCTGCATAATTGAAGTACATCAACTCGTTTGCCACTATAAAGCCTGATGCCAGATGCAGCTTAAATGGCATTTGCCATTCACTGACAGCTTTGATATGAGTCTGCGTGCAATTGATTTATTATGGTCTCTGTACAGTCAAACCTCTCCGCTAATGTTGATCTGTATTTGCAGCTACTCCCCAGTGGCATCACTGCCTTAGGTCCACCTCAGATCATCAGACATTAGATTCTCATAAGGAGTGCGCAACCTAGATCCCTCAAGTGCACAGTTCACAATAGGGTTTGTGCTCCTTTTAGAATCTAACATCACCCCTGTTCTGACAGGAGGCATAGCTCAGGCAGTAATGCAAGCTACGGGAGCATCTGCAAATACAGATGAAGATTGCTTGCTCATGTGTGCTCACCACCTGCTGTCTAGTCTGGTTCCTAACAGGCAATGGACAGGGTCTAGGGACCCCTGTCCTAGAGCCCCAGAGGGACCATGGTCCTGCTGAAACTTTGGTGTCAGATTTCTAGTCTCCAGAACTGTTAAAAAATATTGCTGTTATTTTAAGCCACTAAGTTTGTGTTAATTTCTTATGGCAGCCCTGGAAAACTGCTAGTCTCCAACATTTCAAGTCACCTTTTCTTTGTTTTAGTGGCATTCCTTACATGATTCTGTCTCACCTTGGATTTTTGTTTGTTCACACTCAATTCCTTGAATCAGGCATTATTCTAAATTTCATTTTTCTAAAACTTTTATTTCACTCTGATACATAAAAATTACTGTGCAATGCTACCTTTTACTGAATGAATGCATAACCTGAATTTTCTTGCTTTATCGAAGCATGCCCAATCTGTCCTTTCATCTGGCTAAGTGAAGAAGGTTTGTAGAACCTCTTTTGTCAGTGTGATGCTGGAGTAACAGTGTCTTGTGGAACTCACATTTAAGATGACACCAGGGCCTTACACACCTCTGCCTGGTGTCTGGTTCTGTTGAAATGACACTTCCCAGTCCAGCCAATCTGTTATGCTTCATGCAACTCTAATTGACAACATTGCAACAGAGACTTGCAAGCATTTCTTCAAAACGCTTCAAATTTCCTGTGATGCAAATCCCTTCAGCTTAATAAAGCTATAGCAGAAATAAAGACATCCGAATGGATTCTGAAAAAGTCCTCAGAACTTCCTAAGACACTGCCAAGATGCTTAGCAAGGCCGTTGGTAGTCATGCAGTCAGACTGCCCTATTTGCAATTAACTGGAGTAAGCTGAAAGCTTTTTTGTTTATTTATTTTTTATATTTAGCTAGAAGCTCTATAAGCTGTTGACTCTGAAAGCAAAGGAAAACTATGGACCACTTTGCAATTGTATAGGGCAACCCCATTTGTGAAGGAGACATCCCCACATGGGCTGTAGGAGAAAGCTGCTAGTCTATGGAATGTTTCCAGATGTTAAAATAATTGATGATATTCTAAAAACAAACACCAGTTGTTACACTTGGTTTCAACATTTTTGTTTTATTTTCTGTAATGGTTGACTTTCCTCACTGAGTGATTTCCATTTCTCCTGGACACGTAACACTTACCTCTGAAGGTGTGATCTCCCAACACTTCATTCCCTGGATAGGTTTCTTTTTAACAAGCTAAAACAGACATAACTAGGGCACTGTTTCAGGCTGAGATGACAAATGTGCAACTGAAGAATATTGAAAGCCGTTCAAAAATTGGTTTGGTAAAAGACAGTTCTATATAATGAAACCAAATGCACAGATCGGAATTTTAAAAGAAATCCTAATGTGAAGATAAAAGGACATGAAAGATAATAAATGTTGAAATGATACACCACCTAATGGTATCCTGTCAAGGAAGAAAGATAATATGATAACTTACAGAGCATCCCTGAGTCTCTATAGGTACTTGACCTATAGTTTGCAGGGAAACAATCTTTTTGTTTCATCTGGCTCATATTAAAAATAGGAAAAACAAAACCAGCATTTTTTTTCCTCCACTCTCACACAGATGGTGAAAAAATCCATGCAATTTTTAACTGTCTGAAATTCTTTAAAGCAATGTAAGACAGAAAGAATTATTAAATCACTTTTCCATTTCATATAATGAAAAACTGCACTACCACAGAGGGGCTGGGACCATCAATTTTGGAACAAGTGGGAGCTCTGATTGGTCCTACAGGCAATCAATCACCTGGTGATCCTGGGGCCCTGTCTCTGAAACCATCTTGCTGTAGGAAAAAGAAATTTAGAAAATAATAAAAGTCCAACTGTTCATTAGCATTTATATAATTCAATTTTGAGACTTTCTTAGTATATAATTTACATACATGACATACATGTGGATGTTTGGAGGTATATCCACATACATTCACCCATTTATTCTTTTGTTTATTCACTTTAAAAAAAATAGTAAGTGACTACTCCAGGCATCAGAGGTCTAAAGATGTATAAGGCGTGGGCCACGCCTCTCCTTAAACTCAAAATCCATTGAGGCAGAGATGGGTAAATAAATGACTATAATGTATCCTGATAAATGTGCAATCATTGTTATATATATTCAACCATTTCTAGGTACTCTGGGGCCAAATTCAGAGCTATTAGTCAACTGGGATTTGTCTTACCTCTTCTGTTAACTTAGAACTCAAGGGAGTGATAAGTTCTTTTATTTTTTATTTACTTCTGCATTTGGACTTGCCTCCAATACAAAGGGTATTTGGTAGAGCTTATGGTATCAAATCTTCAATATTTGAGTGGATCTGGTTAAGAGAGGCCTTTTGCTCTTTGAGGGAGAACCTGGCTAGAAAGACTTACTGAGAGCAATGGGTCATTGCAGCCTGTAGATTTGCTGGGTCCATTGCTATCAGTCTCTAGGTGCACCAGACACTCTCTGCTGACAAGACTCCTCCTTCTAGGATTGGTATCTGGTTGGGGAAACTGGACGGGTATCTACAACTACCTACCCACATAGAAATTATCATTTTATAGTGTCTCAGTTTCCCCATAAGTAAAATGGAGTTAAGGCTAATGGGCAGTTATTTGGAAACAAAGACCAATGTCTGACACATAATAAGGCTGTGAAAGTGTTAGCTATCACTACAGATATGGTTACCCAAGCCAAACTTGTAGGAGCTGAACATGCTAATGAAGGCACAGCCAGAAAAAAAATCGAGATTTCTGTCTTTTTAAAAATGTTTTATGTGAGAAGGAGCCTCACTCTGTCATCCAGGCT
This sequence comes from Cebus imitator, assembly GCF_001604975.1. Classification (NCBI taxonomy): domain Eukaryota; kingdom Metazoa; phylum Chordata; class Mammalia; order Primates; family Cebidae; genus Cebus; species Cebus imitator. The sequence continues at coordinate 1,477,078 of NW_016107579.1, read as the reverse complement.
AGAGTGCAGTGGTACAATCTCAACTCACTGCAACCTCCATCTCCCAGGTTCAAGCGATTCTCCTGCCTCATCCTCCTGAGTAGCTGGGACTACAGGCTTATGCTACCACACCTGGCTAATCGGCTAATTTTTTTGTGTTTTTGTTTTTGTTTTTTGAGACAGAGTTTTACTCTTGTTGCCCAGGCTGGAGTGCAATGGCATGATCTTGGCACACCGTAATCTCTGCCCCCCGGGTTCAAGTGATTCTTCTGCCTCAGGCTCCCAAGTAGCTGGGATTATAGGCATGCGCCACCATGCCTGGCTAATTTTGTATTTTTAGTAGAGACGGGGTTTCTCCATGTTGGTTAGGCTGGTCTCGAACTCTTGACCTCAGGTGATCTGCCCACCTCAACCTCCCAAAGTGCTGGGATTATAGGTATGAGCCACCACACCTGGCCAGCAACCGAGATTTCTATCAGGCTTCTTTCACATGCGCGGGCCTTGTTGCCCCATGTGTCTTCTATTGGAATTAGTGTTTCCCGGGACAGGAGTGATTTTGCCCTTGTCTCTGACTGCGCTCCCTGAAGGTGGTGTCTGAACCAGAAGCCTAACTGTTCCTTAATGTTATGGTTAATAAACAGTAACTAGAAGGAGATTGCTGGCTGGTTATCCTTCCTGTGGGAAGGATAGGGTTGGAGTTCAAGCAAGAGGAGGTTTCATTAGCAAGAGGTGATCTGAGGATGTTAAATCAAGGTAGGCTTAAGGGGAGAGTTCGGAATAGGGAAGAAGTCTGTTGCTTGGCATGGCACCACAGCGTGTGGTCAGGGGGCAGGAGCATGGATGAGATGAGTCCTCAGTGTCTCCTTTTCACGCTCTCCTATGAAGGGTTCCTCCATATTGTGGCAGACGGTGCTATGAAAGTTTTGCTTAGAGGGTTGCTGTGAATTTCTTCTCCTCCAGCTTCCTTGATACAGGCCCACATAAAAGCTCTATCAAGAAACACAAAAGTATGCTGCTTAAATAATCAGGAGACATTTCTGCATTCTAGGCTGGGGAGAGGTAGAAGAGTGTGCTGCAGAAAGACATTCTTGGCAAAGGGAAGACTTCTCTTTTGCTTGGGGAAATGACCTTTGGGGCTGCTAGGTGGTAGCAGGGTTAGACCCTGAGCCTTTTCTAGAATAGCAAGAGGATTCTGGAACTGACAAGAGAAAATGGGAGAAAAGACATGCGATTGGGAACAGACCCTACAACATGAAGGCATGAGAGGCTAAGAAGAGAGGGACAGGCCGTAGGAGTCCATGTGGAAATGTATGGGAAGGGAAACTTTAGAGACAGAGTTGCTGTGTCTCCCCTTAATACCCAAGCCTGCGGGAAAGGGGTGTTAATTGAGAAGGACTCTTTTTATTTATTTATTTATTTTTTATTTTTGAGACAGAGTCTCTCTCTGTAGCCCAGGCTGGAGTGCAGTGGCATGATCTCAGCTCACTACACCCTCCACCTTTTGGGTCCAGGTACAAGCAATTCTGCCTCAGCCTCTTGAGTAACTGGGATTACAGGCATGCACCACCAGCTAATTTTCATATTTTTAGTAGAGACGGGGTTTCACCATGTTGGCCAGGCTGGTCTTGAACACCTGACCTGGTGATCCACCCACCTCAGCCTCACAAAGTGCTGGGATTACAGGCATGAGCCATCATGCCCAGCAGAGAAGGCCTTTTAAGGATGAAGAGGTGCAAGAACAATGCTGTTAAGTTGGGACTTAGGTCTTTTATTTGGTTATTAAAGAGAAGGACATTTCAGAAGATTGGCAACCTGGTGGACACTTGGGTACATGGGCCTAGACCACTGATAAAATGGCCTGAGTCATCCAGTACTTTACATAGAGAGGAAGGCAGGCACCCAGGAGGCTGTGCCAGAGTCCAACTTGGTGGGAAACAGTGTTCACCACATGGTGGGTACCCAAGCATCAGGGTTGTAAACTTGGTAGCCTGCTTTCCAGGGTAGTGGGGGTGGGGATATTTCTTAGAAACCAAACTGTGTCCCTGAAGGGACCTCAAGGCCAGATGTCTCACCAGACCCTTTTTTTGGAAATTTAATCACCCCACGGCAGTCCTAGGAAGGCATAAATGATGCTTCTCCCTCTCAAAGGAGGGCTTACATCTGAAATGTTAACCACTGTTAATTCAAAAGTGTCCTATTCATCCTTTCAAAGCATATTTGATAAACACCTACTATGTGCCAGACATTGGGGGTGCAGATATGACAAGACACCATGATTGTCCTTGCAGAGCTCCTGTCTAGGCGGTAATGATATGGGGCAGGGTCAGATGCTGCCCCACAGGATCTAAACTGTAACTGGAAGAAGCCCAGGTGAGATGGGGGCACAGTGAGAGGTGTAGGAGCTGGGATCAGGGAAAGCTCATTGAGTCTCCAGGGAGGGTAGGAGAGAGCCAGCTGGAGGAGTGTGTAGCCATCACTGGGCACAAGGAAAAGGCAAGAATGTGGGGATGAGGAGGAGCTCCTAGCCCAGCAAGCTCTCTGTGCAAAGGCAAGAAAGGATGCGGGCTAGGTGGGTTCCTACAGGGGCCATTTCTCATCTGGCTTTTCTTGTGCTCCACAGCCTCTCTTTCAGGAACTCCTCACCACTAACCTGACCTACTGTGAAATGCACGTGCTATCTCTGGCTGCCTCTATCTTGGCACGTGGAGCTCAGGGGACAGAAAATATCAAGAGCCAGGGCTGTGCTGGAGAGATCTGGAGAAGCCTGTACATGGCTGGTGTTCAGACTCAACGGCAGGGCTGCTTTCTGTGTCTATTGTCCCTGGGTGCTGAGGAGTCACTAATCTGCAACAATTGTGTGGGCTTTACACCTGCCTACAGCTCTGCCACTGCTGCAGTGTGATTGTGTCCTCGGGGCCCCAGGGTGCCCAACACACAGGCAGGAGCAGAATATTTCTGCCTTTGCTTGCAGAGAAAGGTAATAACCTGAAGGAGGGGATTTCACAGCTCTTTGAATTGAGTTGCATGTTTGTTCTGTTTTTTTTTTTTTTTCTTAGTTTCCTAACATAACATGTTTGCTATTGAGTAAATATCGATCCGGTTACAGCCAGCATTAGTGGCAGAAGATGCCAAAAAATAATCATCCAGCTAATCTAGTCTGCTTTCCAGGATGAAGGTGAATGTGGTGTGGTCCTTGTTAGGATGGAGGTGATGTCCACATCACAGACAATTCAATCAATGCTTCTGTAAAGACTAAGTTCATTTCAGCCCCTTTTTAAATAGATAGATAGATTTTTCTTGAATGATACTAGATTTGAGTGGCCCTAAATCAGTCTGTAGTTTAGATCTATATCCTGGCATCAAAAAGTAGGAGCTTACTTCCCTTCTGTGGTTTTTTTTTTGTTGTTGTTGTTTTGTTTTTTTTTGTTTGTTTTTGTTTTTGTTTTGGTGTGTGTGTTTTTTTAATGGGGTGAAGGTTGACTGCAAATTGAATTCCAATAAGATTATTGGGTGATGCAATAAAATCCTCATGAGCTAAAATGCCACTAATGTTGAAGCAGTGGTAATTTCGACCAAGGCTGAGCTCTGTTATACAAAGCAGAATTTGCTAAACAAATTAATTATACAATCAAGTTTACAAGGGTTACTTTCAAGTTCTTCAATCAGTGCGACGATGATTTATACGTCATTTTCCAAAATCCTGGGACCTTAGGTCATTAAGTATGACCACTCCCTCTGAAGCCTCTACATTTCCTCCAAATGCCCACCCTGTCTTGGATACTCCAGGGAGAGAAGCACACTACTCTCAAGGCAGTCGACTATCTGGATAGCTCCAACACAAAGCACTTCCCTGGTAGAGCCAAAATTGTTTCCTTACTTTTAGTGGTGGGCCCTACAAAACAAGCCTAATTACTCTTCTAGATGTTTGTAGGCATAAATATTTGAGTGTATTTATCTGCACTTAGAATACAGGATCTCAGAATCTCAAGGAAAGATCATACATATCAATAACTACAACCCTTTCTTTCCCTTTCCCAACTCCAGACTAATGCCTAAATTGCTATTTTCACGTCCCATCCAATATTCCTCTGGCCTGTGACTTCAAGCAGTGTGAAAGAACTCACTACCAAATGGTGTTTCTTCAAGGTTTTCTTTGACTTAGACCAGCCTTCAGTGCAGATTAATCCTCCCTCTGAATTTATTAGAATTAGAGAGGTAAAATACCACTGATTTGGAGGCAAAAGGATAAAAATCAATTCTAGAATATTCTATGGTGTTTGCCATGCAAGACTGAACCTCCTTGATGACTCCCTGGAGGAGGATGTGTCCAAATACATAAATAAATTAAGAAATCTGCAGTAACTAGATGGAGCTATCTATCAGGCTCTTATTAATCCAGGAAGGCAGAGCTAACACTCTCACTGCTGTTTGGGGCAATTGCTCTGGGCTTTCCCTTCAGCCCATCTCATCCTCTTTCTCCCATCCACTTGACAAATAGCTTTCACTGGATCTCAGTTTCTCCCGTTCCAAGTCATCAATTTTTGTCTCTGAGGCTGACTTTGCTTCTTGCATTTGATGCAGTTCATCTCTTAGCCCCCAATGCCAGGATGTGGCCTACCCATTCCTTCCTCTCCAGCATCTCCTATTACCTTAGCTGAGATCTCCCTGCTCCAGCTCTATACCCCCAAACCAAGGAGGCAGTGCCCAGCTGTGGTGGGGCCTGTCTCCCTGTGAAGGAAGGGATTTGAGCAGTCACATGCATTTCCTCCCATAGTCTGTCTCTGATGCCAACCTAGGCTGCTCTACGCACCTCCTTCATCTGCTGAGAAGCCCACATTTCCTGTCTACACATTGCCAACTTGAAGTCCAACCTCTTCTGCTGAGGAGGCAACATTTCCCATCTCCACATTGCCAACAAAGAGGCAGCACATTTGTTTACAAGAACCCCTGATGTAGACATAGTATGAAGTCATTTGTGAACAGGCCTCTTCCACAGAAATGCACAGCACCATGTGCCTGTGCAGCCTGAGACCTTCCTGGGGACAGCAGAAGGTGCCATTCCCTGGCCTTTTTGGGGAACCAGGAGGACCAAGTTTCTCATACATCTGTTCCCTGTTGAAGAAGTTTCAGGAACTACTGAGTGGGTTGGGAAATGAGAGATGATTCAAGTGAACCTGGCAGAAGTGTCACCTGACAGGGGGTAGTGACAAGGTAGGGAACCTGGAGCTGGGTTGAACAAGAGGAGGCACATAAAGGCAGATTACAGAAGCTTTCTGGTCTTGCAGTTCGGTGAGGGTTGAGACAGGAGATAGGGTGGTCGGGCACTGTGAGCACAAGAAGAAAGTGCCAAATATCAAGTGTGAGGGGTAAAGGTGGAAGATAGCAAATTGGTAGGACAGCAGCTACGATGATCAGGAACAAGAATGGAGTTGTGTAAGAACGGCAAAGGAATGAGCATTAGAACTAAGGCTGACGTAGAATTGTGACGATGCTGCAATTTGTTTTATGTGGTGCCTGGTGTAAGGCTTAGGTCAGGGAGCCTACAGAATGATGTGGGGCTGGATGCAGGACAGCGAGGGCTGCGGCAAAGTTGCCCAGCAACTCCTGAGGCAAACATTTTGTGTAGATGGCAAGGAAATATGCTGCACTGTTTTACAAATGAGGTGAAATAGAAACTGGTTACTGAAATATTCCTTATTACTTGTGTCTATGCCCCAGTGGGGAAAAACAGTTAATATTTCTGGAGCAATTTATTTTCTCATTTTGTTTAACTGGTACAGGCAGATTTAAACATTACATTCAGATCTCAGATTGTCTGTGGCATTTATGCAAGAGAGGGGCTGGAGGGCTGGAAGCAGAAAACGTCATTCAAATGAGACTGAGAGGTAGATATGTGTTTGTTTAAAACCAAAAAACCTCTAACCACTTGTTCAGGCATTCCTCTCCAAGTCTTTCCATGACACTGAAGGTCTCAGTCTTAACACTGGCTGGGAGTGTGTGTCAGGTGCCTGCGACCTCCTGAGGGTCTCTGCAGCTCCACATTTTCTATGGAAACCACTTTGTCCGTTGATCACCTAGGAAGGCACCTTAGGGAAAAAAAAAATGGGGTGGGGCAAGGCACATTCCAGCAGATATGGTTCACAGTGAGGCCCTTTGGGATGTTTGCCTAAATGAGTAGAGTTTGACATTTATACCATAGGCTAGATATTTACCAATATACCTTCATGTCCATCATCTTAAAAACAATCTCAAAAAGCATGTTGTTGCTGAATTGTTATACTCATTTTACAGAAGGGGAAATGCAGGCTCCTAGAATTTAAAAAACCTATGTGGGATTAGGCACACATCATTAACAAAAAATGGAAAAAAGGAAATCTCATGCATGTTTACTTCTAGTAATACAGAGCATCATTTCCTAATTTACTATTGATAAAATCACTGAGATTTATAGCCCAGTTTAGATGGCTTGTATCATCTTTATGTTTTCCTATAGTCTACGTTTTATACCCTATTTTGTTTCAAAAATGGTTTGAAATGGTTTCAAAATATAAAACAGTGCCTTCAAAAATACAAATAGAATAAAAAGATGAACGTAGAATATAAGGATATAAAATGTGTAGGTCAGTAAATGATTGTGGAGGTGGTGAGAATGGCAATTAACAGTAAGCAAGGTAACCGTAGCAAAGGGAAAATGACTCAGGAAAATGATAGACAGAGATAAAGGAGGAGGATGAAAAGGAAACACTGGAGTTAGAATGTAAAGCAGTTAGAAAAGTTTTCTCTTGGCCTTTCATCAGAGTGGAGGTATGAATTAGGCTGGGTTCTCAGCAGCCCTGGCCAATGGGAACAGCTGTAAGTGTAGTGATGTCAGCCCATATTTACTGAATGCTTGCTATGTGCCAGAGGATACTGTGAGCATCTTAAATGAAGATCTCATTTAGCCCTTATAGCAACCCATAAACTAGGCTTCTGCTTATTACTGACACTTTACAGGTGAAGAAATAGAGGCACAGAAAAGTTTAAGTAACTTGCTCAGTATCCTATCGGTGGAAAGTAATGGAGCCAGAATTCTGTCTATATTGGTTCTTATAGACAGAACCTCTTAAGCTGAGGTTCTTAACCATTGAGCTTTTGGGAACATGATGGAAAGTGAGTTGTCTACACAGGGCTGACCAGCATGGAAGGTGGAGAGACTGTACTTGCTCTTGCTCTTGCATTATGAAGATTGTGATAAGGATCTGAGGTTAAGGGCACACAACCGTCTGCAGCCGTAAGTTCAACCCGTAAACTCTAATCTTTAAGTGCATAAGCAACAGATTTTTACCTGCAGACCATTTCTGGATGTCCATTCCTTGTCAGAGCAGGGCTGCTGGTACGTGCAGAGCTGGGATCTGGGTATAGAAAGCCGTAATAAGAATGTGGTCTGGGAGGCCGAGGCGGGTGGATCACAAGGTCAAGAGATCGAGACCATCCTGGTCAACATGGTGAAACCCCGTCTCTACTAAAAATACAAAACATTAGCTGGGCATGGTGGCGCGTGCCTGTAATCCCAGCTACTCAGGAGGCTGAGGCAGGAGAATTGCCTGAACCCAGGAGGCGGAGGTTGCCGTGAGCCGAGATCGCGCCATTGCACTCCAGCCTGGGTAACATGAGTGAAACTCCGTCTAAAAAAAAAAAAAAAAAAGAATGTGGTCTGGGAAAAAGTTAGCTGCTTTTCATTTGCACAGATTGAGCAATTGAATGCCTTTTAAAAGAAGTTTTGATGTTACCACTGTTTGTGGTCTGAGCTGTCAGTCGCTACCCACATTACTGGTCAGCCACTCTCAGTCCCGTTTTGAGGGTGTCTGTGTGCTGTTTCGTGGCTTTGCCTTTCTTCTCCTACAAAAGCTTCCTCTACCCCATCAGAGCCGGCTCTGTGGCGGACCTGACACACTGACTTTCACGCATGCCTTTACGATTATCTCCCCTTCCCCCTGCCTGGCCGTGAGAACAGATGGACCTGATGTCTATTTTTCTCCTCCTCTTCTGCTTTTTGTATCTTTTGGTCTGTTGCTCCCACCAACAGACTCTTTCACACTTTCATTTGCTTTTTACTTTTCTTTTAGAGGAAGGGCAGAAGAGGAGCTGTCTGCCTTACTGTCCTCATCAGCATTTCCCTCCGTGTCCTCTGCCTGAGAAAACAGGAGTTTCCCAGAACGAAGGGAGCTGATGGCCTGGGACAAACTGAAGCTGTGTTTAGAGGGAGTTGGAGTCTGTGGCTGGAGTTTAAACAAATGTCATTAGCTTAATCCTCTACCTCACAGCCATCATTACAAGACCATGTTGCCTCATGCAAAATGAGTGCCTGGTACAAAATGGAGTGACAAATATCGCTGTTGCCAACATGTCACTTCTCACCACGGGGAGAGCAGGTAGATGCACTAATAATCAATGATTTCACAAAATGAATGCGTGCTAGTATTTACACCAGAACCCAGGAAGATAGGAAATATTTCCTTTTCAAATTATTTTTCTGTAATGGAAGTCAAGCCATTGCCTCTTATAGGCATTAACAGGAATGGCAAGATAAAGAACACATGGAAATATGTTTGCAGTTAGCAGGCTACGGGAGTGATGTTTTTTTTTTTCTTTGCCATTGTTTATAGGAATGTCAATATTGAGTAATTTTTAGTATTATAAAAGGTTTACGGTTGTAAAGTTGCTAATAAAGTTTTTATGTGGTAACAATGCCACTTGTAGAACTTGTATTGTAAGCTCAAATCTAAGCTTTTCAGGGGAAATCGCTGTATCAGAGTGCCTAAAGAAGACTCCTAAAGCAAATATAAGCAGCTTTTGTCAGAACTGATTACTGACTATTATTGCAAGCTTAGGAATTTGGGGATGGGGAGTGAGGGAACCCACTGCTCTGAACAAAGTCCAAAATGATGCTAATGTTAACTGTGTCTAGCTAATCTCTACAACTCCTGAGGTTCTAGATGTCAATTAACAATTTCAACACCATTGACTAAAATCACGTAACTTACAGCAGTCACTATCACAATGAAGGTTAGAAGAACACCTGTCAAAATTTAATAATCACATAGCTTCTATTCTTACCAGGCTTTGCCATCAGCCACAACTTTCTGACTAATCACTGGTGATTATGCCCATTGACTTGTGCTCAGATTTTAATTATAGCAGATGGCAATGAGCGTATGAGAAATCATATTGCTACGACCATGTCCATACGCAAAGGGTTCTTGTTCAAGTTCGGAGAAATGCTTAATTCAGAATGTGCCAAGCAATAAAGCGAATTTTAAAATGACTTTTATTGAATTCAAAAATTGTGAGCTAAAAGCACTTCAGTCCATTTAAAAAGCAATTTTATTGAGTTAATGGTGAGTATAAAGAATTAAATCAATAAAAACCCCACTGGCTGTTAAGTTCAAAAACAGTGAAAGCATTTTATTAACTATGTTGTTTTAAATTCAACAATATATGTTCCCCTCGATTGTTTTGTCCTCTCCCTTACATTTCTCTCCAACCTTAGGCCAATTTGCCAAGATATTTTTTTATTTGCTCCTGAATGTGGGCATTAAAAATGGCAAGTATGTGTTAACAGACATGTATATAATCTAAACCATGAGCCAAACTGACCTGGGATAGGCCGTTTAACTACTCTGCTCTGTTTCATCATGTGTGAATCAGGGACAGCTATAAGAACTTTACATGTGACATTTCTGGAGACGGGGTATGGCATCCCAGCCAGTGCATGAGCCTGCAATAGCCAATGGCTTCCTATGCATTGATACATCTATTATAGAGAAATGAAGGTAAATCCCCCAGATGGTAAATATTAAGTCAGAACATAAAATTGCTGTTTTTGGAAGTCAAAAACGGTTGAATCACAGCAATTTTATATGATGCAAGCTAATACTGACGCAGCACTTTGGGATTCATTCATTTATTCTCTCAGTTATTTAACAAACGGAGTGACTGTTCTGGCAGATACTGAGGATGCTGTGATAAACCAAGAATATTTGGAGCTTAAGAGTAAAATGCAGCAGACAAGTTGATGTTCAAATAAGTGAATGAAGTGTGAAAAGCACTATCAGTGTAATTATTTGGGGTGACAAAGGCATAATGGAGGAAACCAAGGTGGGCTCCTCGGGAGCAGTGCCATGTAGACAGAGACCTGCATTGGTTCAAGCCAAGGGAAGTACATGCGGAGCACTGCAGCAGAGGCAAGGGTGTGTAGAAAGGGCCGGGGGGATGTTGGTGGCTATACCCCTAACCAGTGGAGAAGGTCCTGGGGTTGGTGGCGAGTTTTTCTTCCTGCTGCTGCAACTTTCCCTAGAGGTGGCCGTTTTAGTTTCTCGGCTTTGTACTTGAATGCCTCTTTGCTCAGCCCCTGGAACTGAGACTCCAATGTGAAGGCCTGGCCAACTTGGCTAGCCACCTCTGCTCCTGTGCTGCATGTGGCTGCTGTGGTGCCTTGGGCCAGTGATCCCCTGTTGCTCTGACAGCCCTATGCAGAGTCTAGACTCAACCTCAGGATACAGCCTGAAAGTGAGAGTGTGCTGGATTGCTAAGGCAGCCTGATCCGTGGAAGTGTTACACTCAACCAGAAACTTATCCCTAGGAGGGCACCGTAAGAACCTATCAAGAACAATATGTTTTATGGATTAATTACTTATGTGCCAGGCACCAAGATATGTAATTTATTGATACATTTATTACTCAGTTATAGCCCATGGAGATAGGCATTACTATCTTCTCATTTTATAGATATGGAAACTAAGGCTCAAGGAGGTTGAGTGACTTGCCCATGGCCTCATGGTGGAGAGGTGGTAGGATAGGCAGTCTGATCCTGGAGACCCTGTCCTTGACCTCTCTGCCATGCTGGCCTCCCAACCCCAATCATGCCATAGCTGAGCATGCTGCACAATTGACAGGCTGTTTTTTTTTTTAAGGAATGCTACAGTCAACCCATGCCCCTGCGAGTCAGAGGTTGGATTTCCCATAGCTAGTGCAGCCTTACTTAAGGAATTTATTTAAGAAAGAGGCACATTCTGAGACCAGAACTTGAACTGTGAAGCCTGCAAGTCCTAGCAGGTGAGGGAACAAGCTAGGCTTCTGAGTCTTGATATAGACTCCAGGTATTAAGAGATATTTATACATCTTCCTGGGTGCTGTGGCTAAGATGGCTTTTGGGAGAGCTCAAGAGCTAAGCAGGAAGTCTTCCATTGCAGTACACACCTTTCAGCTTCATGCTGTTCAGTGGGATCTTAGCGGTCCAGACATTACCAATCTTGTTTGCTCAGCTGGGGCCAGATTGGTCATTGTAATGGCGGCAGCAGGGACAGGCAAGGAGGAGAGAATGGTGAATTTCCAACTGCAGCCTCATCTCCACTGGGAGATTCCCCTTTCTAATGCCAACCCATAGAATGATGTTTTGGGGATGATGCATTTCCTTGTCCCATTACAAGCGACTGCACATATTTTACAATCCCTCAGGCAAAATTCACAGGCTATGTTGTGTCCACTTCCTGGGGGCTTCCAAGCAGGAAAGGATGCCCATAAAACTACTGGCACCAGGGAGGAAAAGAATGCCCTCCAACTGTAATTGTCTCTCAAATATCCAGGTGGCTGGGAGGCCTGTTTCAGGCAGCAGGACTAAGGCACAGCCTGCAGAGGCAGTTTTGGATGTGGTCTCTCCTGGGATATCCAGAGCATGTATCGATTTCAGGGCCCTGTATGGAACAGCGGATGGGAAGGGGAGGCCTGATACGCTGTGAAATGCGATAAAGCTGGTATGGTTTGGTTCAAGGCGCCCAGGCTTTGTGACACCCGCCTATCTGTTACACTGATGCCGTTACACAACTGTCTGGGAATTCATCTGTGTCCTCGTGTGTGCAACGATGCCACCCTACCCCAAAGTGGGTGGGCACAGGGAGGGAGGGGTCATACTGGCTCGTGTTCCCCTGCTGGACTGTGTAGAACTCCCACACCCGCCAAATGACATGCTGGCGGAAATCAGCAGCAGGAAGCCAGCCTGTCAATTTCAGTGACGCAGTTAGCCTGAACTTGCCCAAATCCAGGTCAATGGGGGTCTTCCTCTGCCTCTGTCACCCTCACAGAAGACTCAAGCAAATTTTGAAGCTCAGGGAAGGAAGTTCTCAAATTTTCCTGGAAACCTCTTCTTTCAGTACTTAAAACTTGTGAGCATTAACTCAAATTTTCATTAACAGGTAAATGGATAAAGAAATCAGTGTCCAAGTGATGAATTATGACTCAGTAATAGGAAAGAAGGAGCCACTGATAGATGGAACAACATGGATGAATCTCAGCAGCATGGTGCTAAGTGAAAGAAGCCACACTCAAAAGGCTATTCACTGTATGCTTCCATGTACATGACATTCTGGAAAAGGTAAAGTGACTGGAAAAAAATCACTCCCATGACAAGTGGCTTTTAACCTCAGGAGTGTCTTGGGGGCCTCCATGGGAGATGATGGTAAAATGGCATTGGGTGGGATCTAAGCCTTTACTTCACTTGGAGCAGCTTCACTTTTATCTGTTTTATGAATGAAGGTTTCGTTCCTTTGAAAAGCTTGTTCCGTACTTGGAAAATGTGTGAATATGTTAAACCAGATGAAGTGATATTTGGAGTCACAGTGAGGAGATACTGTCTTCTTTGTTTCTTTCAGGGCCCAACTAGCTTGGGAACTACTGAGGTGAGAGGACCTGATTACTTTATGATTTCATTCCCTAGAAAAATAAACATATGCACAGGAACTTATGATTTTTGCATGCAGTTTCAGGGAGAGTTCTGGACTCCCTGAAGTCTACCCCCAAAAGTTCCCAAAAGCCCATGGATCTCCAGTTCAGTACGTTAGCCTTGGAGAATAAGGACCATATCCTCTCTTTCTTAAATGCAATCTCTTATCATTCAGTCCAAGTGTATCAGTTATCTACCATTATCTATTACTTTGTAACAAGCCACCCAATATTTCTTGACTCAAAACAACAATATTTATAATTTCTCACAATTCTGTGTGTAGGTTTGATTCAGTTGGGTGGTGTTTCTATTCCATGTGCTGTTGGTAGGATTACTCATATAATTACATTCACTGGGGAGCTCATCTAGGTGCTCTGCTGGGACTGAACTATCTGAGATGATCTCACCCACATGTCTGAAAACCTGGTGTTGACTGACACCTGAAGTACCTTTGTTCTCCATATAGATAGTACTATCTCTTATATGGAGAGTGGTTTTTCTCTCCCTGTGGTTTCTCTCTCCCTGTGGTTTCTCATGAATCAACAGTTTAGCCCAAGCGGTTGGCCTCTAAGAGATGAGCCAGAGACTTCCAGGTCTCCTAAGAGCTAGATCCAGAACTGGCTGTGTCACCTTCATTACATTTTGCTGGTTAAACCAAGTTGCAGAGCCAGCACAGATTCAAAAGGGGAAGACACAAACTCTGTGTCTGGATTGGAGGAGTTCTATGGTGCATACTGGGATGGCAGGATTGCTGGTGGCTATCTTTGAAGACATTCTACCACCAGGTTCTTGCAAAATGCAAGATGACTCATCAGTATTAAGGGTAACCCTGTTGTACCACCCAGAGCAATGAGCTCCTGGAGCATCCCCTGTGCATTTACACTCTTCTTTTCAAGAATCTAGTTTCTAATGTGTTTCTTCTTGTAGGTTGCCATGAAGACAATCAGAAGGTAAGTGTACCCCTGTTTCTAACAATTCGTATTGATCTGCCTATTTCCTGAGGACACATCGACACCACCTGCAAACTCTACTGCATGTTTGAGACTTTATTATATCGTTCATTCTGTATTTTTCTCTTGCCAGAAATATATGTCTGTTTTCTCTAGACAAACTAGAAGCTCCCCAAGAAAAGGAGCCACAGCTCCTATTTCAGGAAGCTGGTATGATTTTAAATGGGAACAGCCATTTGTGTAATCTTGCTACAAAGACAGCAATTGTGTGAAAGTACCAGACCTTCATGGGTGCGCCATTTCTCTCTCAAATGAGAAAGTGGGCAGGTTTTGGCTTCTGTGCACAGCTGAGGTGGGAGGACCATCTTGCTGTCAGCCAAGCTGTTCCCTGTGACTTTGTAAGAAAGCATTTCCCATAGGCTGGGGTAGGGTTTAGCGGAAGTAGGGTCCCGCTGTAAACATTCCTGGGAAGCACTGACCCCATACTCACTCTACACTGTGGAGTCTACAGTATCTCCCTAAACACTCTACTAAAGCTGGAGAGCCACTTCTGCTGCTTCCTGATGTTTTTGCTGCTTGCCTAGGACACTTCCTCCTCTCTCACTTTGTTGCCCCAGCTTGACTTATTCTTCAAAGTTCACCTCATGTAGCTCACAGTAATCTAACTATCATCCAATATCCACAGGTTCTCAGGAACATAATATCACAAAGCCAGACAGCTGGAAAACATTTCTTAGCTTCTAGTCCAGTAGCTTCGAACCCCGCAAGGACTGGGGTCTAAGAAGGGGCCTCAGCTGCATGTTGATGATGGGTGGCCCTCTAAGCCAAGCTGTATACTTTCCACTTCCATTTCCACTTGAAGGCTTTCCCGTGGTCTGTTTAATCATGACTTTCCAAGTAAAATGCTTTGTGGCAATTCTAAAAAAAGATTTCATGCTTAAAAACTGAAAACCATAGATTTAACCCAACTCTTTATTTTTATAAATAAGAATAACTGGTCTAAAGACTTGGAATGAGTGTCTGGCATTTAGATGAATAGGTGGTAGGCTCAGAACTCAGGTCTCCCTATCTTGGCCAACTACTGTTAATCATTCCGAGATCATTTGGATGAGGGTAGGACCCATCCAGGCCAAAGAATGAGAGTAAATGTCTGCATACGGCTTTGCTTTGTCTTAAGAAATATTTTATTTGACTGGGATCCTGTCTCTGTTTTGCTGGAATTGCCTGTGCTGCAGAACGATTATTGCAGGATTATTTTGTGCTGCAGAACTGTCTCAAGAGCCTGCTGGGAGCTTATTTTGCCAGCTCAGCTGTTTCTCAGCTTGCCTTGCCTGTATGATGTCAGCTGTGATGTTGTTTCCCTCAAGAGTCCCCCCTCCTGTCGCTCACTGCCTCCAAGTCTCTTTTGGTCCAGCTAGCGATGTCTTCATCTTCCCCCCTTTTCTCTTGTTCTCTCCACTTTTGATATCCTTGAAGCTGATAGTGTTTGTCAGGTCTGTCTTTAACTCTGGGGAAAGAGCTGGTGGAGCCATCTGTGGGTTTTGGAGAGCATCCCTGCTTGTAATTATTTTTCCTGGAGCCACCTTTGATGAGGCGAAGGCCCATTGTTGCATTATTACCATTTGTCACCTAGGCTTTCTCATCATTGAGTTTGTCTTGGTGGTTGGTGGTGAGGAGCAGCAATAGCATGATCGGTCTCAGAAAAACAGATTTGATTTCTTCGCAAACAATTGGATGAAGAAGTTGGCTCCCAGGATGATGCTCAGTTTGGTCCTTTGTAATATTTGGCCACAAAGTTCCCCATGATGGGGGTTAGATTTTTGTAACTTCTCCCCATTCCAAATGTCAGGGAGCTGTCAGAAACTGGGCAAAAATAGAGAATGGGCACTTTCTTCTCATGGACAGGAAGTTCTTGCCCCAGAATAATGAGTAAAGATGAAATCATCATAATACCTCTAAATCCCTCTAAAGTTATTTGGGTTAATTACCTCAATGGACAGTGAGAACTACCAAAAGGGTTAAATTAAATTAAATCCAATTTAACAACTGAAGGAGAGTTTGATGTTACAAGAGCACTAGACAAGGAGCTGAAAATCCAGGTTTTAGACCAAACATTGTCATTTATTTATTGGATAATTTTAGGTGGGATTCATCCTCTCTTTGTGTCTAAGTTTCCTGACTTATAAAATGTGGCATTCTGCATAAATTATCTATAAAGATCCCTTTCCTTCTCATAGTCTATCTTTTGCTTATTTGTAAAGCATCAACCGTGAGCAGGGCAGTGTTTTGGGTCCTGCAGGAGAAGCAAAGGCACATACTGTCACATACTGTAGTGTACACTGTCAGTGTTTTTGCAAAGACCTGCCATTCCATTCGGTTCAAACAGAAATGGTTATGTATTAGGCTAACCAATCATTGCCAAAAGGAATTGGCTTTATGTGAGTAGAATGTTAGTAATTAGAACGTTAATTGTTTAAAATGCAAATGCTTGCTTATAAAGTGCTTAAAAGGACCACTTCTGCTAAATAAGTTGAGCAATCCTCTTGCAATTGCCTTTATCCTTTTCAGTTGTTTAGCTAGCACTTTTTCATAGAATGTTCCTATAACTATTTATGATTTATGCTCTGTCTCCTCCAAAAAAGGATTTGCGGCAGCTTAAAGCAGAAAACACATACAAACCATGGCAATTAAAATTTTAAAAAGGAAAAATAAAAGGCAACAAAAAGCGATTATAAAAGAAGAGACGGGCTTTCTAAATACTTGGATGAGTTAGTTTCTGTACTTGATTCCAAGGTTGACTGCACTTCCTTTGCTCTCAAAACACAAAGGTAGCGAGGAGGATACAGAGTCCAGACATTCCATAAATGCAACCAAGGACTTACTGTGTGCATAGTCCTATGAAAAACTGGGATTCCTTCCCTGAAGTACAAGTGGAAAGATAGATAAGAAACAAACATTTAGGATGCTATGCAATTAATATACATTTTCAGTGGTCTCCAAATTATTTTGACTAAGTAATTCTACCAGAAAGATATTATGGGAGCGTATTCTTCTAATGTGTATATTTATTTGTATATAAATTATATATTTGAACTACTCTACTAAGATGTTATGTACCTCCTGAAACATACACAAAAGAATGAATATTTTGGGGAAAAAATAAACACAAATAGTTCTAACTGTTTCTTGCCACATTCCAATGGTGTGGATCTATTTAGATGGAATGTTTAAAAGCAGAACATTAATTGTTTAAATGTTAAATAATTGAATGAATAAGTGCTAATAAAGTACTTAATGACGATGTCTTCTAAGTGGGCAAGCCAATTCATCTGCAATTCCTTTTTCCCATATAAGTTGTTTAGCAAATGTCTTTAAAAAAAAAAGTTTAGATGTATAACAAAGTTGCAAATGTAGTACAGAGAGCTCATGTATACCCTTCTCAGCTTTCCCTAATGCTAATCTCTAGCAAATGTCTTTTTAAATACACTGTTACCTTGAGCTAACCCTGGGATATCTGCACCCTAACCCTTTTTGGGGACAATTAAAAAGCATTAACTTTTTTCCTTATAATCTATTTTTTATATAAACATTTAACTAAAATGTAACATGCATACAGCCAAATGCAAAAATCTTGAGTCCCCCAAGGCCAAGGGTAGATCCTTGGGAAGTATGCTCACAAAAGTACCCACTAAAGCCTTTAGTGGACCCTGCTCCCTGTGAACCACTAACAGTGAGACCATAGCCTAGGTGAAGGTTTAGCTCTCTTGTTCAAGGCATAACTCCAAAATCTAGAAAAATGTCCTGGAGTGGAGAAAAGACACTTAATAAAAACTTCTTAACTGATCGAATGAGAAAAAAAAAAATTTCTAAGTGTCATAGAAAGTGGAGAGAGACTAAATAATTATTTTTCTGTTACATGTTCAAATGAAAAAGCAGGGATTTTTTAGTCACAGAAAAGGAGGAGAAACAAATTTTTGACATGTTTAAAGAATTACAAATTACCTGGCACCATAATTCCAACTTATTCCAGCGATTGTTTAGAGTTCTTTATAAATGGGTGCCCTGAGCAGGTGCCTCCCTGGCCTATACCTTACCCTGGGCTAGGTATCCAGGCAGGTAACTGTGTGTGTGTGTGTGTGTGTGTGTGTGTGTGTGTGTGTGTGTGTGTGTGTTTCTGTCAGAGTTTAGCTCACATGGGAAAGATTCTTCCTGTTCACATTTTACTGGTGCCTGGAGTTCTGGAAATCTCCCAGGATAGAAATCAAGAGATAGCACCAAACATAGCAGCAAAGGTAAGTTTAAGTCTTTCCCAGCTTGTGCACAAGGGAGCTAGCATTGAGAGAGGAAAAAGGAGTGAGCTGCTTCCCAAGGGTACGGTGTGTGGGGGTTAGTTTTATAGGATCTCTTCATAGGAAAAGATTGCATCAGGGCATATGTAGAGGAAAGTTTTCTAGTGCTTGTGCAGTGGCTCAACATGCTGCTTCATACATTGTATGTAGCATTAGTATTGTAAATCTCCAGCCCTGGTTGTGAATTTTAGTATTAGAATGAGGAAGAGGTACCTTTAGGTTGGAGTTGAAGTTTAACTGGTGTGTGGAGGTCCAGAGAAGCCCCTAGCTGCCTGAAATAGGAGCTTCTTGGGTCTTTCACTGCTGATTGGCTGTGAGTTAGACATGCTAGAGCCTGAGTAAGGGACTTTGATCCTTTTCCTCCAGATAATTTTAAAACAGGGAATCAACCAGCCTGCCTATCTCCACATTGTTCTCTCTCTCTCTCTGAACTTTCAGAACTTTCCATCTGTACCAACCATCCCATAATTGCATTGTCTTCTAACACCCCTACAGAATCTTGCTTGTGTATTAGGTAAGGGTATGTTAACTTGGTTTCCTGTGTGCAATGCTTGGCTCACCAACCAGATAGTGAGCTCCTTGAATATAGGCCAGTGTCTTCCCATCTCTGATGCCTTGCAGATATTATCACATGGTGATGTCAAGATGCTAGAGTTTCCAGCTGTCATGTATCCTGGAAAGGTGCTGCAGTAAGACATTATTAGCTGATCAGTCAACAACTTTCAGCAGACATGCATTGAGTGCCTCCTGTCTGTAAGGTCCTGTTCACTGCCCTTGTGTGTGTGTTAGAGGGCGTGGTCAGGGAGAGTCTTTCTGATAAGTGAACCTATGAGCCGAGACCTGAATGAAATAAGAGAATGGGTTATGAGGATAGCTGCAGAAGAGTAGTCAAGGTAGCAAGAATAGCATGTTCTCACTCATAGGCGGGTGTTGAACAATGAGAACACATGGATGCAAGGAGAGAAGCATCACTCACTTGGGGGAGTTGGGTGGGATAGGGGAGGGACAGCGAGGGCGGGGAGAGATAGCGTGGGGAGAAATGCCGGATGTAGTCAAAGGGGGAATAGAGGCAGCAAACCAGCTGGTTATGTATGCACCTGTGCAACAACCCTCCATGACCTGCACATGTACCCCAGAACCTAAAGTAAAAAAAAAAAAAAAAAAAAAAAAAAAGAATAGCCAGTGTAAATGCCCTGGGTTGGGAAAGCCAGGGCTGGGCTATTAACACCTTCCCCTGATGGACCTATGAGGACCCTTCTTCCCTTTGCACTTCAGAGTGGGCACCAGTCCATTAGGTGAGTCCATTAAACAAGATTTCCAAGCTAACGTTTTTGTTAGCTTGTCATTAGAAAGAACGTTATGGAAAAACTACTTTTTAATGAAGAAAACACATTTTCACTCGAGCAGCTGAAACACACACTCGCCTCTCACATGTTTCACTTCATTTCTCCCCTACCCCCTTCACTCACACGCACTTCACTTGTCTTTATTTTAGAATCATGCTAAGTGACGTTTTGTGAATGTGTTTAACACAACCATGGAGTCAGGGTCAGCGTTAACAGCTGCTCAAGTGGCTTAGGTTGAATAATGCCAGGGGCCTTCGCCGTTCTCCCCTCCCGCTCCACACACGTACTCCTGAAGGTCCTGAGATCGCTGCACTAGATATGCAGTGCTCACTCCTCTCTGTGACCTATTTAATCTTTTTCAAGATTGCCTGGATATGTGCTAGACAGAGACACCTAGTGAAGTGGCCTTTCCATTGAACCCTGGGATCCACCAGGTATCACTAGAAGTTTTTCACATGGGATTTTAGATCTCTGTATCTTCAGGCATGATTTTCTGTAATCTGGAATAATCTATTCATTTGAATTACAAAGGAACATGTGGTTTTGGTTTGTTTACTCTTAGGTCATAAACTGATAATTTAGCAGTTAATGGGCAAAGCAAAAGACCTTCTTTTCATGGCCAGGAACTTTTTGGGAGCCTCTGTTTTCGATAGCAGTCACTGGCCCTACACTGACTCTGAGCTGGCCCCCATCCCTGAAGGCATAGCAGTCTTAATGAGATTAGGGAAACCATGACTGGCAGGGCTTCCTTGGGATGACTTCCCAGCACAAATGTTCTGCCTCCCTGGATCCAGCCCAGAGACTTGCCTTGGGCTAGGACGAGAGTGAAAGTCAAACCGAAGGCCATAAACCACTTCTCTATATTTCCTACAAATGCTGGGGTGTCTGTTATTCTGCATAGTTGGGTGCATTAAGCAAATTCTCCGTTTTCAGGATGACTGAAGCTGAATTTCTATTTATTTTTGTTTATGCATCTCTGTTAAAGCAGGATCATATCCTCAACCCCCAAAGAGGAGCAGGCCCCCTCTGCCATCATGCTTAGCCTAGTCACCAGCCTGAGGCTTACCTAGCCACTGGATCTTCCCTTTGCCTTGCTCCTGGAGTGTAGAAGTTTGATATTCTCTTTCATCTGACTCCCGACATCACTTCTCTGTATTGACTGTGGGGCTCTTTTTTGGCTTGGATTTTCTCTTTCTTTTTTTTTTTCCCTTTTTTTTAAACTGCTGTAAGACTTTATTAACACTGTACACTTAGGCTACACTAAATTTTTTTTTCTTTTTTTTCCCCCATTTATTTATTTTATTGCATTTTAGGTTTTGGGGTACATGTGAAGAACATGCAAAATTGTTGCATAGGTACACACGTGGCAGTGTGATTTGCTACCTTCCTCCCCATCACCTACATCTGGCATTTCTCCCCTTGCTATCTCTCCCCAGCTCCCCACCCCCCACTGTCCCTCCCCTATTTCCCCCCAACTGACCCCAGTGTGTAGTGCTCCCCTCCCTGTGTCCATGTGTTCTCATTGTTCAACACCCGCCTATGAGTGAGAACATGCGGTGTTTGATCTTCTGCTCTTCTGTCAGTTTGCTGAGGATGATGGTTTCCAGGTTCATCCATGTCCCTACAAAGGACCCAAACTCATCGTTTTTGATGGCTGCATAATATTCCATGGTGGCGATTCCTCAAGGCCTAGAAATAGGATTTTCCCTTTAAGGTGAGTAGTTCTTTACCTTTCAGAAGTCATGGATTCCTGGACCATCTTTCACTAAAACTGGCCCTGTAAAATTTTACAATTGCATGGAGTATGAGGAGTCCTCAAAGCTTATCTATGGGCTATGGATTTCAGCTTAAGCAGTCCAAAAATTGGTCTTGCTTTCTTTATTTACAGACCTTGTGGGACCACAGAAAGAAGAAAACAGTCATGCAGGGGAACCTCACTTCCTGCCTTTACCAGCTGATGTTGTTGGTATGAGTTTCCTGTTCCTGCTATAGTACATTACTGACAAACATGGTGGTTGAAAACAATACAAGATTATTGTCTTATAGTTTGGGATTTAGAGGTCCTAAAATCAAGGTATCAGCAGGGCTGCATTCCTTCTGGAGGCTCTAAGGGAGAACCCATTTCCCTGCCTTTGCTGGCTACTGAAGGCTGCCAGCACTCCTTGGCTTGTGTCCCCTTCCTCCGCGCCTCCCCACCCCCCCAGACAGCAGTGCAGCATCTTCAAACCTCTGTCCCTGAGCTCTGGTTCCTTTGTTACATCTCCTTTTCAGACTCTGACTTTCTTGTCTCCTTCTTTCCCTTAAAAGGGCTCTTTTGATTAAATGGGCTCCTCAGGATGATTTCTCACCTCAAGATCCTTAACTGAATCACATCTTCAAAGTTCCTTTTGCCATAAAAGGTCACAAATTCATAGGTTTCAGGGATTAGAACATGAACTTCTTTGGGAGGCTACTATTTTGTCTGCTGTACTATCCTTAAGCATCTCCTCCTGGGAGGTCTTTCTTTAGATCACTCAAAATCCACATCACAGGAGGCTGAATCTCTTACCCACTTAGGCCCCGTTTTCTCTCTCAGGAATTGCTTCTTGCCCTGGTGAATGACAACTCTCTGCTTCCCACCCTTGGACACTCCCCTTCCTATGGGGGCGAAGGCCTTTGCCTGCCTCATGGATAACTATAGAAAGACAAACAGCAAGGCCAGCATCTGATCAGCACAAACACACACCTGGCAAATGACTGTTTTTCCTATCATCAGCTAAGATCTCAGCAACAGGGGAAAGAGAAAGGTTTGGTTACTCTGTGTCTACTGTGTGTCAGCTCTCTCATTGGCAGAGACCATTTCTTGGGGTCCCATCCAGGAAGAGGGGTTGGAGAACAATGCTGATATGACCATATAATTCTTCTCCTCATCACTGCAACTTCTTTTCCCTGCACGACTTTAACTCTTTTTCCTACCTGATTCAGTGATCACAGAACCAGAGCTGTCACTGGATGCCAGAGCAGGGATAAACCCTAAGCAAGAAACTGTAACTATACTGTTGAGTTTTTATGTTAAAACTTCCAAGTGCCTGTTGGGGTAGACTGTGCTTTCAGCCCATCTGGCAAAATTGGTCTTGAATGATGAATGCAGATATATTACTGCCCAGTGGTCAAAATAGCCCACTAGTTCTATATGTGTGTAAATTCACCCTATTAAATGGAAGTGAATTGAGACAGGCACCAGCTCGACCAGTATTGCTATCAGCAGTGTGTATCAGCACAGTGCCCAAACCAACAGCCTTTCCAAAGATAGAGAAGTTTGTATAAAAACCAATGATAGGCCAGGTGCTGTGGCTCATACCTGTAATCCCAGCACTTTGAGAGGCTGAAGTGACAGGATCCCTTGAACCCAGGAGGTTGACATAGCCTGGGCAATCTAGAGAGACCCCATCTCTATTTAAAAAAAAATCAATGATAAATGGATAGAAGGAAGAATAGTAGCTGAGGGTAAATGAATGAATAGGTAGGTTGTGCAACAAGGGAATTCCAATATTACAATGGTGCCTTGATAGAGATGATATTGTCTTTTAGCTTCATACAAATGCCTGAGAGGATGGAGTCATGTGTTGCAAAGACCACTCCTGCTTTTAGGAACATGACAAGGCTGAATGGAAACCTGCAAACCTAAGTGGGTGGCATTGCTCTGGGTGACATTTCGGTCATATAATAGGATCATGACCTGGACCAAACTGATAATGACTGAGTCAGATTCTACTAATGTGCCTGTATCTTTTGACTTACTTTTCACGTTACATCTGCAACCATACTGCGATGTGGTGTAACACTGGCATCATAGGATTCAGTCCCCTTATGTGAATAAGTCTAATGATGGTACTGCTGTTGATGATCAAATATATTAGGGAATTAAGTGAAACCCTCCTCAGGATATTATACTGATGGAAAATTATTGGCCTGAGGAAACACTAGATTTAGTGAATCATCATCTAATTGCTATACTAAGAGTTCTGGCCAGGTACGGTGGCTCACACCTATAATCCCAGCATTTTGGGAGGCTGATGTGGGAGAATCACCTGAATCCAGGAGTTTGAAGAGACCAGCCTGGGCAATATAGTGAGATCCTGTCTCTACAAAACCTAAAAGAAAATTAGCCAGGAGTGGTGGTGTGCACCTGTAGTCCCAGCTACTTAGGAGGCTGAGGAGGAAGGATCACTTGAGCTTGAGCTGGGGAGATGGAGGCTACAGTGAGCTGTGATCTCCAGCCTGGGCAACAGAGATACTGTCTCTAAAACCAAAACAAAACAATAGTTCTGCACAAGTGTATCATAAGATATGGATAGTAGTAGAACAAGTTATCGTATCAGGACAAAAATATGAAAAGGTATGTCATGCCTATAATCCCAGCACTTTGGGAGGCCGAGGCAGGTGGATCATGAGGTCAAGAGGTTGGGACTATGGTGAAACCCTGTCTTTACTAAAAACATACAAAAATTAGCTGGGTGTGGTGGCGCATGCCTATGGTCCCAGCTACTCGGGAGGCTGAGGCAGGAGAATTGCTTGAACCTGGGAGGCGGAGGTTGCAGTGAGCTGAGATCATGCCACTGCATTCCAGCCTAGCGCCTGGCGACAGAGCAAGACTCTGTCTCAAAAAAAAAAAAAAAAAAAAAAAAATATAATAAAAAAAAAAAAAAAAAAAGAAAGAAAGAAAGAAAAGATATGTAATGACTTTCTAGATAGATACTTTATTTCTTTTTTAAAATTTAATTTCAATTGAAAATAAAAATTGTATATATTTGTTGTGAACAACACGATGTTTTGAAATATGTATACCTTGTGGAATGGCTCAATTGCATTAATTAACATATGTGTTATGTCACAGAGTATGACTTTTTTGTAGTAAGAACATTTAAAATCTACTATTGGCCAGGTGAGGTGGCTCACACCTGTAATTAATCCCAGCAATTTGGGAGGCTGAGGTAGGTGAATCGCTTGAGGTCAGCTCAAGACCAGCCTGACTAACATGGTAAAACTCCATCTCTACTAAATACAAAAAATTAGCCAGGTGTGCTGGTGCTTGCCTGTAATCCCAGCCACTTAGGAGGCTGAGGTGAGAGAATCACTTGAATCCGGGAGACAGACATTGCAGTAAGCTGAAATTGTGCCCTTGCACTCCAGCCTGGGCAACAATAGTAAAAACTCTGTTTAAAAAAAATCTCAGTGATTTTCAAAATACAATGTATTGTCATTAACGATAGTCACCACATTGTGTAACAGACCTTTTGAAGTTATTCCTCCTATCTAGCTAAAGTTGTTTTTTATTTAATCTATCACTACTTCACACTGGGATATCCAAATGTTAGGCGTGCTCATACTGATCCTACTTCTGTGTCTATGATATACATGCTATAACAAATGCAGACACTGAAACAGATATGATTATTTTTCCACAAGAGGGTCTTGGCCAAAGTGGGGATTTGGGGCCATGTAGTATCAACTTGACCTTCAGAAAGGCTGGAGACTAAAGGCCACTACCTGACAGTCACATAGTCAACCACATCTTCATGGACAAATCGCAAAAAAAGCTCTGGACACCAAGACACAGGTGCACTTTCCTGGTTGGCAGCACTTGGTGTGTATTGTTACACACTTCTCAGGAGTAGCCTGGCTATTCATGGCTCTACTGGGAGAAAAAAGCTCCGTGCATGGAGCTCTACTGGACTCTGCCCCATGTGTTCTTCCCTTGACTGACTTTAATTTGTATTCTTTCAGCATACTAAACTATAAGTGTACAGTTTTTGGTGAATTCTCTGAGTCCTTCTAGTGAATAATCAAAGTCTTGGGCACCTCAGAACTTGAAGTTGGTGGCAAAAGTGAGAGTGGATTTGGAGACTCCCTAACTTGTAGGTGCACTCCAACTTTCCCCTCTCTGAAATTTACCCATCCTGAATGCCATTGCTCAGGTACTGTCCTCAGCTGGAGCTAGGTTAATAGCTGACAGACTCCCCTTTGTTCCAGGCCAGTTACTGAAACTTCACAAAGGGATTAGTGACTTCAATGCAAAGGAGAGGCTGAGGGTAGGGCGATTTGGCTGTGCTTGGCCGTGAAAGAAACAGCATAGAAGAGACTTTATATGATGATAGGTAGACAGTTGCCAGTGTCACTCAAGGTAGGCTGGCCTTCAGCAACCTGACTGTAGGACATAAGCATTATCCAAGTCCCTTGTTTGGTTCAATTACTTCAAAAAACATTTTTTCTCATTAAACGAGACAAATTAATGGTGCTACTACATCAGCAGTATCAGTATGAGCATGCCTAACATTTGGAGACCCCAGTGTGAAGTTGGGATAGATTTAAAGAAACAACTTCAGCTGGATATGAGGAATGACTTCAAGAAGTCTGTTATACAACGTGGTGACTAACGTGAATAACAATGCATTGTATTTTGAAAATCGTTGAGAGTAGATTGAAGTGTTCTCACTACAAAAAAAGTCATAAATATGTAAGATAATACATTTGTCCTATCTTCACGGACAATGCTAAACACATCCTCACAGTAACAATAGTAACAGCTATATTCATGGAGGACTCTGCTGGCCGCATGATGGTTGGTTTGTTTTTTTTTTTCCCCATTTATTTTATTGCATTTTAGGTTTTGGGGTACATGTGGAGAACGTGCAAGATTGTTGCATAGGTACACACGTGGCAGTGTGATTTGCTGCCTTCCTCCCCATCACCTACATCTGGCATGACGGTTTTCTCATGTAATCCACGCAACAATTCTACTGCTATGCATTACTCTTAATTTTCTTCCATGGAGGAGAAATGGAGGCAGAGGGAGCTTTAGTGACTTGCTCAATCGCTGACTCCATCTAGCATTGGCTCCCATAGTCACTCTGCCCTCTGCCTTTCTTGCACTGTGTTACCTCCTCTTTTATGTTTCAGTAGGAGCAGAGAGAGGCACCCAGATGTCAGTAGGCTACTCAGTCTGTCTGCACTGAAATCAGGAAACAAATATCTATTGGTTGGTTGACATGAGGAGGCACAGGCCCTGCTGTGGGGTGGGGAGTCAAGGTGGAATTGGGACAGTGGAAAACAAACTAGGCTTCTAGAACTTTATTCAGTGTCAGATTCTTGACCTACAGGATTTTGTTTAATATTTATAATGCTAGGAATGATTTTTAACTCCATTTTATAGATGAGGTAACATTAACCTCAGGTTACAAACCCCTATCCCAACTAAAGGTATATCAGGGATTGAATTTGTACCCCCCTCCAAAATTCATATGTTGGAGTCATAATCCCTAGTACCTTAGAATGTATAGGGCCTTTATAGAGACCATTATGTTAAAATGGGGTTGTAAGATAGGTCCTAATCCAGTATGACTGGTGTCCTTACAAGAAGAGAAGGCTGGACACAGGCATACAGGGGGATGACCATATGAAGGCATGTGGAGAAAGGGGCCAGTTACAAGGCAAAGAGAGGGAGAGGCCAGGAGGCCAGGATGAAGTCACCCCTGCCAACACCTTGATCTTGGACATCTAGCCTCCAGAACTGTGAGAAAATAAATATCTCTTGTTTAAGCCTCCCAGTCTGTGGCACTTTGTTATGGTAGTCCTAACAAATTGATACAAGGTACAGCCGGGATTTGGACCGAGGTGTGACTAACTCCAAAGCCCTGGCTGACCCTTTCCATGTACCATGGAAAAGATTAGCTGGAGATGTGGGAGGCAGTTAAGCAGGAGCCAGATGAGTGATGTGCATGGTGATTAGATTTGATGGAGAAAACAGTGAGGGAGCATGGCCTCCTGGACGAGATGAGCATTGGGCTGGGTAGGAACATTTGGACATCTTAGACACAGATGGATGGCAAGGAAGCAGGAGGACATTTCAGGCCACCGAGTGGCTGGTTTTGCAGCATCCCAGAGCCGCCATCCCTGCTGTCTGGATGGACATCTGGCCAGCCAAGCACACATGTGGCCACGGTGCTGAGGAATGTTGGCCCTGATTGAGTGTGGGGAGATGGTCTGTAAATCTGGAGTTTCTTTTATGGACAACTTCTTCCACTCAAGCCCAGAAGAGGACCAAGAACAAAGAAGCTGGCAGCTTCTCATATTTATTAAGAGGCAAAGAGTGTGAGACCAGGAGGCTCTGGCAGAAAAAGGACAGTTAGCCCTAGAATTGGGCCCTGGAAAAAGAAAGCTGACAACAAACCCACCACAGGGTTGCACTGAGTATGGGAATAATGGAGGGGAGGGGTCCCCAGTCTGACACACAATGTATCAAATATAATAAGTCCTGGGAGGCCAATCAAATCCCCTGTCACCCCAACCCCACACTATGCCAAATAGTAAAAGCAGATGTTTTCCAAACTGGTAACAACTCCGAAGGCTTTTCTGGTGATGGGCAAGAGAGGCAGAGATTGCTGGGGAGTTGGGGGGAGCAGAGAGAAGGCTTTTGGGAGTGGTCCAAATGTTAGTGCACCAGAAACCTCATTCCAAGTTTTTCCAGCAATACAAAAAGAGGGATTCAATTTAGTTTGTGCATGGGGAGAAGATCTATTGTAACATGGAAGAAATTCAAACACGATAGGAGAACAAAGTGACATTTCAAATTGCTATGATTGATACAGCCCCATCGCCTGACCCATTTCTTTCAAATACCAAACTGACAGGGCCAGTTGCAATACTTCACAGTAGTGGGGAGCGGGTGTGGAGGAGAAGGCAGTCTTTATGGCTTTGGAAATTTAGTCTCCTCATGGTTCACCCTGAACCTTTGGCTTTCCTCTCCATGGCAGGAGAAACCACTCCTAGCTTCCAGCACATTCTTAGTAAAGGTGATCACTAGGGGTGATACAAGCATCCAAAGCAGTGTTGATGTGGTCTCCAGCCTAAAGGCAGCACCTGCAGAGCCAGCTTTGTTTGTTCCAGCTGGTGGTCTTGCAGGAAGATGATGACACATTGTGCCCTGCCCAAGGCCTTCAAGTGAAAGAGAATCTAAGGCTTTGAAAAGCACTAGAATAGGAGCCAGTGGCTCGGGTCTAGGCTTTAGGCAATTCATGAACCCTCTCTGCTTTGTTTTTCTGATTTCTCAAATGAAGAAGACTTTACAAGAGTTCTGTGTTCTTTACAGAGTTTCTCATTCCATCATAGATTCCACCCACATACCTTGTGGTACAGCAGAGAGCACTGCAAAGTCCCTGCTTGCATGAGCATATCTTTGATGGAATGGCTGGTGGGGAACAAATGCGTTGCATAGTTTTGGTGAAGACAGAGTAAGGTTGCAACTCTGGAGCATCTCTGAACTGAGTAGGGGCATGATGTGCCCATGCATGGTGCTGCCCTGATGTCATTGGAGAGCCGCTGAATGAGGAAATCCCTCGAATCCTGTTGTGCAGAAGTGAACTTGATGGAATGCTCTCTAAAGGAGAGGAAGAACAAGCAAAAATAAGATGATTGTACCAGTTTTGCTGTGAAATCTATGGTGATGGTATTTTATGGAAACAATCTGGGCATGTGCAAAGTGTTTCCTCTTTAATGGCTTAAAACCATTGATCCTCCAGCCATGTTCTCATGTAGGAATGGCATCCTAATGCATGCATTGAGAGCTGGCCTCAAATCTCTATTTTGTCATTCTTATTGATGGGAAGGGAAGTGACATTTTTTGATTAACTTCCATGATAATACAATAATCAAGACTTTTTCTTATGTAATGTCACGTAATTCTCATCTAACTCTACAAGGCAGATACTGGTCTACAACTTTATGGATGAGGGATATTCAATCGTTTATCTAGAATTTTGCAGTTACTAAGTGGTAGAGTTGATATGTAAATTTTAAAGCTTTTGAGTATTCCTTTTAAACTCATCACTCATTTGAGGTGATGAGAATGAGAATTAATAGTGATCCAGGGTGAATAAATTTTTCATCTCTTATTATTTCTGGTTTGATAGTGTCTTTTTCATCATCGATACCTTGCATTCATTTAAGTTGATTTCTGTATTAGAGGTTACTAGATTCTAGAAAATTGCCTTAATGACTCACCTAGAATTATCTCAAGACAGGCAGAATGTGATTGTTCTGTTTAAGCATCAAGTTAATTAAAACAATGACCCCCTTCTTGGTCAATGCTGACCTTACTGTTGTCAAAATAAGAACCTAAGAGTTCTGATAAAGGGGATCCATGGTAAGGGTGAGAAAAAATGCCAGGCCAGGTCTCATTGCTTTTTGTTGACTAAAATTACTAAACTCATAGGAATTTATATAAATGAGGACTATTATAAATAAAGTATATATGTGTTTCAGGAAGTCGTTGACTAAATCTCTTAGAACCATAACTGCATATTGAGAAAATAAAAGTTCTTAATTCCAAAATTAAATATCTTCCTTTAATACTAATATCTTAACTCTATGTTTTATTTATTGAAAAATTTCTTTAAAATAGTTGATAATTTTGATTATAACATATTATTAGATCTCTCGGTGACTTTCTATGTAACTTATCTCCATTAGATTGTTGCTTCACAACTTGACCACTAACATTGTCTATATGACCAATGACCAATGGCCAAAACAATAAAATATTTCCAGACTCATTTCTTTGACCTTTATCGGTAGTTGACCCTGATGATGAACTCATACTTCTTAAAACTTTTATTTTGCTTCCAAAGGCCTAACCACTCCTGTGTCACGTGGGTAACTCCTGGCAATCCTCTTTGCATGGCTCCAACATACATGGGTTGTGGTTACCACAATTTAGTTAAATAATACCAATCCCTATAACATGATAACATGACTCAATAACATGATTCAAATTTTAGTTCCTTAAACATATTAGCTGTGATTGATTGCATCAAATACAAACATTATTGTTACTTCTTCATTCCACAAATTATTACATAAAAAGCAGATATGACCATGATTAGAAATGCATACCATTTCTTTCAAAGTCTAAGGTGGTTGGTCACTGCACAGACAGCAATGCAAGTAGTTGTGTTGCCACCTTGTTTTCCAATGATAAACTTACATGGTATTTGATAAAAATAGATACTCAAAAGAGGAAATTGGCCAGCAAAGACAAAAGTGCAGCAAAAAACCAAAATATGACAATATGGAAATGAAATTTTACTTAAATGTAAATGGGATTAAAGAAAAAAAATAGCTGACCAGTGGGATGTGGACACTAAGACTTTGCAAGATACTTTAAAAGTACAACCAGAGGAACTTAGTGAAGACTTACTGTCATACATGAAGAAAGTAGCTGTTAAAAAAAGAATAAAGATGTCCCAGAGGAATTGACATAAGCAAAGAGCTTCACATTTAAGGAACGCTCTGAGATATTTCACAACACAGAAGGCACAAAGGATAAAGTGTTGGAAACTGATCCAAACTTAAAGAAATATGAAAATTCACCAAGGCTCCGAAAAGATGATCCTCTGTATCAAGTCATATCACCAGAAGAAGGCAAGCACTCTCAATAAGATTTTATTTTTACAATGAAATGAAAGCACTTTAATGCTTCAAATGTACAACTTACAGTGTTTTAAGTATTATACAACTTATTTTCATTTTTCTATACAGTTGTAGCTGACAGTAAAGAGTTTTTAATGTTTTGATAAAATGTTTAAAGTTCTTGAAACAAATGTAATTTTTCCCCATTGATTACTAAGATTGTTTTGCATGATTTCAGCTTTCTAGTCATCTGCATAGCCCTGTGCTACTGTGCAAAGAAGGACTACCTGTATTAGGCATTCTCAAGTTAGCATAACTGTAATTTTACACATTATGTTAACCCCAACTTGTCTCTTTCTCCTGCATTCTTGAGTCCAATTATAGTGCCTGGGACAAAATGAGTGGCCAATAAATGTGCCCCTCCAGTCCTATATACTCATTGTTTAAGCCACCATAGGAAACTTTTCCCCTTTACTCTGCTTCTGATTAGCCCCAAGTCCTTCCTAGTCTGTCTCTAAACTTGGCTTGAATCCAGCCCGCTTCTTCATTCTCATGGTTTGGCCTTAGTTTAGGTCCTTATTTTCACTCTCCTGCAACCACTTCCAAAATATTCTTCCATCCACCAGTCTCCACGTTAACTACAGTGCAGCCTTCACACACACAAATGCTAGAACTACTGACCTAGGAAAGGAATCTGGTCCCATTCATCTATTTTGCAAAAACTCCTATTGACTGAATGTTGTCCTTAACGAGTGGAATGCCTCAAAATTTCTTGAAAAATATTCTCCTCCTTGACTCCTTCTTGCATTTCCTTGTGATGATTCCTTCTTCTGGGGCTGGCTTCTCCCTCTCCTTATTTGGGCTAACTCCACTTACAGTTTAAGATTTTTTACTAGTGTCTTCTATCCAGGTAGTCTCTCTGGTATTTTAGTCACTGCTTGTAACTTTAGTTACTGCTTTTTCTGTGGTTCCATAATGCTTTAGAATTCTATGGCATGTGCGTCATGGAATGTTATAACATATTTATATAGCCATATTTCCTAATAGACTATGACTCCTCAAGGTGAAGACCTCGTCTTATTCCAAGCTTCAGAGCAGTGAAACAACAGCAGCAAGAACATCAACATCAACAATACTCTTTATAATTAAGAAGAGGGAGTTTTCTGTGGAACAGCAACAACAAAAGAGTAGCCACATACAACCTTGGTAGACTTAATAATTTTATAAGGATGTGCTAGAACACTTTCAACATAGATGAATTTTTTTTTTAAACTGCTCATTAATGATGACCGTTCTCCATGTGATAAATCTAGCTAAAGGGTGTGGGCACATATCTACAGGTACTGTTTGAAATCTGAAAGTTGAAATAGCTTATTTTAGGTATCAGTGACTCCAATAGATGTATTTAACTAATAGATGTTTATGCAAGACAATGAGATATTTTGGTAATCAAAGGCACATTGAAGTCTAAACATACCTCTCTAGAATGAGGCCCTCCCTGGGTGGGCATTCCCATTTCCATGGAAGACTCACTGAGGCCAGTGGCCTCAAACTTTTCTTTCCGAAGATTATTCTACGAGAGCCCCTCTGTGAACAAGGTCTGATCCACGGCTCCTACCCAGGAACGCCCCTGGACATGTTTATGTGGTATAGCCAAAGGAAAAGCAGAGAAACACATTCCTGTCTGTTGCTCAGAATATAAATCTGCCATGGGAGGCCTCATAAGACAGTTTTGCCAAGGAGTAATGAAGTGAGGGAATCTGTAGGTGACCAGGGATGACACAGTGAACTCCAAATAATTCAGTATGATTAGGGAATTAGCAAGGACCGAAGTGAGCTGGTGAGAAGAGATGCGTAAATTTCCCCTGGCATAAATGAGCCATGGATCAGCCTATCCAGGGGAGGGAGTCTGCTGTCTAAAGCAGGCTCAGGTTTTAAAGTGATGCATCTTTGAGCAAATCCAAGGGACTGGCCTTTGAAGATGAAGTCAATGTGACAGAAGAGGAGCATCTACAGAATCACAAAAGCTGATCATTTTTTGGATAGAAAGGAAATGGATTAGTTTGGTGTGCTATGCTCCTAGTGAGCATGTGCTAAGTACCAGAGGGCACCATATTATTTTCAAAATGCCAACTAACATCCAAAAAACGATGGTACACAAATGGTACATCTCCAGCACAGTAGGAGTGCTCTGATATCAGCAAAGCATTATGTAGAATATTTTGCATTGTCCTTGCAGATAGGAGACAAAATGTTAAATGGTAGGTAATGTGAGGATAAAAGGTAGTGAGGAAACAAGAGATGGAGCTGTGAAAACAAAATAGTTGCAACCTTATACTGTGTTTTTTTTTTATTTTAAATTTTTTCTCTACTTTTATTTATTTTTATTTTTTATTTTTTTTTTCCACTTATTTATTTTACTGCATTTTAGGTTTTGGGGTACATGTGAAGAACATGCAAAATTGTTGCATAGGTACACACGTGGCAGTGTGATTTGCTGCCTTCCTCCCCATCACCTACATCTGGCATTTCTCCCCTTGCTATCTCTCCCCAGCTCCCCACCCCCCACTGTCCCTCCCCTATTTCCCCCCAACTGACCCCAGTGTGTAGTGCTCCCCTCCCTGTGTCCATGTGTTCTCATTGTTCATACTGTCTTAACAGATGTTTATAATTCCTGCGAGGAATGAGTTGGCCATCTTTTGCTTTATGATGGTCAAATTGCACCTGATGAAGTAAAGTTTACCATAGATACCACATTTGAGGAGGAATACAGATGTACTAATTTTCAGAGATGAAGAATCAGGGCACAGTGCCATATAGGGAAGACACTAAGAATTATTGTGCACGGAGAAGAGACATTTATGGGGAGGATAGTGTCAGTCTGTAAGTTACAATTTAATTTCAATTCAATTATAATTCAATTCATGAATTGACGTTTTTCATCAATGGTGAAGAATTCTCAGCCATTTGTGTCTTTGAATGTTGCTTCTTCCTCTTTTCATTCTTCTCTTCTTCTGGGATTTCAATGAACTATCGTGCTATTAGAGCTGTCCATTTGGGGTTTTATTACATGGTTTTGCAGTTATAGAGCTTCTATTTAATTTCATGTTTTTAAAAATATTATTTCTCTAATAAAATCCTCAATTCTGTATTTTATCTTTTTGAACATAAAAATCATAATTATTTAAAAGTCTTTACTTGATAACTCAATATCTGGACACATCTGTCATCCATCATTTCTACTGGTTATCAATCATTTAGCCTGATATCTTTGTATGCTGGTTTTCTTTCCATTGTGTGCTCTACATTCTGCTAAAAAATTCTTGGTGAAAAAATGTTGAGAGCAAAGAGGATGTTGTCTTCCTCCAGAAAGGATTTTGTTAGTTCTATCAGACACCAAAAGCACTAACAATTAGTGACCACCTTAGTTCAGTTTTATTGTTTGAGATTGTAAGGGCTAGTTAGATCAGGGGTCCGCTCAGCAGGAGGCGAGTGGCGGGCAAGTGAGCGAAACTTCGTCTGTATTTACAGCCCCTCCCCATTGCTCACATTGCCACCTGAGCTCCATCTCCTGTCAGATCAGCAGTGACATTAGATTCTCATAGGAGTTTGGATCCTATTGTGAACTGCACATGCAAGGGATCTAGGTTGCCTTCTCCTTCTGAGAATCTAATGCCTGATAGCTCCCACTGTCTCCTATCACTGCCAAATGGGACCATCTAGTTGCAGGAAAACAAGCTCAGGGCTCCCACTGATTCTACATTATGATGAGTTGTATAATTATTTCATTATCTATTGCACTGTAATGATAATAGAAATAAAGTGCACAGTACATGTAATGTGCTTGAATCATCTGAAAACCACTTTCCTGCCCTGGTCTGTGGAAAAATTGGCTTCCATGAAACTGGTCCCTGGTGCAGAAAAAGTTGGGGACTGCTAATTTAGATGACTTGAAGCTGTCCACCTTATGGCTGGTTTATTTCCAAAATATCTTCATTTCTAAGGCATAATCCTTTAAGGTGCCAGCATAAAATGTAGAAAGTTTACTAGCTCCTTATCTCTACTCATTGGCCGGCTCTGGAGTTTCACCCTTGTCTCCTTAGCCCCATGAGGCTGAAGTACTGATCAGCCTCCCTACTTCTCACCCCAAATGGACGTCTGCTCCTAGGGAAAAGCAAACCCTACCAAAATCGCCTCTCTGGATTTTGATTATTCTCCTGGATCTTCAGCTGGAACTTCTTTATTATATCAGTACCTTTTAAAAACGTTTTACTCAGCTTTACTATTTTCAGTAGGAGAGTTTTTCCTAATTTTCAGGCCTGTCACTGCCAGAAGCCGTTAAATGACAGAGTAGATTTGCTCTGTTTTGTCCAGTGGTCAGATAAAGTCGAATGAATGGAATTTACAAAGAAGCTAATTTCTACTAAACCAAAGGAATAACTTGCTAACAACCATCCTAACAGTAGCAAATGGACTGTGCACAAAACTGGGAGCTTTCTGTTTTTGATGCTTCTTCAACATTTCAGCCGGAGAACAAATGCTTCATGATAGAGGAGAGGAAATTTGTAAACCTTAGGTGTGTATACATGTGGTAAACATGGGATTTCTTTGAGGTCTGCAAAAACTAAGAAGTATCTCAACCTAACCTGGATGAAACAGAACTTGAAATATCTCTGCCGTCACTGTAATGGCAATGCCATCCACCAAATGCTCAGGCCTCAAACCTGGGAGTAGCCTTCATTGCCCTCTTTCCCTCACTATCCCACATCCGATCCATTTACAAGAACTGCCGACTCTCCTCCAAAACATACCCTGGATTTGACAACTCATGTCTCAGTGGCTTTTTTTTTTTTTTTTTTTTTTCTGGCTCACTGTAACCTCTACCTCCCAGGTTCAAGTGATTCTCCTGCCTCAGCCTCCTGACTAGCTGAGATTACAGGCGCCTGCCACCATGCCCAGCTAATTTTGGTATTTTTAATAGAGTTGGGATTTCACCACATTGGGCAGGCTGGTCTCAAACTGCTGACCTCAGGTGATCCACCCGCCTCGGCCTCCCAAAGTGCTGGAATTACAGGCGTGAGCCGCCGTGCCTGGCCCTACATCTCACTGGCTTTAGGACACAGGCCCTAGCCTACACCACTGTATGAGTCTGCTCAGGCTGCTGTAACAAAGCGCCACAGATTGAGCGGTTTAAATAACCGAAGCTTATTTCCTCACAGCTCTGGAGGAATTGGAAGTCCAAGATCAAAATGTTGGCAGCGTTGGTTTCTCCTGAGATCCCTCTTCTTGGCTCATAGATGGCCGCCTTCTCCCCGTGTCTTCACATGGTCTTCTCCCTGTGCATATCTGTGTCTAGATTTCCTCTTCTTATGAGGACACCAGTCACATTGGATTAGGGCATGCCCCAGGAACCTCATTTTAACATAATTACCTGTTTAAAGACACTATTTCTAAATATAGTCACATCCTAAGGGACTAGGGGTAAGGACCTCAACATGTGAATTTTAAGGGCACACAATTCAGCCCATAAGAGCTGCCATCTTTTCCTGCTCTGCCTACAGCCACAGCTTCTTTTTCTTTCCCCTGTCGGATCCCTCCACTGTCCCTAAGGCAATCTTCCATGCAGCAACCAGAGTGATTTTTCTGAAGTGCAAATTATAGCACATGACTCATGTGCTGCGAACACTACCACAGCCCCCGAGCTAGATGCCCATGTGGGTCCTTGGGCCCTGTTTGAGCTCCCCCTTGCCCTTCTCTCTGATGTCACCTTCCACTTAACAGTAGCTCCACATCAGCTATTGTATTCTCTTCTGTCCTTGCATAGCTGTCTCCACTGTCTCCACTCCTTCCCCCCAGCCACCTACCATTCAGATTTTAATTCATTTGTTACCTTCTTCTCAGTGGGGCTTCTTAATGCTCTGGCTAAAACAATAATTCTATTTCTGTCCCCACTTTCTATCATCTAACCTGCCTTTATTTTATTTATGTTACTTCTAATAATCTGAAACTATAACATGCACTTGCTTTTTTTATAGGCGTATTATCTGCCTCACACTACAGAATGGAAGCAGCTTGAGGCCAGGCCTCTCTCTGCTTGTCAGGACCCTCCTGCCCCATGCTTTGTGCAGTGCCTGCTGTAGTAGACACCCAAGACAAACTTGTTCACTCACTGATTCCAAAAGCATAATGACTCAAAAATCTCTCTCCTTTCCTTCAACATTTTAGTAAAGTTAATTACTGTGAGCCCTTTCCTCCTCCTATAAATTTACCTACTCCCTTGAACCATCTGCAAATCCCTGGGGCTAAACAAATTCTTCTTCCCAAAGCATAGAGAATCAGGTTAGATGTGAAGTATTGAAAGTAATGACAAAAACTGCAATTACTTTGCACCAACCAGATAGCCAATACGTTTCTTCCTACGTTGCCACACTGATTATTTGGAAGTGCTCCAGAAGGATCTTGAGGCCCTGCCTGAGCTCATTGGGAGTGTCATGATGGACCAACCACACCTGCCATTGGCTCTGTGTGGGAGAGTGTGGGCTCAGATGCCCAATGCCTGCTACCTGCTGGCGAAAGTGTCCGGAGTTCCCCACTGACGGACTGAGAGCCTGCCCTATATTCAGTCTTTAATGGAGCTGCAGGCAAAACTTTCACAAGTGTAGATTCATACAATTATGAAATTTACTTACAGTTATACTAATTGGAGGCTAAAGCTTTGAGAGAACTTGACATACCCAGCCTCCTATCTAGATGAAGGTAAATAAACTTAGGGATTCAGCATGAATAAGAATTCCAAAATATTTTCAAGGATACACTTTTTTTCTCAACTTTTTCAGTAATCCCACTTACATGTGCTACCTTCACTTGGTCATCAGTTCACCAAATGAAGGTAGAAAATGTAGAGCCGAAGTCACTTTGTGCTTAAGTGATGTACACCAGAAACCACTTTTTGGCTTAAGCATGTGCCCTCTTGTTTAGTTTCTAATGAAAATAGAGTATCATTTTTCCTCTCCATTCACAAATTCTGAAGTTGGCACACATCCTCGGAGCATTCTCTCACAGCCCTGTTAAGGGTATGGAGGTAAGAGAATGTTGCTGTACTTTGCATAAGCCCCTCCTCTCCTCCCCACCCTGGGCAATGGCAAAAAAGACAATTACAGAATCTTGTGGTAAGTTCTGTGCTGTGCTAAACGTTACAGATGCTGTTGAACTTGGGAGACAGGAATCTAGTTGCTCTTCAGTCTTGTGTTCTGCAGGCTAAATAGCACCATTTCCTTTAACCTTTCTTCAAAATCACATCAGCATAATTACCTCCAATAGACCCCGTGGCAGACTTCAGCGCTGATGATATTTAACCACACCGCTGGGCATACCCAGCCTCAGAGACACGGAGCCAACCGCAGCCCCACGAGTTCTGACCAGGGCTAAGTATTTTTGCCAAAAGAAATTCCTAAGACTGATTGAATGCTCACAACTCAAGGCAGCCCTTCAAGGTTTTTGCCAGTGAAGATTACATTTGCAGACCAATCAGCAAAATGCAGAAGATTATCCTGTTGGTGGTTTGGATGAGGATAAGCACATTCTTTACGATGTAGATGAAAGTTGAGAAAACAGTGGAGTGGGGTGTTCCCATCTGGAATTCTCTGGATCCTATAATTAAGGGTATCTGGGAATTTTGGAATGCTAGACACTAGCTAACAGATGCAAACATTTTATGAAGTGGTCGGGGGAATATCGCACGTTTTTCTACTTATTTAGTAAAGCATGTCTCTCAGCCTCTTTTTACGAGCAAGATAATCAAAAGATAGGAGAGGCAGTCACTTTCCGCCCTTTTATGTCATTAGAGCACTCATTGATGAGGATATGCTATCTAGTGGCAAGACAGCAGCTGGCTTTCAGCTCCCAGGGATCAGGGTGGAAGCAATGTAATCTGAGCCTCCTAATCAAAATAACCAGGACTCTTGTTTCCAAAAGCCAGGAGGGCATTTCCCAAAGCCAAAGCCTATTGGTACTCCTCTGCATGAATTTGTCTTAAAGATGCCTGTAAAACAAAAGTTTCCACTCCTGAGGTTATTATTGAATGGGTCTTCTCAAAAAATAAATAAATAAACCCAAAGTGTAACGCAAACCCTTAGTGTTGAAATACATGTTGTGTTTCATCCAATATGTCCTATCTCCCCGACTATGCATATGTAGATTATGTGTATGTGTGTTTGTGTTTGCTCATACACTCATCTACCTATCATATACAAAATGCATTTGCGTGTGGAATAGGGGGTACGAAAGGCAGCTTTAGCAAATCATTAAAGCTGCCGGGATGGATTATTTGCATTGACCACGGCTCACTCCCTGAGCACTGCCTCCACTATCTACCCACAAACCTCAACCAAAGACCTACTATAGATCTAGATCTCAGTTCCTATTACAGATGGAATATTTTTGTTCCCTCTCCTCCAGATCCATATTTCAGAATCTAATCCCCAATGGAAGAGTATTAGGAGGCAGAGCCTTTGGAAGGTGAGTAGGTTGTGGAGACAGAGTCCTTATGAGTGAATAGTACCTTTACAAAAGAGACCCCCTGCTGGGTGTGGTAGCTCACACCTGTAATCCCAGAACTTTGGGAGGCCAAGGTGGATGAATTGCTTGGGCTTAGGAGTTCAAGAGCACCCTGGCCAATATAGTGAAATCCTGTCTGTACTGAAAATACAAAAAATGAGCCAAGTGTGGTGGTGTGTGCCTGTAATCCCAGCTACTCGGGAGGCTGAGGCAGGAGAATCGCTTGAACCTGGGAGGCGGAGGTTGCAGTGAGCCGAAATCACACCACTGCACTACAGCCTGGGCAACAATGCAAGACTCAATCTCAAAAAAATAAAAATAAAACTTAAATTTAAAAAGTAACAATAAAAGAGATCCCAGAGAGATCCTTCATCTCTTCTGCCATGTGAGGATGCAATGAGAAGACAGCTCTATGTAAACCAGAAAGTGAACTCTCACTGGCCATCCAGTCTTGACCTTGGACTTCCCAGTTTCCAATACTGTGAGAAATAAATTTCTGTGGTTTAGAAGCCACCCATTCTACAGTAGTTTGTTAACAGCAGCCTGAATGGACAAGGCAGTTCCCAGGGGAAGATTATTTTATCTAGGTTTAATGTTTGCCATCTGCAGTTAAGAAAACTGCGATGAGAAGTCCAGAGGCCATATTTGAACTCGTGCGTGTGTGTGTGTTTGTGTGTCTGATATGATCACACTGGGTCCTAACAACACTGGCATGTTTACTTTATGGATCCTCACACAAGTCAGCAGCAGGACCTTTGCACAAGCTGTCTGCTGCCTGTGTTGCTCCTCTTCCAGCTTTTCACATAGGGCTCCTTCTCATCTTTTCTTCTTAAATAACACTATTCAGATGGGCTTTTTATGACCATACTATTCAAATTCCCTGTTTGTTCCTTCAAAACTTTTACAGTAGTTGATAATTATTTTACATGGATCTGTTTTGCCCATTTGTCCATTGCTTCTGTCTGTCTCTCCTGGGAGAAGATAAGTTTCAGACACCAGAGGTCCTGCCTCTCATCGCCCATCACAGACTGTTTTAACAGCCAGTGCCCTCCACCACTGCATCCTCTAGGCCTGGGTGCTCTATAATTGCAGAGCACAGTCCTGAGGGCCTGTTTCTCTGCTCTCTGCCACACTGATTTGCAGTCTATTCTGAATTGCTACTCCATATGAGATGCTCTCATACAGAACAAATTCCTGTCTACAGTGTTAGGGGGGAGTTATGGTTTCATTCATTTATTCATCACTCACTCCCTCACCCATGCCTAAAAAAAGTACCAACTGCCTCTTCTGAGACAAGCTCAGTGGAAGACCTTAAAGACTAATATGAATATATGGTCCCTGTCCTCAATAAGCTCATGTACTAATGGGGGATATGGGCAAGGAGCAGACAAAGTGCTCTGCTAGGGCAACCAAGAGATCCTGTGCGGGCTCAGAGGAAGCTCTCCAAACCTACCTGTGTGGGCAGAGAAGGCTCCCTGCAGTAGGGATCTTGGAGAGAATCCTGAAGTACCATTAGGATTTGGTCAGGTGAAGTGGGACTGGCGTAGAAGGGGAAATGCAGGGAGACTCAGGTGCGGGAACTCCATGTGCAAAGGCAGCAGGGTAGTTTGGGGTGGTTTCAGTGGCTTGGTGTAACAATCACAATGTAGAAGCCCAGCAGAGAGGCCAAAGGAAGCTGGTCCTCAGCAGGCAGTGCATGGTGAGATTGGCTAAGCAATTTGGAATTCATCCTAATCACCATGGGAAATCACAGAAATATGTTAACAAGAGAGTGACATGATCAGATTTGTTTTTAAAAAGGTTACTCTGGTTACAGGGTGGACAGGCATTAAGGTCTAAGTCCAATGCTCATTCACTCATTCATTCATTCATTCACTCATTCATTCACACACCTATCTATCCACCTAAGAATCGTTATTTAGTACCTACCATGTAACAGGCACTGTGCTAGGCACCAGGGATGAACAACGGTGAGCAAAAAAGAGTCCCTGACTCTGAAAAACATCTGCTCTACTACTAAGAAAGAAACATACAGTGTCAGAAATAAATAGAAAACCACAAATTGTGAAAATAGCTATGAAGAAGAGGAAGGAGGAGCTTGGGGAGCACGTGATAAGGTCCAAAGACTATGAGGGGTAAGCAAGGCTAGACAGTAGGGAGGCAAAGTCAACAGGACCTGAAGTGGTTTGGGGTGGGAGATAGGAAAGATAAGGCAAAGGGGGAGAGAAACAAGTTGAGAATGGTCCAGCTGTCTGGCTTGGGCACTCTGAGGGTAATGGCATCACTGAGACCCCAAACACAGAAAGAGACAATGAATGAACTTGTCATAACTTCCAAGCACTTTTTAATATAGATCTTAACTCATTTTGCTCTCACAACAGCCTTGTTTGGTATCGCCCACCTGTGAAGTGCCTACTACCTGTCAGGTGCAGTACTAAGTGCTTTGCATGCATTGCTCCTTATAAAAATCAGATGAGGCAGGGTCTCCTGGCATATTATGGCTCAGAGATACTAAATAGCTTGATTGGAGCCATGCAGCTCATCACTTCTGGGTCCTGGATTTGACCCCAGGTCTGCCGCTCTCCAGACTGAGTGATAGAAACGTGGTGAGCTTGGGATACCTGCAAGATACATGTTATTCTTTTATTTGTGTTTCATTAGAACTGTCAGTACCTTAACTCAAAAACGATCCTCCAGTATTTATATAAAATGGGAGTTGAGGATTTCCCCTCTGGGGTCCACTCTCGTGGAAGCTGCTTTTCCTCTCCTGGATTCCATACTTGGGACCCCTTCCACACACTCTTCATGGAGGCTTTCTCTCTTCTTCTCCCCTTTCTCTTTCTCTACCTAAATAAATAACTTTTCTACAAAAAGAAGAAAGAAAGAAAGAAAGAAAGAAAGAAAGAAAGAAAGAAAGAAAGAAAGAAAGAAAGAAAGAAAGAAAGAGGAGTTGAGCACTGGTGACTTTTATTTGTCAGCCCTTTAAGGACATCATTAGATTGGAAGTCCAAGTTCTCTGAGCTTAAAGGACTTGCTAACAATGAAATGCAACCATTAAAGAGAAGTGAAAGCATAGCTGTTTTGCCAGTTCCCAGGCCAATTGGGAGTGTTGGGCTCCTTTGGAAGGACGTTGGCCAACCAGAAATCCTCCAGGTATGAGCAGAACCAGGGGAGGGATGGTGCCTGCCATGTGCTGTGTCCTTTACATCTGTTCATCTCCATCCATCTTCCAGGCATTCCTTTGCCACATTATCCTCATTTCACAGCTAAGGAAACTCCAGCACAGAGCAGCTAAGATCTTGTTAAAGCTACGTGGCTAATAAGTCACTAGGAAGTAAAGATCCAAATTCAGGCATGTCTGCATCCCCTCCCCAGTGGAAATGATGTGGCAGAATTGCCAGAAGGAACTAGGAGAGTTTAGCTTGGAAAAGAAATCATGAGGTTTTGGGGTGAAGTAAAAAATGGATGCCTCCTTCCTAAGGTTCTAAATTCCAAGAGTGGAATTCCATTTTAATCCGCAAACACTAACGTTGCGCGTGTGCCAGACCCTATGCTGGGCACTGGGGTGCCAGGAACAAAACCACTTCCTTTGTCTCTTGTAGCTCACAGTTGGGGGGTGGGACAGATGTGTCTAAATGCTTCTCCTACAAGCCCCGCATGCTCAGTGCAACGACAGACAAAGGAGAAAAGAAAGGGGGCTGATGACTTGAGATGGATTAGCGGAGAATACTTGGGGTAGATGATCTCCTTTACCCAGGATGGCTGTGAATGAGTACAGTCCTGACAAACAGAGATGGGGGTCAGGATGTTCTAGGGGACAGAGAGAAGGAGTGAAGACACTGAAGATGACATTGAACAGGGTGTCTGGGAAGAGTGAATGACCACACATTATTAGCAGGTGAGTTCTATTTAAAGAAATGCAGCCATGAACCTGAAATTCTAGTCTGAAGTTGGACTGTGGGCTGGGGGAGGGGGGAGAGTCTCGGAAGAGGAGTCTTGCTTTAGGCAAACTTGACAAGGGAACATTGAGATTTACACAAAGATATTCACTGTAGACCACAGCTCCTCACCTTCACCGATAAGGTGACTGTTGCTGTTGTAGTTCAAGATTTGCTACTAGATACAGTATAAAAAAATTTCAACTCCCATCCATCACAAAGAATTCTTGTTACTCTCCAGATATGCACAGCCCCATTTCCTATGGTTTTAAACCGAAGCTTGAGATGACAACTGTCCCAAAGGGATTTGACATGAAGGACTGTGAGCTAAGTGAGGTGACAACCGGGTCAGGATGCGAAGGGAAACTTGGGGAAATCAGATGCCACAGGAATGCCCTAGGAATTCCAGCCCATGTGGCATTCACTAGATGTGAGAGGAGTCAAGTGAATGATACCCTAACATTTCCTTTTTGATGACTATCTTGCCCTGCATGCTTATGGAGAAACAAGCGCTAACGTGTTTTGGCATTTTTTCAAACATATTCCTCTTCATTACAAAAAATTCTAACAAGTCTCTTAACTGCTTAGTTAACTTCCTTAGTTGGGAAGAATGGAGGTGGTTAGAATTATTACTTTTTTTTTTTACCGTCCACCTCCAACTGAACTCTCCAGCGTTTTTTAAATAGTTGAAGAAAAACAATTATTGCTGGTGGTTAAATTGAAGTGCATGGAAGAATGTCACGGGAGAAACAGCATTTAAGAGGTGAACGATTACCATATATTTAAGTGTTCGAGCCCATCCATCTTTTAGGGCAGAAGTCTTTAATCAGGACCAATGATTACAGGGATAATGGCAAGATAAAAATCATATGCGTTCTAGCATTTAAAAAAATTCTCTGCCATAAGTCACTAATGGTGGCTTAGATTATTAGCACAGAGACCACTCTCAGGGTTTAATGGGCTCTTCCTTGTTTCTATCTCTGGCAGGCCTTGGGCACTGGGCTCACCTTTGTAATTTCTCCTTTGCTTTGGATTCTTTCTATGCCTCTGCATGCACATCGATTTGGAAGCTATCAGCCAAATTCATCCCAAAAGTGACTGTTATTAAGAGATCACATGCTGGTTGCTTTCAGGATAACCTATTGGTTGAATAAAGTAAGAAGCTGCAACAAAGTATACTGAGTGTGTAGCTACTCCCTCCGTTTCCTTTGGGGATTGCTGTTTGATGGGGTTGTTGCTCTTATATTTGTATATCTTGTGTGTTAGTGTCTGTATTTTTTCCTATTTACAAAAATATTTTTACATATTCTTGTATTAATTTGTTCAATGAAGATTCGTTGAGTGTTTACTATGTACAGGCTCTAT
This sequence comes from Cebus imitator, assembly GCF_001604975.1. NCBI lineage: Eukaryota > Metazoa > Chordata > Mammalia > Primates > Cebidae > Cebus > Cebus imitator. The sequence continues at coordinate 1,432,393 of NW_016107579.1, read as the reverse complement.
GCTAGGTGCTGGGGATACGTAAGGGAACAAAAGAGACATGATCCTCTTCCATGAAGCTTACAGGACAAGCTGTTCATTCATTCATTATTCTTCTCATATTCCACAAATTGCTTACAGAGTATCTATTATATGATGCCATTGATCCAGGCGCTGGGGCTGCAGTAGAGCAAAGTTGCTGCTTTCAGCCTGCTTACTTTTTAGGAAAAGATGTTGAAAACTAACTATGTGATATGTCAGGTGGTGTTGAGAGCTATGAAGAAAAATAAAGCTTAGGATAGAGATATTTTAGTTATCACATTTCTTATCTGCTTCTGGGGATATTAGTAAATCCATTTTAAGGATGTGGAAAACAAGGTCTAGCATGTACATAATATGCCCAGGGTCCTCCAGTGAGCTGCCCACAGATGCCAAACCCACCCTGGTTCTCTGGTCTTCACGCCTTAAGCTCTCTGCACCCACATGGCACCTTTCACTACACCCTGATCCCTTCTTTTTTTTTTTTTTTGAGACGGAGTCTTGCTCTGTTGTCAGACTGGAATGCAGTGGTGTGATCTAGGCTCACTGCAACCTCTGCTTCCCAGGTTCAAGTGATTCTTGTGCCTCAGCCTCCCAAATAGCTAGGACTACAGGTACACGCCACCACGCCCAGCTAATTTTTGTATTTTTAATAGAGACAGGGTTTCATCATGTTGACCAGGATGGTCTAGATCTCTTGACTTCGTTATCCTCCTGCCTTGGCCTCCTGAAGTGCTGGGATTACAGATGGAAGCCACCATGCATGGCCATACCCTGATCCTTTCTATTTGAGGCTCTACCAAAATGAGGAAATGTTTCCCTTAAGCAATCTTCAATATAAAAACTGTCTTCCATCTTCAAGCTGGGTGCAGTGGCTCATACCTGTAATCCCAGCACTTTGGGAGGCTGAGGTGGGAGGATTGCTTGAGCTCAGGAACTTGAAACCAGTCTGAGCAACATAGTGAGACCCTGTCTCTACACAAAATATATATAATAAAATAATTAAAATAAAAGCAATCTCCCGCCTTTAGTAATCCCCGCCACACCTTGACTTTATTTCAAAAGGTTTTGTTTGTTTTTTTTTTTCCAGCAAGGAAACTTAAAAACATCACTTCTGCTCTTAATTTTAATATTCTCCCCTTTCTTCCAGAAGGGAAAGTAGCAACATGAATAAAACTGCAAAAAACCAAAACTGATTAATTTGGTCTGCAATCTGCCTCAGAGGTCTAGGTTTGCCACTTATTACCCATGTGGCTTGTGGCAAGTTGTCTACATCCTCAGGGCCTCCCTTTTTCTTCTGAAGAAGGGGATCATAATTCCAGCCCCATGAGTTGACAGGATGAAATGAGGTAGGAAGTGTGGAAGTGCCTGCCACACAGAAAACCTCAAAGGGTTTTTCTCTTTTCCCTTTTTCCTTCCCTCCTTTCTTCCCTTTTCCAGAATCTCCCTTTTTGTTTGTATTTGTAAGTCATTATAATAGCACCTTTCCCCCAACTCCCAGCTCCAAGGGTTATGGTGAAGATCCCGTAAGATAAAGCCTACAAGATTCATTTAGGGACAAACCCCTGTGGCACACGCACACAAGGAAGAAACCTGCCATTGGGGTAGTGGGAAGAGCACAGAGCCTGAAGTTCTGTATGGGGAACCCAGCACAGCAGCGAGTGGACTCTCACAGGCTGTGTGCTTCTCTAAGCCTGTTCCAGTCATTGTGGAGCAGGCAGAGGCTGACAGCCTGGCTCTGAGGAATGGCCCAGCAATGTGTACATTGTAACACTGAGATAAAATGAAATGCTGATGTTGAAAGGCCTGGTTCTGTGCCCAGACAGGTTTCCTGAACTTCAGGCACTGATGAACAGCTTCGTAACACTGACCACACCAGCACTTCAGATGCTTGCATTTACATTTATGCTTTAACCAGATCTAAACAAGAAGGGCCACAAAAATCACAAGTCTTATATTATGTGTATCTTAATATATATTAGAACAAAGAGGTCATAATTCCCCAAGTTTTCCTAAGCACCCTGCAATGCTATGCTGGCAATTGTCAGCTGATGGGGGACACTTCCCTGTAATTTAATGGCCTTTGCAATATTTTTATGGAGCTTTAAAGTTCTTGCATAGTCTTTTTACAGATGTCATCTCATTTGATCCTCATTACATGCATGGCTGAGACCAAGGTCCAAATTGTTGTCCTTACGTTGTGGCATAAAGAGCTCAGAGAAAGGAAATAGTTTTCCCAGAGGCACCCAGATTGTTCAGGCCGAGGGGCCAGGAGGAGAACCCAGGGACTCCCAGCCTGAAGTGCTTTCCACCCTTTGCCTGAAATGTCCTCACTCATCCTAATGCCCTGGGCCACCCACCCACTGCTGGCTCCCGTCCCCAGATCTGGCTGAAGCCTCGGAAAACTGTCTGGACTCTCAGAGCCCTGCTGTAAATATCAGGAGGGGTTCTCTTATCTCAGAGTCACTTCTCACTCGCCCAGCTGCCAGCAGCCTCAGCATCCATCAAGTTGCAGATTGCAAATCAGTGCCAAACTCAACAGCAAATCCACAAGCTGGAGCTGGAGTGCAAACAGGCATCAACCCCTTGTCCGGGGAATTGCAGGGTGAACTTTGGGGTTGAGCCTACCCTAGAACCCTCTGTTTAAAGAGGTGTTCTCTGCCGAGTACATTGTCCTGTGTCCCATGAAGAAAGAACACCAGGAGGAAGCCAGGGCCTATGAACCCAAGCCACTGAGCCACAGTCTCAGTCACAAAGTGGTAGAGAGAGGGAAGCCCGTCCCACACTTGATACTTTGCCCACCTGACACAGCAGCTCATCATCCAGAAACTCATGCAAAGGCAATGCAGGCAGCAATACCAAAACCTCGGGCTGATTGACACTCATACCCAGAGAGGGGACCTCTGTCTGGCCCCTGCTACCTCAAACTGCTAAACCTAACATGCAAATCCTGCCTCCTTGCTAGGAAAAGACAGCTTAGAAACTAAAGAAAAAAGAGGGAAATATTTCTATATTTCCTGAAATTGGCTAAAATATATTTCAAAACCTATAAGGCCCTCCAGAATGAGGTCCCTGCCCAGCGCCCCAGACCTGGCCCTCCTGGCTTCCACCTGGCACCTTCCACACCCACTGACCATACAAGCCCCCTTTGCTAGCCCAATGCGCTTGGCCTCTGGGCTTCGGGGCCCCATGTTTCTTCTGCAGGAGGTATCATCTCTCCTACTTCCACCTAATTTCTACTCACTCTTCAAGACTCTGCTTCATTGCAAATTCACTAATTAATTCAACCAGTGCATATCAACAAATAAATAAAGCTTAGGTGGCAGGTGGGCAGGGAAGCCTAGCAATAGAAAAACAGTGCTTGTGGCAGACACCTTAACAGGGCCAGCTCAAAAGGGTCCCCCCAAGGCCAGGGTCCCCCAAGTGCCCTCTCTCTCTCTGGCGGCTCTCTCCTCTGTTGCTTGAATCTATGGCTGGGGCAGGGGCCTCCTTGTCCTCCTTACCCAGAGGATCCTGCTGTGCCTTCACGGCCCACCTCTCCCAGGAGCTCACCTCCTCCTCAGCCTTACCAGGCCTGTTAGGGAAGCTGACAGTTGAGCCTCGGATGCCTCTTTACACCTTGCAGTAGTTGAGTTTTTCAAGCATTCCGGGTTTTCTCCCCAAACGAGCTCAAAGTTTCTCTAATGGGCCTTTGTCTTCCACTACCTTCTGTCCATCCCTGCCTCATCCCGTGTCCTCCACCCAGCACCCAACCCCGAGTGGCCCACAGGGCAGGGTCAACAATGTCTGCCAGGTGGCTCACTTTTCTCCAGCAGTGACCAGAGCACTTGTGAAATATGCAGGCCCTCAGTGCCAGGTATTGTCAAATCATAGATGCCTTATTGTTTAACAACAGTCTTTTAAAATAAGCCATTTAAAGTAACTCCCATTAATCCTATAGCACTTAGGAATGTTTCTCCCAGGAGCTCAAAAACAACACAATGGTAAACATAAACCACTCTTCTCCTGTTTTTGTTTTTTGTACCAACTTCTGCCCTTTAAAAGCTCCATCTTGCAGGTTGGCCAAGGTACAAAGGGGTTAATTTTAACTAGGCTGAGCCAGGAACAGCCCAGGCAGAGCACAGTATGGGTAACAGGTAGCAAAAATCTAGATCTTCAGGAAGTATGTGTGAGCGATGTGGGCAGCAGGTGAATTTCAGAGGGGCGGTCCTCCTTCCCTACCTCTGACTCCTGACAACCATCACCACAGACAATTTTGGATGGCTGAACAATTTAAAATCTTTTTGCATCTTACACTGTTCTTCTCTCCTTGTTGGCAATTATTACTGATGGCAGGGCATGCTGGTGTCTTGGCAGAATGGAGCCTTCCTGCTGGGAAGAGGGGTTTTGAGTTTTATGTCCCAGTATGACTTTGATGGATTCAGACAAATTTCTCAGGCTCGGTGGACCTTCGCCCAGGCTGGAAATCTTCCCTGGACAGCAGGAAACATCTGAGACTCAGACCCCAAATGAGGTGTTTTGCTTTGCTAATCCCCAGCTCTCGATGGACTACAGCCAAGGCTAGATTTTTGAGGAAGCCAGAGCTGGGTATCAGTACCCAAGGTCATAAGTAGTAGCAGTGGAGTCCCCCTGATTAGAGAGTTAGAACATAGAATCTAAGACCTTTGCTAGGCTGGACCATGACCAGTAGGAGCTTCCCAGGGCTGAGGAAATACAGAGGGTGAACTAGCCTGAGCTGTGCTACTGGGAAAGGTCTATCTTTGGACTGGACCTTTAGAGAAGGTCATCACTGTCTACAGTTGGGTCATGGAAATCATGGATAGAACCTAGGAGTCAGGGGGCAGAGCTAAAAGCCTCTAGAAAATGGACAGTGATTCCAGAGTGAGGATGAAGCCAGAAATCTGGACAGCAGTGCTGTGAAGGCTGGTCCTCCACCATCATGCCATACTTTTCCACATGCCTGGAGCAATGTTCAGTGGTGAGTGTGGACTCAGACAGGACTGGTAGGGGCATGGGGTCTGGCATCCAGCCTGCACCTCCCTTACAGGGCCACACAGGCTGACATTTGTCATCTTAGAGCTCAAAAATGAGTGTCTCCGAGAAGCACGCCAAGCCGCAGAAGCCAGCCTCTGTCCTAGTCTGCCACTTCTACTAGAATGCTGTGTTAAGCCTTGCAAGCCCCAAGTAGAGATGTGTGTCTCTGGGCAGCCAAACCCCTCAGAAGACCCATGCCAACGGAATGCTCTGTAGGCCACTGCCAGTTGTTATTCAGTACGTGTCATATGACAGGTACTGTGTCATGGTCCAGGTTCCAAATATTACCAAAAGATTAGTTTTGTAGCCTAATGACTAGGAGACAGACCTCTATGTCTGTGGGATTTATATTCATGTGTAACCAAGTTCTAAAGTGATCTGGAGAAAGCATGATTCAGGGATGTGCAGAGAGGAGCTAGTGCCTGTGTAGGGCTTTGCAAGATGAAAAGCTCTCTAGGTAAATGGGGGAAGGAAATGTATGACCAAAGAAAGCAACCATACAGAGGCGTGAAGCTTCCTAGGGTGTTGAAAGGAATTTTATGGGGGGGGGGTCAGTCAGGTCACAAAGGCTTTGTTTGGCTTGATAAGAAATTTGGGCTCAATTCTGCAGGTGATGGCAGCCACTGAAGGGTTGTGGTCAGGGTGTTCACACCGTGATGCGAATAATCAGGATGGCTTGAAATGAGGGAGCTTTCTTTTTTTCTTTCTTTCTTTCTTTCTTTTTTTTTTTTTTCTGGAATGGAGTCTTGCCCTGTTGCCCAGGCTGGAGTTATGTGGCACTATCTCAGCTCACTGCAACCTCTGTCCCCCGGGTTTAAGCAATTCTCCTGCTTCAGCTTCTATAGTAGCTGGAATTACAGGCATGTACCACCACGCCTGGCTAATTTTTGTATTTTTAGTACAGATGGGGTTTCACGTGTTGGCAGGCTAGTCTCGAACTCCACCTTGTGATCTGCCCACTTGGGACTCTCAAAATGTTGGGATTACAGGCATAAGCCACTGTGCCCAGCTGAGGGTGCTTTCTTCAGAAGCATGCTACCAGCCTGGCCAACATGGTGAAACCCCCATCTCTACTAAAAATATCAAAATTAGCTGGGCACGGTGGCGGGCATCTATAATCTCAGCTACTCAGGAGGCTTAGGCAGGAGAATTGCTGAAACCAAGGAGGCTAAATTTGCAGTGAACTGAGATCGCACCATTGCACTTCAGCCTGGGCAATAACAATGAGACTCCGAGTCAAAAAAAGAAGAAGAAGGAGAAGGAGAAGGAGGAGGAGGAAGAGGAGGAGGGAGGAGGAGGGAGGAGGAGGAGGAGGGAGGA
>NW_016107579.1:1413318-1425932 GCF_001604975.1 Cebus imitator | reverse complement strand
AGGAGGAGGAGGGAGGAGGAGGAGGGAGGAAGAGGGAGGAGGACGAGAGAGGAGGAGGAGAGAGGAGGAGGAGAAGGAGGAGAAGAATGCCGCTAGAGCAGGAAGACGCTAAGAACCTCCGCCTGGAAAGGCAGACTTGGGGCCCGCTGGGCCAATGAGGGCATGACCCAAAGGCACTCGTTTCTCCTCTGGATCTTTCCTGCCACGTTGGCCAAATCCCTCCTCAAATATACTCGCAGTGCTTGTGTAAGCAGAGCATCAAAGGAAGACGATGGATGTGAACGCACTTTGGGAAAAAACAGAATATAGATGCAGCCATCCTATTATTATTTTCTTCCAGAATGATTCAAAAGGATAGCAAACCTATGAGTTTCAAGTGCCCACCCTGCCACCCAGGGAGGCTGAGGCCCACAGCTTCTCAAGACGCACCGTAGAAAATGGGGAGCAACGTCAGCTGCTGGTGTGTGTGCCAAATCGGTTCAGCTAGGGTGTCGGACCGTCTGGTGCCCTCCCCAGCTGGGGGAAGCATTTGCTGGGGCTTTGAGATAGTAGCTTTCCCCTCCCAGAGCCCACCCTCCACTGAGGCCTGAGGAGTCAATGCAGATCAGAGCTTGGATACCAGATCCACCTGTTGCAGGCTGAATAATCTCAGAGAGGGTCTGGTGACGGGCAAATTGATCACTGAGTGACAGGTCAGTTTGGAATGCCTGCTTGGGGTGAATTGGCAGCTTTCCGCTTTCCAAAATTCATGGGAACATGTTGTTCTTGTACAAACTGCCTGGCATGCGTGCAGGCTGGGGAGGGAGGGGGCTCAGGAGCGCTCAGAACACTCTGCAGAGCACTTGGAGAGCCTGGAAGAAGCAAAGGTGGCTCTCGGGTGGCACTTTGCTCCTTTGTAATCTCAGACTCATACTTCCTGGAAACTGTGTTCTATTTGCAGTTGCTCCCAATGGCCACCTTTGAACAGAGTTTGGGGGCTTGATTCTTTCACCAACAAGCTGAGCAGCCATGGGGCATTCACTTTTCATCTCAAGAGCTCAGTTTCCTCATTCCTAAAACAAGAATAGATAATTCCAGGGATTTCTGGAATCAGTAGAATAGTGAAAAGGGAAGAGCCTGGCTTTGACATCACCAGATGGGGATTTAAACTCATCTCTGCGGCTCCTGGGAAAGCTGGTTTCTGTCTTTGAACTTCCACTGCCTCATGTAGCATGGTGCCTTGTATTGTAGCGCTTCTCCACCATCATGATAAATATTAATATCTTTTATTTAGGCATACCCATGTTTCTGAACATCCATAACATTAGTCAGCACAAGCACATTCATTAGGACAGTTTCGGGGGAATAGGCTACAAGTAATGAACATCATATAACCGCGCTAGACAGCTGTGGCTTGCAGGTCAGTTTTGTTTTCAGAAAGAGCCAGGGCCTTCCAGGCATTTGTCCAGGCCAGGCCCCATCACAGGCCACTGAGACCTGCCCTGGGTTTCTCTCGCAATGTAGTAGAAGAAAGCTTTTTCTACCTGGGTTCTGGGACACTGGTGCAGGAGTCAGTGGGCTGATATCAATCTGCTAAGGAGCAAGGAGTAAATCACTGAATCCTGTCTTGAGACAGGACTGAGCAGCAGAGAGTACATGGCTGACATGATCAGCCCAACTGAGCACAGTCCCCAGGGGGGACTCAGGAGAAGCTCTAGCCTCCAGGATTTTGTGGGCATCCTCTGACCCAGCAGTGAGGATGCCTGGCAGATTCTCTTGGACTAGATCAAGGGTCTCAGAGCAGCGGCCATCAGGAGAGACGGGTCCTATGCTTAGGCCCAGACCTCAGATAAGCAAACCACTGGCCATCCATTGTATGCAGAACTGAGCACTTTTACCTGTATTCTCTGGGTTGCTTCTGGATGAGGAGTGCTGAAGAAAACCTAAAATGCCATAAAATATATATATTTTTAAAAAAGAAAATCAGAGCAACAACAATATCAATAACTAACAACAATAAGGAAACGCAGGGCTGCATCCACTTAATGAGACACAATGAAGCTATTCACAGCAGTGTTCATAAAGAGTTATCCATAATATCTGAAGGTTCATGTCTTACAATGTCAAATGAAAACTGGCATATTTATCTGATTCCAAATAGGTAAACTCTAAGCTTAGGAAAAACCGTGCCAGAAGGAAATCAATCCTTTGACTCTAGGTGGTCCTCAACAGCTTTCTACTTTGATATATTTTCAGATGTTTTACAGGGTGCATGAATTGTTTTAAAATAGAAAACATTTATTTTTAAAAAAAGCATATATATATATATATATATATATATATATATATATATATATTTTGCCACCGTATTGAGACAGACAAGCTGGCGTGCTTTATCTGCAAGTTTAAACTGCACAGCAGCTTGATCATTTCAACATGATGGCAAGAAGATGCTGAACCATGGAAATGCCAGGAGAAGAGCCAAGGGAGAAAAATCTCCAACACCACTGAGCGCTGAGTGTCACACAAATGCCTTTCATTCTCAGAACCTCCTGTGAGAACATAAATAACAACAATCAAAACAAAAATACACAAGTTAAGAATATAAATTAATGTGCCTTATTTTTTTTTTTGAACAAACACCCAGGAATTTGTATGTTCCTTCAAATAGATGCTAGTTCTGCCAAAAAACAAAGCCATTTAGAGAGACAATACATTTATTCCCACATTGTTGTTATGGCTCAGAAAAGTCCTAGTCTCTGCTTTGGAATTGTCCCATGGATCCACAGAACAGGCTTGCAGATTTGGTGATCATAGCCAAATCTCCACCTTTTCAAGATGGATTATGATTTTCCAAAATAGTTTGAAAACCCTGTCTGCCCTTAAACTGGGCAATTACTTGGGGAAATATTTTCGGGAGAAAGTGGTACGTGGCTGGAAAGATCAGAGAATAATGGTCCCCGGTGCTGGTAAATGACTCCTGGAGATGCTGCAGACCAGGCTCGGCCCTAAGATCTGCAGGGCTGCATCTTTGGAATAACTGCACAGTCCCTGCAGAAGACTATTAGGGGTCCAGCACTCATTGCTATATATTAATTTGCATATGTTTGGAGAAAAAATTTAAATCTTTAAATACTGAGGGAGCATTTATCCCATGTAAGTCACTCAGCTAGAAAACAGAGAAAACTCAGCACGTTCCTGCCTGCCTTCAAGGAGCTCACCACTTCCCTCTCTTCACCACTGTATCTTGCATATATTTATTTTCTGGTCCACGTATTTCAATACCGGCAATCAGAAGATGCGCAGGAAACAGCCATGTTCCAGCGCATCAGCATTTTTATAATGAGTGAAGAGAGGCCCCGAGGGTAAGAGGTCGACTTTTGGACAAGAGGAAGATGAATCTGTTCTCCCTGTCCTCTGTTGCCTGAATCACCTGAAGCAGACAGACCTGGACTTTGTTACAGGTAAATAATTACAGTTGTATCTGCCATAAATATCTCGCTGAAGGGGCCATTGCAAAAATTGAGATTGTATCTCCAAGCAACTGTCAAATGGCTAGAATAAATTCAGAGGACTTGAAATACTGATGTACATTTTCTATCATAGATATCTCTCGGTCTAGACTTTCAGACTGCATCTTGACAGAACACCTAGGATGGCTGAGAAATTAAGGAGTCAGGAACAAAAAAATTACATAGTGTTGGTGTTCTGTGGTTTGTGTCTTCTTTAACTGTGGTCCCGGCAAACAGGAAGTCCTTGTGAATTTGGGGGCTTGAGCAGAAATGTTAAAGCCACAGATCCCTGGGAATTTAAAAAGCCAAGGAGGTAATAAATCTTGAACCAAAATGGAAAGTCTGAAGAGGTCAGTGAGCTACAGCCAACCTAATATCTGTACTTCTCAGGGCCGCCGTAAATCTGACACTGCTTCTTCTGGGCTCAGCTGGCTTCTGTGCAGCCGGCAGATCAAAAGCCTCTCCCGGTACCCTCTGCAATTGCCTGTTTCTCATTGGGCTTGTTGGGTGAGGCAGGCAGGATGGGGAGGGAAGGACGGTGCTGTCCTCTCCTCTGCACCATCTGGGGGCCGTATTTAAAGGTTTGCACCGTGGGGTTTAGAGAGAGAGAACTGGGGGAACTAGATGCACTACCCCAAAGCTTGAAGAAGTGAAGGGTCAGCTGCAGGAAGGAGTAGCAGCCAAGCAGACCAAGATTTCCTATCTGGGGATGTTGTTTTGTTTTGATCAGAAGGAAGACTATTCTTCAGGTTTTCTGAATTTCAGCAGAGGAGGACTCCCGCGTGTCACTTCCAACATAGCTGGATCTTTGTCTCACACATTCTCACTGAATTATTTACTTTTTTCCCCAAAAATACCTATTAATATGTCGATTTATTTATTATCTATTTATTTCTACAAAGAACTATGCCAGGCATCTTACCTATGTTATCACCAAGTTTCCTGAAAGGGAGATATTATTAGTCTCTCTCTTCAGATGAAGAAACTGAGGCTTAGGATGGTTAAACAACTTGGTTAAGGTTATGCAACCAGTGGGTAGCACAGTCAGAATCTGAACCCAAACCTCTGAGACTAAAAGTTCCATGCAGTTCCTACTCTGCCACAATAAATCTACTGGGACCAGGGTACTACTAAATCCTGCAAAGGATGTAAAATAAACCAAAGGAGAATCCTAGTTTTTAAAAGAATGGTCTCAAAGTTGAGATTTGACATATCTATAAATAATAGTGATACAAAATAGAGTGTGATAAATGTCTTGAGAGAGGTACAAATAAAATATGAAGGGATTTAGAGAAGGCAGCGATTGCTTCTCGGTAGCATGGGCATTTGCACTGGGACTCGGAGTATCAGTAGGATTTGGGTCTTCGGCTCCAAAAGGGAAGGACTCTTCTGTAGATAAACGGAGTGTTCAAAGGTTCCAGCCAACACAACATGAGGTATGTTTGCAGCTGAGTTTGGAATCAGCCACCCAAACAGGGGTATTGAGAAATGAATTTGGACAGGTTCAGAGTTTAAGCTATGCATATCTTCTAATATCTGATGAAGAGTGGAGCTGTTTATGTCCCTATAAGCAAGAAGTCAGTGGAAGTTTCTGAGTATGTAATTGAGAAAGCTTACTTCTGTTTTTTGTTTGATTGTTTTTTGTTTGTTTGTTTGTTTGTTTTTTTGAGACAGAGTCTCTCTCTGTCGCCCAGGCTGGGGTGCAGTAGTGCTACCTCGGCTCACTGCAACCTCTGCCTCCTGGGTTCAAGCGATTCTCCTGCCTCTCAGCCTGCTGAGTAGCTGGGATTGCAGGCATGCACCACCAGAAAGTTTACTTTTCTGACAGTGTAGAGGCTATTTGGGGAAGACAGAGAGAAGGGGCAGAGGACAAGCTGGGAGGCTATTGTGATAATCCAGTTTTTGAGGATCCTGACCTCGCAGATTGTTTGACTTCTGTACATTTTTTGGCTTTGCTATTGGAGGTTAATGACTTTCTCAGTGTCCATTGACAGAACTGCCTGAAGTTTTAGGCACGCGATGGCAGTTACTTTAAGTCTTTCTCTAGAATGCAGCAAGTCTCCAAGGGCTGAATAATACCAACCATCTGGATACCTTCTAGGATGTGAAAACAAAGCAAGAGGTCCCACTTGCTTTTCTCCAGTGGCTCATCCAGAAGCCTCATCATTTCCAGACCAGCGCCTCCCCTTCAAAGGCTTGTTTCTCTTAGGGATATAGAATCCCTCCCTAAAAAGCGGTTGACGCTGTGGAGAAAGAAAGGAACGGAGAATGTATGAAAAGCATAGAGGACTGGGAGGAAGTTCCAGATTCCAGGCTCTGTGCTGTCTCTTCTCTTAGGCTTTGGACATACCACCTTACCTCTTTGGTCGGTTTGACCATTTCCCAAACACAGAGAATATAATTTTTGTTCATCTAAACCTGGGCAGGATTATATAGTACCTATTATCTAGGGTATTCATTTTCAGACTGAGTCCTAAAAGCTCCAGATTTCTTTGGAAATGCTTCAGGGACTCCCCATGGGTGAGAAGAGTCTGAGCAGATCCCTTTTAATCCATTGTATTGATACATACTGGGCTTCTGCTGCAAATACGTAATGAGTGAATGAATGAATATGTAAACCACTGTTGATGTGAAAAGAGATTCAGCCGAGACACAGAACATGTAAGAGAGTCCTGGATCTGTCCTACCTAGCTATGAGATTTCTAGCAAGCTATTTAGCCTCACCTTGAGCCCCTCTTTCTTCATCTGTCACATGCTTGGTTTTGAATAGATGATCTGTGTCCTTTCTAGTGATGAGGTGATAGTTCTTCATTACATGGGAATTATAGGAATACAGATAAAATGTATTGTGGCAATGATTTAACTAATGCTTAAGAAGCAAGGCTCAGTATCCCATCAGCTCTAGAGACTGAGACCAGGTTCAGGGAATCAGACCTCCAAGCCATCGCCACAGGCATGAACACAAGTTCTTGCTCAAACCTTACTAATTCTTAGTATATGTGCAATTACAACATGCTAGGCTAATTGATGTTATAGCCTGCAGCAGAAAAGCCCGTAACAGGAAAGAAACAGCTAGGGCAGGTACTTATGCAGCTGCAAACTGCACAAGTGACAGTCTAACACCAAGCTAGTAGAAATGCAAAAGGTGAAAAGTATTAAGGAGCTGGCATAAGAATTTAAAATCACTTGAAGAAAGGGATCATAGGCTATAGGAGCAAATATTTTTATACAATCTAGTTGTATCCATCTTCCCCTCTGGCAGGAGTTTAGCTCATGTGAAATCCAGAGGAATCTAAGACAGTTAAAAAATTGGCTCCCAAGTTAGAATAGATGAGTTAGCCAAGAAACAAAGCAAGGGATACACCAAATATTTGTTTCAAAAAACCAAGTTGTCAAATCTGAGGTCTGAGAGAAAAATGGACTTAAGCACAAAGTAAAAAGCACACGTGGAGCCAAGGGACCCAACATTGAGAGGATTGTTCAAGTGGTTCCATTAGACACACTCATTCATGTTCCAGTGATGACCCTGGGCCATTATGATAAAACTAAATGAGGTCCCGTACCCTCTGCTGAAGGAAGGAAGCCGGGAGTGAGTATTCTTTCTATCTATCTGGGAAGGTTTCTAACAAAAAGAGCGAATGACTGGAGGGATGGGGGTGTCAAGCTTTGGTTCTTAAAGGGTTAACACTCAGCTATCTGGAAAGTCTTCTCAGAATCCCCCACAATGTGTGGCCCTCCCCTGGCACTGTCCTCTCACTAGAGGTACAACAGATTCTGGTCCCAGGGGTCTCTGGGGTTGTGTTCCCTGTCTGGAATGGCCAGACATCTGAGCAAGGCTGCAATGCTGTCAGGCGTTCTGTCTGTCTCTATTTGGTGCTGCCTTGGGAAGATACACAGAGAAGGCAGTACTGAAACCCCAGCCGCCTCGTGCCAGACAGTGCCTGTCCTTGCTTTTCTTCCCCATCACCTTACTGCAGAGGCCAATCATTGGCAACAAAGCTTATGGATTTGATTATGAGGGGGTTTGCAGGATGGTGAGAGTGGACAGGAACCGGGGACTGAAATTAGAAAACACTGGTTTGGATTCCTGTACCCTGTGGTAATGCTTTCCTTCAACAAGTGCCCCTAAAAGCAGAGCGGCATTCCCGGCACGTGTACAGGAGGAAGTCTGGACACCACTTCACAGACATAGTGCTGGGAGGAAGCAATGGGAAGACTCTTCAGGGAAAAAAAAATCGGCCGATGTTGCCACACTAGCACTTGTGTCACCTGTAAATGTCAAAAGGTGAGAAACTCTCAGTCCAAAGTCTGCTTGGAGGTGTGGCCTCATGGCGAGGATTCACCCCGCATCCTTCCAGACTCTAGGGAACTGCAGGCTGCCTGCCCAGGGACGGGGAGGGAACCAAGGACTGTGCTAAGCCCTTCAGCTGTATTTGCTCCCTAATCCTGACAACAGCTTGTGAACCAAAAGTATCCGAGACAGGTCTCAATCACTTTAGAAAGTTTATTTTGCCAAGGCTAAGAATGCACCTGTGGACTGGGAGCGATGGCTCATGCCTGTAATTCCAGCACTTTGGGAGGCCCAGGTGGGCAGATACGAGGTCAGGAGTTTGAGACCAGCCTGGCTAACATTATGAAACCCTGTCTCTACTAAAGATACAAAAAATTAGCTGGGCATGGTGGTGAGCGCCTGTCATCCCAGCTACTCAGGATGCTGAGGCAGAAGAATCACTTGAACCTGGGAGGCAGGGGATGCAGTGAGCCAAGATCATGCCACTGCACTCCAGCCTGGCTCACAGGGTGAGACTTTGTATAAAAAAAAAATGCACCTGTGACTAAGATGATTGGGGAACAGCTTGATTTTATACATTTTAGAGATACATGAGACATCAAACAATGTGGGTAAGACGTACATTGGTTTGGTCTGGAAAGGCAAGACAACTTGAAGCGGAGGGCTTCCAGGTCCTAGGTAGATAAAGGGCAAATGGTTGCATTCTTTTGAACCTTTCACTGAACCACAATTTATATGTGAGAGCGAAGTAGAGGAATAGTTACTTATGCCTTAGTCTGGCTCAGTGAATTTGCATTTTTATATAAACAATAGGCCATAGGAAACAATCACATATGCATTTGTCTAAGGTGAGCAGAGAAATGACAGTTCTGTCCTTTGTCCTGCACTTGTGAAGATAAACTATCAATTTACATTGCCAGGGTGAAATCCAACAGAACTGTTTTAGGGTAAGGATCTTGAGGCCCACAAGGAATTCCCTTGTGGACAAGTTACAAGGCAGGTAAGCAGCTTTCTATTTAAATTTAAAAAAATATTTGTAGCTGTCTTATTTGGGAATAAAATAGGAGGCAGGTTTGCCTGACACAGTTCCCAGCTTGACATTTCCCTTTGGCTTAGTGATTTTGGAGTCCCAAGGTTTATTTTTCTTTCACAAACTCTATGACAAAAGGTCTGACTAGATCCATTTCTTTGACAATCACACTAAGGTTCAGGATGGTTAGGTGGCTTTCCAGAGATAGCTTTCCTAGCGTGACAAATGAAGGTTTCAGTTCAGATGTGCCCAGCACCACCAAATACCCTGCTTTTTTTTTTTTTTTTTTTTTGAATCATAGCTTAGCCAGTTCCCCATGGTTGAAGATGGTTTGTTTTGCTTCTAATTTTTTCCCTATTTTAAGCCTTTTTTTTTTTTTTTTTTCCATTTTCTTCTTTCTTTTTTTGGTCTACAAGCTTCCTGAGAGGACATAGGGTGGGCACTGCTGGAGTATCTCTCCCCAAGATTGAGGTTTCAGAACAGAACCCATAGGTCCTGCACCAGCAGCAGCAACACCTGAAACTTGTTAAGAATGCAGATTCTTGGGCCCCACCCCAGAACTACTGAATCGGAAACTCTGGGGATGTGTCCAGCAATTTGTGTCTTAATGCCCCTTCCAGGTGACTCTGACTGCAGCCAAGCTTTCAGAACAGAACCACGGCTCTAAGGATTTGCTATTCAAAGTGTAGGCACAGGACCAGCAGCAAGGCATCCCCAGGGAGCTTGTGAGAAATGTAACATCCCAGGTCCCATCCTGGCCCCTAAATCTGAATCTTCATGTTCATAGGGTTCCCAGTGATGTAAGGGACTACGAAAGTTAGAGAAGAACAGAGCTCTGTTGGTTAAAGGTATTGCTGAGTCCATATAGCAGTCCGTGAGCCGAGCTATAAGCAAGTTCTTCCCAAGTTCAAGGAATGGACTAATACCACCCAGATGAAGCATAGAGGTGGAAGTGAGTGAGCCGGGCTGAACCAGACTGTGAATGTCTGGGTCAGGCCCTGGCCTTTGCTGCTTTGCTTTGCCTCTGTGCTAGAACCCATGCTAGGCCTGTTTGATTACACAGCATCCTCTGAAGACTCACCTGTGAAATGCTTCCTGCAGGTCAGGGATGTAAAAGCTTCTCCTTCCTTACCAAACTCTGATGAATACATAGGAGCTGCTGGGTGGTCTGCACTGGGAAGGATTCTTAGTCTGTGCCTGGGCTCGGTGTGGTGAGTGCCAGGATCATCTAGCAATGTCTGCCACAGGCATGGGATGGGGCAGTGGTGGCCTGAGTGATGTACTGATGTACAAGGGAGGAGTGGGTAGGGGACAGAGACTATGAACAGATCAGGATACCTGAGAAGTTTGGCAAACACTTACTACAAACATACTTTTCTCTTTGCAGGGACTATAGGCAAATTTTCCTCTTGCCTTTGTCAAATGTTAACTACTATTTTCACAAAAGGTAAAAATGATTATGATTTTTAAAAAATGCAAACAGTACCAAAAGTATATAACCCTTTCCTTCCCAATAGACAAAGACTCTTAACCATTTCTGGAATATTCTTCCAGATACATTTTTAGGTATACCTTACCCCTCCACACAGATATATTTATTTCACTGAACTCTAAACTACTTGTTTCAAGTTTTGCTTATTCTAGTAGATATTAATTAAACTATAATTTTCCAAGGTTACATAGTATTTCACGATTTTGATACACCATAGTTACTAGCTAGTTATCCATTAATGAACATTTTGATCACTTCTGATCTTTTTACTGCTAAATTTACACTGCAAAGAACATCCATAAACGTATATCTTTGTTCTCTAATATGAGTATTTCAGCAGAATTGATGGTCAAAGAGAATGTACCTTTTAAATTTAGATACTAATACCCAATTGTCCTCCCAAGTGGTTGTACTATTTTTTACTCCCACCTATAGCATACCAACTACAATTTCAAAAAAAAAGTCTTTCCATTTTGAAATAATCAAGCAATTACAGAAAATTTACAAGTATAGTATTGTGCAAAGAGCTTTTTTCTTGAACCACTTGAGAATAAGTTACTGACATAATTCCCCATTGCCTTCGAATACATTAGCATTCATTTAAGTACAGTTTCTCATGTAAGCACAACACACCCTTCTAAATGAGTAACTAACCCTTTTACCAAATGTCCCAACAATGTTTTTTGTTTATTTGTTTGTTTTCTTGAGATGGAGTTTTGCTCTTGTTGCCCAGACTGAAGTGCAATGGTGCAATCTTATATCACTGCAACCTCTGCCTCCCACATTCAAGTAATTCTCATGCCTCAGCCTTCTGAGCAGCTGGAATTACAGGTGCCCGCCATTATACACAGTTAATTTTTGTATTTTTAATAGAGATGGGGTTTCACCATGTTGTCCAGGCTGGTCTTGAACTCCTGAACTCAGATGATCCACCTGCCTTGGCCTCCCAAATTGCTGGGATTACAGGCATGAGCCACTGAGCTCAACCACCAACAATAGCAACGATATTCTTTATAGCAAAAAATAAATAAATAAATAAATAAATAAGTTTGAAATCAGCTGTTGCATTTAGTTGTCATGGCTCTTTAGTTTCCTCCTTTTCAGAAGAATCCTTTAGTTTTTCCTCAGCTGAGGGTTAAAGGCCAGTTGTTTCTTGGAATGTCCCTCAATTTGAGATTTCTAAGTGTTCTTCTGATTAGATTCAGGTGATCCATCTTCAGCAGGAATATCACAGGAGTGACGCTGGGATCTCAGCACACCCCAGTACACGGCTTTTATTTGTTTCGTCACTGCTGATGTTCACTTTGATCACTTGATTAAGGTGGTGTCTGTTCAGCTTCTTCACTGTGAAGTGACTCATTTTCTCTTTAGGCCCAATTAGTATTTTGTCAGGAGGAATCCTGAAAGCATACCCTGTTTTTCATTAGACTTCCAATGTATTTATTTATTGATATGTTTAATATGTTTATTTTATTCAATAGGTCATATTCCTTTACAATCATTATTTATTTGCTACTCAAATTGGTCAAAGGGAACCCTTAGAAGCTGGCGTCTGTGTCCTTTCCATCAGGCTGCCTCACTCTTTGAGCACTTTGCTTTCCACCACAGTAAGATGTTCTGGAATCATCTTGCATATTCCTTGTCTCAGTCTTGGATCCGACTACTTCTCCAAGGGGCCCTGGTTACTTTTAGCGGAGAACAGCACACACACACACACTTGCATTAATGTTCATCTCTGTATCTATCTACTCATATTGTAAACAACCCATTCACAACAGCACTGAAGCAGCTACATTGTCTGTGAAAAATACCTGGGGTTCGCTGTTTTGTGCCAGGAAAATTTAGGCACAGATGCACACGAGGAGTTTAGGACCAGAGGTTTAATAGGCAAGAGAAAGAGAAAGGAAAACAGCTCTCTCTCTAGTGAGAGAGTGGGTACTTCCAAGAGGAAAAGACCTGTGGCTGTCGGTGGATGCCCCAGATTTTATAGCACAGCTTGAGGAAGCAGTGTCTGATTTACGTAGGGCTCACAGATTGGTTCCATCAGGTGTGACGTTTACATAGCCCAGGGAAGGCTGTTTGCTCCACGCTAATCTTATTATGCAAATGAACTTCCCCTTGGTCAGTACCATCTTGTCTGCTCCTTATTGTACACGTGGCTAATAAATAGAAGGGAATATGAGGGTGCCATTTTTTTTTTTTTTTGAGATGGAGTCTCACTCTTGTTGCCCAGGCTGGAGTGCCATGGTGCGATCTCGGCTGACCACAACCTCCTCCTCCCGTGTTCAAGTGATTCGCCTGTCTCAGCCT
>NW_016107579.1:1242475-1413278 GCF_001604975.1 Cebus imitator | reverse complement strand
TTTAGTAGAGACAGGGTTTCACCATGTTGGTCAGGCTGGTATCGAACTCCTGACCTCGTGATCCACCCATCTTGGCCTCCCAAAGTGCTAGGATTACAGGCATGAGCCACCGTGCCTGGCCACGAGGCTGCCACTTTGAACATGACTGGCACAACTGCCAGCATCTATGTCTGCAGCTCAGTTTTACAGTCTGCTCTTTGTTAGAAAGAAAAATAATTTGGGACTGCTTTTTGTTGAAAGGAAAACCTTACCAAGGACTTCCTTGCTCTCACTATCGGCCTAAGTAATTTCTTCTTAACTCCTATATCAGTACCTTCCATTTCCAACCCACCACAAGGGTCAGTTTGATTTTATCCCTTTTCGTATGTTTCACTCGCTTTTCTGACAATAAGAAGCTAGAATCCCATTACTCTAACCCTATTTACTTATTTGCAATAAGTAAATATGTAATATTTACTCCTTCTGGGTACAACTAATCTCCTATCTTGACAGCCACCCCTCCCACCAAATCCATTCAGACTCTGGAGCCGTGGGCTGGCCAACCATATGGGCTGCTCCCTACCTGCCCCACTCTCCCCTTATAAAATCCCAGGTGGTGCCCTCCTCACCCCTTTTGGGTTCAATTCCGTATGCAGGGCCATGTTTCCCCACTTGGTGCTCTTCCTTCCTGCTAGGCTCTGACCCCACCCCCACTCTGAGCCCTGCAGCTTCCCTGCCCCTGCACACCCCAGCACGGACATCTACCTCCTCCTTCTGCCCAACCAAAAGGCTTGAGCATTGAAATGCTCAGGAAGGGAAGGAACAGGAGAGGAAGAAGAGAATAGCTAGCATTTGAGTATTCTAATAAGCTCCTCTGAATAAAATAACCTTTATTGTTTCCACTCTGAAACTTGATAATCCACTGTCATGGAGAGATTTCTGATTCAGAGGACCCTGGAACATTTGCTTGAAAAAGATAAGTGGAGTGCTATGGGGTTCTAGACTTGGGAAAGAGCATAGATGAGGAGGATTTCCGAGGCTGAGTGGGGCCAGAATCCCCCACTCTTGGAACTCTTATTTTTGTGCAAATTTGGAGTCTCTGATAATCAGATATCAAGATAGAATTAGACAGGCAAGAAATATATTAGGGGAAATGGTCATGAAAGGAATTGGGGAGGCAGAGGCTAGAAGAGCCCTCAGATTGTGATGCAGATCTGACCTGGAAGGAAGTAGAGAGGGAGGGAAGGCACAGAAATGGGAGCATTTCAGTCTGCAGAGTGGCTCTAAGGAAAGTTTGACAAGGCCTTCAGGGAGATCCAAGTCACCATGGCTCATCCCCTGTCTTCCTGGAACAGACCTGCAGTACTCCTGCCCTGCCCAGCCATTGGCTGGGGGAAGCCGTGGGAAAAGAGGTCCCAGCATGAGCTTGATGGTGGATTTCAGGACACAGTAGCTGGGCCATGTGCTAATTATGTTTCCTAAAGTCAAGGATCTGAGAGGAGCCTTCTTCTGGCTACCCCATGAGCAGAAGGGTGAGAATAGCTACCTATCCTTCTGGAAGGTAGGACTGAATCATAACCTGTTCCTAAACAGAAAATTGATGAGCAGTAAGCGATAACCTGCCTCTTGAGCAGAGACACAGAGAAAAGGGAGAAAAGATGAGCAGAGAAGAAAGGGAAACTCTGGTGCCCGGTATCTGATGCAATTGGCTTTGTGATTCTGAAGTAAGTGGAGATGCTCCCCACCCATGTATCCCTTTTAATGTGAATGAAACCACCTTTGTAAAATTATGACAGAAATCTGACGTGGCTGACTTCATCTGGCTTCTAGCCTCACAGGTTGGCTGTCTTTGCTTATTCCTGAGTGTGGGCCAAGCTAACTTTGTAAGAAATTTTTGTTTATAGTTTAAATGGTAATAGCCCTGCTCAAAAACTAAACTGTTCTTGTAAAACCAATAAAAGGCCACCAAGCTAAGAGGATGAGAGGGTCTTGAATTCTAAATAATTACCAGTCATTATTCTGGAGGTCTTAAGATTTGCAACATCCCCAATTTCTATTACAGGTTACATTACTATTGTAGAACCTAAAAGTGGCCTTTTGAGATGTCTTTTCACTTTTTTACTTTTCTGACAACCAGATGGCACCACCTGGACCTGCCCACCAGTCCTGTGTCCTCCACGCAGGAACTGACTCAGCACAAGAGGACAGCTTTGATTCCCTATGATTTCATCTCTGACCCAACCAGTCAGCATGCCCCCTATGCTAGACCTCTGCCCACCAAACTATCTTTGAAAAACCCCAAACTTCCAAACCTTTGAGGAAGTCAATTTAAGTAATAACTCTGTCTCCCTCATGGTATGGCCTGCCTCATGTTAATTAAATTTTTACTTTAATGCTGTGGTCTTGATGAGTTGATTTTCTTTGAGCAGTGGGCAGGAAGGACCTGTTGGGCAATTACATGAACATCTGAAAAGCAGCCACTTGCAGAACTGGGCTAGCTTCCTAAAGGCCCACTGCACCCGTCACTCCCACTTCTGATCCTTGGATCTTTGATCCCTTGATTTCATTCACACTTCAAATTTTAATAATTGCCTTGGACCATGATTCTTGGATGACAATATATTCTCATTTCTTTCTTTGGTTTAGTGACCTTGGTACCTCCACACTGGTGGGTTTTCAGCTTGGCATGTTCTGTTGGGTTCAGTGGCATCCACAGCTACAATTGGATGATTTTCTCTTCTAAGAGAGATAGATCTTTACTCAGAAGGGTATTGACGTCCAGTCCCCAGTGTTACTGGCAAGTCAGAGACAGTGGGGACAGCATGCCGGCCAGGGCACTTGAGTCCCATAGAACCATGGAAAAGAGTAGGGGAATCCACGTCCTGCACCTCCGGGGTTGTACTCTTCATCTTTGAATGTTGTCCATGACCGTCCAGCTTTGCCTCATGTCATGAAATAATTTCAATCCAATATTTGTATAGCACTTGTGCATCATTTGGGTGGGGGGTTGCAGCAATGCTAACTATGAAATGCTGGGCATTTCATAGGTAAGAAAATGAAAACCCAGGGAGAGGTAAGTGATATGCCTAAGGTCACGCATATAGACCAGGCGGAAGCCTGGCCAGGTCAGCGCTTAGTCAAATATTCTTTCCACAGCATTGTCCTGTCTGTTGTCCACCCCCCACCATGGATTCCCTCTCAGCTCTCCTCAGAGACTGCTACATTAATTCTGATTCCCTCCCCCAGTTTTTGCAACCTTATGAAATAACTTGCTCTACTGAATCATCGCTTTACCTACAAGATATAATTTTATTCTACTGCCTCTGATTTCATTATCTCTGTTTTGTCACTCGATCTCGCTTTTTCTAGGGGTTCCAAAGGATTTACAATGAATGATAAGAATGGAATTATAAGCACCAAAAAATAGAGAATAATTAAATGTCAGTCATAGCCATGATAGAGTGAATGGAATTCTGTATCTCACTATTTGGGGCGCTGACTGTGTGATACTCATTAACTGTTTTTTATTCTTAAGGCTGTGAGTTTGGCTGGGAATTCAGCTGTACGTGATGGATCATGCTTACCTTGCCTTCCCCCACCCATGTGCCTTCCCCTGAAGAAGATAAGCATCTTTGGAAGAGAGAGTTTTTAAATGAGATTGTTTATGCATCAAGGAATAAGTATTAATAGCTGAAGTGCATTCATATGGTGATTGTTTTCTGGTGATGAGAATGGGAAATGTTATTTCTCTATTAAATTATGGAAGCCACTGGATTATGCATTACATGCTGATGTGCCAGCTCTCTTTCTCTCTACTCACAGTGATGCTTCGAGTCTCATTTTCAAACTAGACACCTCTATAAATTGACCTGAATGTTCCGTGTGTATGTGGGCATTGGCGCAGAGGGAACACAGCAGTTGCTCAGCAAGCATGTTCCTTCTACTCCGGGATCTGCAGTACCACCAGTACTCTCTGCCAAGGTACGTTTTGGAGTCTTGAGCTTTGCCCAAGGGCCCCACCCTCTCAGGGACATGGCAAGTACAGCCAGGAAGGGGAGGGTCTGCAAAGTGAGCCACAGGAGGAACAATGGAAGAAACCAGGGGTGTTTAGTACAAAGAGGCAAAAGCTGGGGTACATGTGAAAGTTATCTTCAAATACTTGAATAAAGCAGTTCTGTAGAGAAGGTTGACACTTGCTCTGTGCTACCCCAGAACGCAAAACTAGGATCAAAAGAGAGATGATTTCTGGTTCCACAAAATAATACAATTTTACATGTTTGTGGCACCTAACTACTCACGAAGTCCTTTCAAAAACATTTTTACTAGAAAGTAATCTCCATGATGAGAGCAGGTTTGACTGATTTTTGTTTTTCTTTTAGTATCCACTGCTCCTGTGATCATGCTTGGCACATAGGAACTTCTCAATGCATATTGGCTGAATAAATGAATAAATGAGTTGGTTCCTATGAGGGTTGATATGATAAGCCCATTCTGCAATGACAAAAACTGAGAAGATAAGATATGTAGGGTTGTTTCCTAAGGTCACATACATTCCCAAACCAACCTGAACCCAGGCCCTCTAATAAGAGTCTACTGGCTTACTCAAAGGCTTAATGAGGTTAGCTTTCTACCATAAATTGGGCCAACTCCAGTGGTAGTTGGCAAACTCCTCATCAGATTTTGAACAGGCTCATTTGCACCTCTGTTGGTGTTATGACCCTGCATCAGCTGGACAGTAAAATTTAGAGGAACTGGGTGAGCCACAGATTGGCTGGCTTTCTATTACTGAGGTGATAAGAACACAGCTTTTCACACTTCATTTTCTCCTTGTCTCCTCTTGCCTCCCCTCCCTTTCTGTGTATCTTTCATTCTTCCTGATCTCTGAAATGCCTCTGTCACACGGTTTCTCTCTCTCTCTCTTTCTCTCTCTCTCTCTCAATCTCTCTCTGTCTCTCTCTCTCTCTCTCTCTCTTTGCCCCTCCAGTTGGGAGAAGAGCTATTGAATTAGCCTGTTCTCACATGGCTAAAAACAAATATCCGAGACTGGGTAACTTATAAAGAAAAGAGGTTTAATTGGCTCATGATTCTGCAGGCTGTACAGGAAGCATGGCTAGGGAGGCCTCAGGAAACTTACACTCATGGCAGAAGGCAAAGGAAAGGAAGACACAGCTTCACATGGCCAGAGCAGGAGGAAGAGAGAAGGGGGAAGTATTACACACTTTTTAACAACCAGATCTCATGAGAACTCACTCACTATCATGACAACAGCAAGGGGGAAATTTGCCTCCATGATCTAGTCACTTTCCACCAGGCCCCACCTTCAACACTGGGGATTACAGTTAGACAGGAGATTTGGGTGGGGACACATACCTAAGCCATGTCAGTTATGTTGACTGATCACTAACACTTTAGCAAGCAATAGATTAACTCACTACTTTCTCAGTTATTTGCCTACTTAAAGCACTGTAGAGAAAGACCCAAAGGAAAAAATTTGTAATGGATGAGTTCCAGGCACCATGCACCTTGGAGAATGAACTCATGTTGAAGGTGGAAGAGTGATATGAGAACTCTTCCAAGTGGCCCTGAAATCACAGCAATCAGACAACCTCACATCCTATTTTTAAAAGCCCATTCCCCTGAGGGCCTTCTTCCCTCTTGTCCACCTGGTTCCATCATCCTACACAATAGCCTGGTCCCCAGTGTACCCATCTAGGCCTTCAGCTTTCTTGCAAATCTTAAAAAGACTTCCCTGGATGGAGTGGTGATGAGTATGTTGCAGTGTAGAAAGGACCCGGACCCAGAAATAGAAATTAGTAAACAGAAATATTTTTAAAAATGATTAAAGGTGTGGGGACTTTGTAGGTGTGAGAGAAAACAAATCCATCGTACTCCCGTACCTATTAGCAGCTCCAGAAAGCCTCATTCCCATATACACCGTCTGTGGCTTGAAGGCATCATACCTGCTCACTTGGCCTTCATCACTCATGCCAGGCACCACGGCTCTGGAGAATCTGTCTCCACTCTTAGGAGTTCAGGAAACCACACTTCTTTCCTTTTCAGTCACCAGCATAGATTCCAAAGGATAAAAAATGATGGGAATTTTTATAAGCACCAAGCAATAAGAAAATAGCCAATCGGCCCACTAATAGGAAAGCAAACCTTCTACAGAACATCTGTCTGCTTTACTTTCCTCTTATCAATATTGCTCTGCAAGTCAATTTGTCACTGTATAGTCAGAAAGCTCACCCCGGTGGCTTTTAATGTTTCATGCAAGGTTTGCCCAGCAAGAGTAATAAAAATAATGACACCATTATTCCTCTTCTCTCTTTGTTTCCAGTGCATCACTTGCAGATTTGAATAATGAATTACACTCACATTATCTGTACTTTCTTGCTCTTGACTTCCTCTGCTGGCTAAAAGTGAAGCTATTATCCAATTGTCAAAGACTGAGAAGCCTTCCCTGGCACAGTCAGTGATCTTGTG
The DNA here is from genome assembly GCF_001604975.1 of Cebus imitator. Lineage (NCBI taxonomy): Eukaryota > Metazoa > Chordata > Mammalia > Primates > Cebidae > Cebus > Cebus imitator. The sequence continues at coordinate 1,406,816 of NW_016107579.1, read as the reverse complement.
ATGTAGATACACTCTGTGGTGAAATTATCGAGAGTACAATTTCAAGCTATATAAGAGAAAATTACCAGCCAGTGTGGAACTGAATCCAGAACCTGGTGAAATATTAAGTATTTCATTAGTAATCCTTTTGGAACAAAAATAAGTGGACAACAGAATTAGTTGTGAATTGAGCATAAAAGGCTAATTAATGTTATTATATTCGGCTGATTGACTTCAAGGCTATTAAATTATTATTTTATTGTCTGGATCTTTGCCTCACTCAGGCTAAGGGAGCCATTTTATCAGAAAAACTGTGTTCTTTCTTTCTTTCTTTCTTTTTTTAAAAAAAAATTCAGCTGTGCCTGAACTTAGCTTCTTATATAGTTGAGTTTTCATCCCTGAATAGATCTTCCAGTACATTTTAGATAATGTAAAATCTGTATCTGCCATCAAGAACAAATTAAAAGTGGATGTGGCAACCACCTGTAGAGGTGAGCAGCCACATCTGGAAGGCACTGTAGAGGTCATTTTGTCCAACACTTTGCAGCAACAGGTAAGTGTACTGTATACTCTTCATCAACTTTGTCATCTTCATCATTTTCATCTCCTTCTGCCTCTTACAGAATTCTCACTCCATGCTCCATTCTATAATCCACTATCCACAGAACCAAGCGAAATAATTCTCTGCCCACCTTGAACAATCTCATGCAAAAATATATTTGAACCTATTTGTGATGACTGTCTTCAAGTATTCACTCCCAACTCCACAGGTGTCATTTAATGAGAACTAATGTTGAGGACCAAGTGTCAAGCTAAGCATCCAAAGGGAGATTCTCATGTCTTAGCCTGGGCCTGGTGTATGACACCTCCAAGTTCATTGGAAAAAGGCTCTCTCCCTCTGTGCCATTGCAGCCTACCACAAATGAATGTATCTGGGCAAACAAAGTACAGGGTTAGTTTTCAGCACAACTTGTTAGCTTGACCAGACACACTTGAATAGAGGACAAACTGAACAACCATACACAGTGACCCAGACTGGACTGTCCTTTGCATGAGATGACTCTCAACAAAGATCTAAAATGAGCAAAGCTCAGCTCAAGGAATTTCCATCTTCACCTTCCTCTCCTTTCCTTTCCTTTTCTGGCCGGTCTATTTGTCCAAATGCTAGAATTGGTTTTTCAATCAGCAACTAAGAAGTATGCTATCCCCATCTAGCTACCAATGACCTTCTTCACAGAAACGGAAAAAACCACCTTAAACTTCATATAGAACCAAAAGAGAGCCCGCATAGCCAAGTCAATTCTAAACAAAAAGAACAAAGCTGGAGGCATCATGCTACCTGACTTCAAACTATATTACAAGACTACAGTAATCAAAACAGCATGGTGCTGATACCAAAACAGAGATATAGACCAATGGAAGAGAACAGAGGCCTCAGAGGAAACACCACACATTTACAACCATCTGATCTTTGACAAACCAGACAAAAACCAGCAATGGGGAAAGGATTCCCTGTTTAATAAATGGTGTGAGGAAAACTGGCTAGCTATGTGCAGAAAGCAGAAACTGGACCCCTTCCTGACACCTTACACTAAAATTAACTCCAGATGGATTAAAGTCTTAAACATAAGACCAAACACTATAAAAACCCTAGAAGAAAACCCAGGCAAAACCATTCAGGACATAGGCATAGGCAAGGACTTCATGACTAAAACACCAAGCATTGGCAACAAAAGCCAAAATAGACAATGGGATCTAATTAAACTCCAGAGCGTCTGCACAGCAAAAGAAACAGTCATTAGAGTAAACTGGCAACCAACAGAATGGGAAAAAATTTTTGCAATCTACCCATCTGGCAAAGGACTTATATCCAAAATCTACAAAGAACTAAAACAGATTTACAAAAGAAAACAAACAAACAAACCCATTCAAAAGTGGGCGAAGGGTATGAACAGATACTTTTCAAATGAAGACGTACATGAGACCAACAAACATATGAAAAAATGCTCACCATCACTGGTCATTAGAGAAATGCAAATCAAAACTACATTGAGTACAACCTCACCCCAGTTAGAATGGCGATCATTAAAAATCTGGAGAAAACAGATACTGGAGAGGATGTGGAGAAATAAGAACACTTTTACACTGCTGGTGGGAGTGTAAATTAGTTCAACCATTATGGAAGGCAGTGTGGCAATTCCTCAAGGACCTAGAAATAAAAACTCCATTTGACCAAGCAATCCCATTACTGGGTATATATCCAAAGGATTCTAAATTGTTCCATTATACAGACACATGGACACGAATGTTTATTGCAGCACTGTTTACAATAGTAAAGACTTGGAACCAACCCAAATGCCCATCGATGATAGACTGGACAGGGAAAATGTGGCACGTATACACCGTGGAATACTACGGCAGCCATAAAAAATGATAAGTTTGTGTCCTTTGCAGGAACATGGATGAACCTGGAAACCATCATTCTCAGCAAACTGACAAAAGAACAGAAAATCAAACACTGCATGTTCTCACTCAAAGGCGAGTATTGAACAATGAGAACACATGGACACAGGGAGGGGAGCATAACACACTGAGGTCTGTTGCAGGGGACTAGGGGAGGGACAGTGGGGGTAGGGAGTTGGAGAGAGATAAAATCGGGAGAAATGCCAGATATAGGTGATAGAGATGGAGGTAGCAAACCACATTGCCATGTGCGTACCTATGCAACAATCCTGCATGTTCTTCACATGTACCCCAGAACCTAAAATACAACAAAATATATATATATATTTTTAAAAATTAATAAATGTGACTTTTCCAGAAAAAAAAGAGAAGTACTCAAGGCTACTGGATTATGCATGCCATGCTGCTGTGCCAGCTCTGTTTCTCTCTACTCACAGTGACGCTTGCAGTCTCATTTTTAACCTAGACACTTCTGTAAATTGACCTGAATGTTCTGTGTGTACACAGGCATTGACACAGACGAAAAACCGTGGTTGCTCAGAAATCATGTTTCTTTTTAGGGCACCCTGAAATTCCATCCTATTATAACAGCGATTCCTTAAAAACAAGAAGATTTTGAAATGCAAAGGGATAAATTTTAGATGGTGCAATTCAGGCACTCCACAAGGCAATGAAGGCTTTCTCATGTATTACTGATTAATCTTCTGTTGTCTGCTTTTGGAAGGTCCGTGGAATAGGCAGAGCTCCTCTCCCCTGGATTCTGGAGTCCAGTTGGCCAGCCTCTACTTTTTAGGTGCTATGCTCATTCTCAGCATGGCAGAAACCAGGCCAAGGAGCTGGGCCACACATGAAAATCACCGGAGGCTGGCTGTAGGTGGTCTAGCTAGAACTTTATATAGGTTGCTCTTGGCTTTTGCAGAGAAGAAAGGGAGTGTAGAATCCCTTTACATAAACAATTCAGACCCAACTCAAGTCAAAATGAGTAACAAGAGCCTGTAGGATGAAATGGTATTATCTGGTTCCATCAGTCTCACTTGATAACAGCTTAGCTTTCCACACAATGTAGACATAACCTAACACTCACTTTTTCTTACCACTCTCTTTTTTCTTTTTTCTGAAAAGAAAATGGAAGAAGGATAAGAAGGAGGAGGAGGAGGAGAGGAAAGTTAAAAGGGATTTGTCCACGTTAGTGGGCATGGTGGCTTGGAACCAGCTAGAAATTTTATTTTTTATATATTTTTTAATTGGTAGCTTTATTTTCCTTGGATAAAGCAGATGGATATGAAACTTGATCAGTAATTTGGAAAGAAATTTTACAAAACTGGTGGATGTATAGCTTGGTTCTGCTTTTCTTATAATGTCAGTTTCCTAAAGATGTGGTTGCCAAAGGGATCCTTCCATGGGTTTTGTGGGTAGACGTCACAGTGGGCTGGAATGGGGAAAGGGGAGACTGTTGGGGACTCGGGTGTTTCCCCAGATATAACAGATAGTCCTGACTTTCAAATGTAGTGGATTTGTACCAAGGAAACCACATTGCTATGTTCTGAGTACCAGAGTACTCCTAGCCAAGAGGGATGGCTTTACAATAACTTCCTTGGAAACCTGCCTGCCATGGATCTGGAAGCATGGGAGCTCAGGGGATCCAGCTTGCTAGGGAGGCCACCGTTTCATGTCTATATGGTTGTCCTGTTTCAACCCAGCCTGATGTCCAGCTTCTGACCCATGTAAGAATGTTACTGGTAGCAGGACAGGATGGGCTGAGTGAAGGATGGCACCCTCGCAAAACCCAACACACCTGGCGAGGCGGGCAATGCTTCATCCATTCCATGTCCATTCATGGAGCTGCTGGGCATCCAGTGCTTATGCAGGGCATTCAAAGACAATGCAGGAACAGCCCCTGCTCTTTAGGAGACAACTTTGTGATGAACAAAGTCAGAAGAGAAACAGTGCCTAAGATGAGCTCAGAGCTTTACTGGAGAAAGGATGAGGAGGGCCCCTATTATCTTTCTGAAAGCAGCTAGGGGAGTCAGTCTCAGCTTGGAAGCTATGAGGGTGGGTTCATTTTGAAATGTGATCCCTGCTATCTCCAAGTCTTCATTTATCTTGATGGGTCAATTTAGACTGTAAACACAAGATAGAGGAAAAAGAAATCTTGGTCTTATGCTGTTTCTCCTGGGAATTCGGTCAGCTCCACTTACATAGTAAAATATAACTATTTCAAAACAGCTGTACCCATCTCAGATTGTATGTGGTCTAGTAAATGCTGGAATTGGCTTTCTCAACCTCCACTTTTTCTTCATTTTATTTGGAAAGCTTAGAAAACTAAAATTTACGTGGCCCAGAAACCCTGGCAGCTAGGATCCTGGATGCAAATTAGGTTCTACTAATCTAATGCATTTGTAGGGGATTTGGAAGATGTCAGTCAGTGGCCATCATGGTTGCTGGCAAGGAAGGCTGGGCAGAGATGAGAATATGCAGTGGCCCGATTCTGCATTCCAGCATCTCACAGCAGTGCCACTGCAATAGTGCGCTGGCTCCCCGACCTCTGGACCACAGCCAGGGTGATGTGACATTGAAACTGGTAGCTTTGTGCTGGTTCCTGACATATGCTCCTGCCAGCCCTTCTAAATATTTTGCAAGCAATAGCTCCATGGTATTCATTTTTTTCTGTCCAAAATCCTCCAAAGGTTTCTGTTTCCTGAGCTGAATCCTGACAAAGGAACAAGGCCAGCACAAGATCTTGACCCCCAGCTGGGTCAAGATCCATAGGGGCTGTTGGACTTCAGTCTGCTCCTTTGAATCTATATTGGATTTTGCTTTCCTTCCCTGATACCCAGAACCCTTCTTGGATCCTAACTCAAGTTCACTCTTTGGACTCATCTCTTTCTAGTCTCCTAGAGGGTAGTATGTGCTATCCGCATATCATTCTTCTTGGCTCCCATGAATTAACTGGTGGCCGCAGTGGGGGTTCCCAGCAGGGTGATGGCTGAGTGCAGGAGTAGCTCTGAGGGTGAGAGGGTTGGCACACGGTGGAGCTACTCTCAACCAATGGGATGCTGGAGTCAATGGGTGAATGCACCCCCATCCTCTCCCACTGTATTCTATGCTGAAGTGTTAGCAAACCTCTCTAATTATGGAGAGGGGCTCTGTTGGCCAATGAAACCAACAGATTCACTAGCTTAAAGAACTAGCTGCTTGGTCTATTGTTTGAAGACTGTTGGGGAGAATGGTAGAACTCAGCCAGAGCTTTAGAGTAGGGATCTTCATTTTTCATACAAAGAAAAGCCACTATGTAGAATCAATTGGAAAACCCAGATTTGGAGGCAGGAGAAAAGGTCCTTGAATTGGAGCAATGCACATGTGGTGGAGCTGCCAGCTGCAGTTCCTGACTTTCTGGGGAAGGGGGTGGGTTGAAATAAACTAGTAAGTATTTGAAATCTGCCAGTATCTATCCCCTGCACACAGGTTCCCAACTCAGAACATCTGGCAAAAGATTTAGCAAATAAGTTCAACAAGTGTGTAGTGAGTAATTGCAAAGAGAGACAATAAGGGTAACGTGGGCAGCCTAAGCTTTTGGAAGTATTGAAACTTACGGTCAAATCCCAAGAGCACCATTTGGAAACTGTGTCATTCTGGGAGAGTTGTTTCATGGACATGATAATTGATATTTCACAGAGCAGTTGTGAGAATTGGAGTTGACAAGTCAACTTGCACATAGTAGATGTTCATTAAGGCGAGTTCCATCTTAAAGCAGACTCTGTATTTCTAACCTTCCAAGCAGTTGAAGGTCAATCCCCTTAGGCTAAACAATTTCCTCATATGCATTTTTATCTAAACCTCCCCAAACAGTTACTTTTTCCCTTTAAGCATTGACTAAACAGCATCGTAGAAGACTACCGTTGCCACTGCCACTGGCAGTCCCGGTTACCGAGGTTTTGGTAAAAAGGCAAGAATCTCTCCAGCAGCCCTGCCGTCTCACACATGCACAGTCAGGTGGTGTGTGTTGTCCGCAGTCACATGTAGCTTGTTTTCTACGTGTGCTCAGAGAGTTAACAGGGCAGGCCTCTTTATTGCCTGCGCCTGTGTATGTCTTGTTCTTTGGAATTTACATGTTCACAAACACAGCCATCTCTATATTTTGCCACAGGCCTGTATGTTTACATGTTTGCTAGATAAAGTTTTCCATAAAGCACAATGCCAGATTGCAATGAGAGTCTGTGCTGAATGAAGCATATTTGAATTTCATAGGAGGCTGTCTCAAACCAGGCTGGGCCCCTGGACCATAAGATTTACGGAGACACACTCTGAATTAATCAGCAAATATATACTAATTCACGCTGACCTTTTTTCAAGCTGAGGCCTTTTTATCACTCACTGTAGGTTTAACATCGGCCTACTGAGTGTTATTACAAAGGACTCAATGGTTGGCCGTAATTATATAATGCAAATGACATTTGCTGTTTTGTTTGAGCTTATTCCCTCAGATGTTTCCTTCTTTTATCACGCTCCTCACACATCTGTGTCCCCGCAATGGCTCTGCAAGCTCCTCCTCTCCTGATCCCCAAGTTGCCTGTGCTGTCTGTCCTGACTGTCATACAGACACGGCCCGCTGTGAGGATCCAGCGGGTGTGAGACATGCCTCTGACACAGGTTATGTTGACAGCTGGTCGGAACAGGTGTACACTGATTCTACCATCAAATGGCAACACACATTTGGCTCCTTCCCAGTGCACAGGCATGAAAAACCTGTTCTCTTCACATTTCTTTGGAGATTGATTGACTGTTCTTTGACACGGCACACTGTGACTGTTTGTAAGTTTCCTGGTCCTTCGGCTGCTCAGACATGTTCCAGAGAAGTCTCAGAGAAGACCTCCATGTGGCTCCATGAATTATTCATCTGCTTCTCTAGGACGGAGAAGAGAATGAAATCTCTCCTTCCCTCCTCTCCCCTCCAAGACCTGGAAGACACTCTGTGTCATATTTGGGGAGTTAAAAAATCAGCAATGGGATGGTTGCTGGAGAAAAGAAGCACTGAGGTAGTGTAAGAATATCTTATTTCTGAGATGGTTTAAAATGAAAAACACCATCCTCCAAAACTAAGTGCATCCTGTTACAATTATGAAACAGTGATGAAAAAGCCACTTTAATAGTCCAAGTTAAATTGCTCATTTCTCACAAACAGTTAAAGATTGGGTTTTTGTCTCAGTAAAAAAATTAAAAAATGAAATCCTACTTTAAAAGTTTTGGCTTAAGTTCTTTTTTAAAGTTCCTGTTTAAGAAGGGAGTTGTAACCAACTGAATGCTTCGACAATTTCATGAGTGGGTGACATCTGGTTCAAACTCTGCAGAGCTCTTACCCAATGACACACAAAGGTTGCTTTTTTTTTTTTTAAGGTAGGACAAAAAAAAAAAAAAAACAAATTCTGCTACCAAGAATAAAAGGTATTTGAGATCATGTCAAGCACACTTTTGGACTCAGAGATTAGCAAATCCAAAGCAGCAACCCTTGATTCTTCTATTTCCGGGAACATCTAGAACCTCAGAAACAAATGAAGGCAGCTGAGGAGCAAGGGCCCAGCCATCCACTGGCTTCCCAGCCTCACTTTGTACCCTTTCCTGAGCCCTGGACTGGCAGCCTCTGTCTGGGGACACCCACTCTATTGGACTTTCCTCTCTTCCCTTTCAGGCCAATGGTTATTTTCATTTCTCAATTTTTTTTTTTTTTTTTTTTTTGCATTTCCTTCCCTGGTGGAACAAAAGAGCTCTGAAATCAAGATGGCTGTAACCGGGGAACAAAATGCACACAGACAGTTGGGCTTTGTGGAAGCGAATTTTCACCTGAAGTGTCTCAGGGTCCTGAAGCTCAAAGCAGAAAGCTGTAAGCTTATTTTGGGATCTGTTTGGAAAGTATCATATTAACATCGAATGGCATTTTAGGGCTTTATGCTCAGAAACTGCCATTGTTACCCTGAATTGATAATGTTATATTAGCACTTTACCAATTCATTTTATACAGCATACAAATCTAATAAATTCATCTCAAAAATAACCCCTACGTATTCAACTGCTAATGCCTCAGACGGCCTAATATATTTGTATACAGCAGAATTCTAAATCCAGTGGAGAATTCTAAGATGGGTTTATGTATGGCATGCTTCTCAGAAAACCTTATTTGAACATTTTGTTCCAGTTTACATTTTATTAGTAAAGCTCTCATTTTTCACCCTGAATGAGAAAGCAGAGGGGAGGAGTAGTACATTCTTGAAACTTCAATTCTGCATCCAAATAACTTACAAGATGGACACAAAATGGACAAGACTATGACTGCCCTGAAGACAATTACAAAAAATACTTAATTAGGATGCAATCCTGGTTATTTTAAGCCACACAAAAGAGTTCTGTACATAATAGAGTGGCTGTTTTATGCTGCTCATATGATAAAATTCTCACCAGTCTTAAAATGACAGATGTAATATTACCTTTAATAAGTGTCTACCGATGCATGCAAATTGAATTAGATAGTGGGAGTACAAATTTGTCCGATAATTAAGATAAAATTTCATGTCAGCTTAAACCCTGGTGTATATTAGTAACTCTGTATATTTCTTTTCTCTGCTCTCTACCAATTATTTTTTAGTATGGCCTCTTGATTACTGGAACAGTCAGGTCAAGGGGGTAAAAAACATGGCCCTCAAAACATATTGTTATAAATGAGAGCAAATCATGTCCCTGATTACTACTCAGTTTATGCAAAGTTTAAAATACTAAGTACAATTCAAATAACTTTGAGTAAATTCGACTATGTATTAACTTAGTGTTTCTGAGGTCTCATGAGGTGTTACTATGCCCTTAAGGCTAAGGCTGAGCTAACGCCATTTAGGAGAAATAAAAACACAGAATTTGGAAGTTAATAACCTCATTGATTGAGGAACCCTGAGTTTTGAACTGTTTTTGCAGTGCTTTGTTTTAACATTGCAAATGAACTGGGTGCTCGATGTAATATTTTGTTTACTAAAAAAAAAATCTCAGAAGGCCAAGAGAATGCACACACATAGACACATACACACACATACACACACACACATATCCCTTGTGTGCACACAGGCAAAATGCTGTGCCCACATACACACAGCGTAAAGGGTAAGTGCTCCGCATGGCATTCAGCTCCATTTTAATACCCTCCACTGCTGTGATCACAGTCCCCCGAGGGAAGCAAATATCCTGAGCATTATTAAAAGTGGGATTATACAATCTAATACTGAAGATTTGGGAGCCAGCCAAGAAGAGTCATAAGCAGGAGGGTAAAACAAAGAGGACTTATCGGGGCCCAGACCACCAGGTTTGCCATCCCTAAGCCTGCATATGATTGGCACCACCTGACAGGTGACAGTCACTTGTCCAACAATAAGTGCCCTCAGATGCAAGTGTTTGGGGTCTGCCTGCCATGCTGTCCTATTTGAGAAATGAAGCACAGGAAGGGCAAATCTCCTATTGACCTGCTGCAGTTGCCTGCTGGGAAGAGTGTTGTCCTCTAATTTCACCACAGCCTTGTAAGGCTTTTACCATGGTGATTATTTCTGCCTTCCTGGTAGAGAAAATGAGACTCAAAGGGGTTAAGCATCACACCCAATGTTAGAAAGTAGGTAGCAGGCCAGCATCTAGACACTAGCCCTAGCACTCTAAAGATAGTTCTTTGAGAAACCAGCTCAATGTCCAGGTTTGGCTCTGCCACTATTAGTTGCATCCATTGTCAAATCAAGATTCAGTTTCAATGGTCTAAGACCTTAGAGATTGTGGCAAAGTGGGGAGCACTGGCTCACTGAGGAAAAATGGTCTCCACTCAGCTCCGCCCAGTCATTAGCACTAAGAATGCAGCATTTGCCACCTTGCACCCATTTCACTCATTTTAATAATCAACCTGATGGTTATAGGCTTTTAAATTTACAATCACATATACCAAATGCCATCTTTTCTTCTTCTGCCCTGATATGCATTTCTGTATGTTACACTAATCAGACATTATTTATATCACTTTTTAGTAAAGGTAGTAAATTTTTATATTGCAACCTGCTGTCCCCCTCTCAAAAACATATTCATAGAGAACACATGGACACAGGGAGGGGAACATCACACACCAGGGCCTGTTGGGCGGTTGGGGAGCTAAAGGAGGACTTGAAGCCAGTGGGGAGATTGGGGAGGGATAACATTAAGAGAAATACCTAATGTAGATGACGGGGGGATGGATGCAGCAAACCATCATGGCATGTGTATACCTATGTAACAATCTTGCACGATCTGCACGTGTACCTCAGAATTAAAGTATAATTTAAAGAAAAGAAAAAAGAAGTTATTTTTAACCCAGGTTATGAAATTTCTTACAAAAACTACTTTTGGAACATTGCTTTTGATGGTGAGTGTTAGTTGCTTACCTCCAGTGTACATTCTCCTATTTTCCCTTAGCAGCACATCCTGGTTTTTAACTGGACCACTACATACTAAGTGAAAAGACTGAATGTCTTGGATTCTGCTTCTTTTCAGTGTGGCCCCATGATTAAATTTTGACCAATGAGATGTAAGCAACTTATTGTGTAATACTTCTTTGAAGACTCCTTAAAAAGAGAGAAAGGCCCTTATCTGATACCTCCTCTTGTTTTAGGCCTAGAACATAAATTGGCTGGAAGGCTTGTAACCATTTATAGTCATGAAGTGATTTTGAAACTTAAATTGCTTCCTCTTTTAGTACTGAGACCTAATTTTAACAGACTAATTTTCCTATTAAGAACAACTAGAAAAGCTGGGATTTTTTTTTTTAAACAAATGTATTTGTTTTCGCACTGCTGATAAAGACATACCTGAGACTGAGCAATTTACAAAAGAAGAGGTTTAATTGGACTTAAAGTTCCAGGTGGCTAGGGAAGCCTCACAACCATGATGGAAGACAAGGAGGAGCAAGCAAGTCACATCTTACATGGATGGCAGCAGGCAAAGAGAGAGAAAGCTTATGCAAGGGGACTTCTCTTTTTAAAACCATCAGCTCTCTTGAGACTCATTGACTATCAGGAGAACATCACAGAAAAGACTTGCCCCCATGATTCAATAATCTCCCACTGGGTACCTCCCAAAATATGTGGAAATTCAATGAGATTTGGGTGGAGACACAGCCAAACCATATCATTCCACTCTTGGCCCCTCCCAAATCTCATGTCCTCACATTTCAAAACCAATCATGCCTTCCAAACTGTCCCCAAACTCTAAACTCATTTCAGTATTAGCTCAAAAGTCCATAGTCAAAAGTCTCATCTGAGACAAGACAAGTCCCTTCCACCTATGAGCCTGTAAAATCAAGTTACACCCTAGGTACAATGAGGGTACAGGCATTTGATAAATACAGCCATTCCAAATGGGAGAAATTGGCTAAAACAAAGGGGCTACACAACCCATGCAAGTCCAACATCCAGCAGGGCAGTCAAATTGTAAAGTTTCAAAATGATCTCCTTTGACCCCATGTCTCACATCCAGGTCATGCTGATGTAAGAGGTGGGTTTACATGGTCTTGGACAGCTCCACCCCTGTGGCTTTGCAGGGTATGGTCTCCCTCCCAGATGCTTTCAAAGACTGGCATTGAATGTCTGTGGCTTTTCCAGGTACATGGTGCAAGCTGTCAGCAGATCTACCATTCTGGGGTCTGGAAGATGATGGCCCTCTTCTCACAGCTTCACTAGGTGGTGCCCCAGCAGGGACTCTGTGTGGGTGCTCCAATTCCACATTTCCCTTCTGCACTGCCCTAGCAGAGGTTATCCATGAGAGTCCTGTCCCTGCAACAAACCTTTGCCTGGACATCCAGGCATTTCCATGCATTTCTGAAATCTAGGTGAAAGTTCCCAAACCCCAATTCTTGACTTTTATGCACTGGCAGGCTCAACACTAGATGGAAGGTGCCTATGCTTGAGGCTTGCACCCTCTGAAGCTACAACCTGATCTCTATGTTGGCCCCTTTAAGCCATGGCTGGAGCAACTGGGACATCAGGCACCAAGTCCCTAGGCTGCACACAGCAGAGAGACCCTTGGCCTGACCCATGAAACCACTTTTCCTCCTAGGCCTCCAGGCCTGTGATGGGAGGGGCTACTGTGAAGACGATTGACATGCCCTGGAGACATTTTCCTAGTTGTCTTGGGTATTAAGATTAAGCTCCTCATTACTTATGCAAATTCCTGCAGCTGGCTTGAATTTCTCCTGAGAAAATGGAATTTTCTTTTCTATCGCATTGTCAGGCTGCAAAATTTCCAAACTTTTATGTTCTGCTTCTTTTATAAAACTGAATGCTTTTAACAGCATTCAAGTCATCTCTTGAATGTTTTGCTGCTTAGAAATTTCTTCTACCAGATGTCCTAAATCATCTCTCTCAAGTTCAAAGTTCCACAAATCTGTAGGGCAGGGGCAAATGCTGCACTCTCTTTGCTAAAACATAGCAAGAGTCACCTTTACTCCAGTTCCCAACAAGTTCCTCATCTCCATTTGAGACCACCTCAGCCTGGATTTCAGTGTTCATATCACTATCAGCATTTTTGTCAAAGCCATTCAACAAGTGTTTAGGAAGTTCCAAACTTTCCTACATTTTCCTATCTTCTTCTGAGTCTTCCAAACTATTCTAACTTCTGCCTGTAACCCAGTTCCAAAGTTGCTTCCACATTTTCAGATATCTTTTCAGCAATGCCACACTATACTGGTAACAAGCTACTGTATTAGTCCATTTTCACACTGCTAATAAAGACATACCCAGGGCTTGGCAATTTACAAAAGAAAGAGGTTTAATTGGATTTACAGTTCCACATTGCTGGAGAAGCCTCACAATCATGGTGGAAGGCAAGAAGGAGCAAGTCACATCTTACATGGATGGCAGCAGACAAAGAGAGAGAGAGAGCTTGTGCAGGGGAACTCCTCTTTTTAAAACCATCACCTCTCATGAGACTCATTCACTACCATGAGAACAGCACGGGAAAAACTTGTCCCCATGATTCAATTACCTCCCACTAGGTCCCTGCCACAACACATGGGAATTCAAGATGAGACTTGAGTGGGGACACAGCCAAACCATATCAACAACATACCTATTTGAAAATATTGGGAGCTATCAAGGCAGCAGCGATTGGAGGAAACAAAGGGCAGGAGTGGAAGGGATGCTGCTTGCCTTAATTAGTCAGAGGGTCTAAGTACAGAGTCACTGTGACCCCAGATATCTCTGGCCTTTCTGCTGGACATTTCTGCCAAGGTTGAGAGTGAAAAGCACAAACGGTCATGCACTTCAAAGGTGCCAGCTTTAAGCAGGGTGATCTGGGTGTGCTGAGAAAGGCCAAAAAAGCCAAGGATGTCCTTGGTAAACTCTACCATCTCCCACACAGTGGGCATGAAGTTCACTGAGGAATCCTCCCCCATCTCCTTCCCACTGTATCCACTGCATCCATGTAGGTTTATGTTCATGAGGTTCTTGGGGAATGGAATGAAATTTCACTGCCTCTCATCCATCTAAATCATTTATCTCCTCCAGTGTGGTGGTTTAGAGGCTGAGGAAAGCAAAAAGCATTGGTTGAGACATTGAGAGCTGAAGAGAGCTTCCAATCTTAAAAGGCTGAGAGGCATAGCCAGAAATTAGAGTCTAGGTCATAAAGCAAGAGGGGCCATGGCAAACACCCCAGGCTTCAGTTGGAGCCCCTTAGTGCTCTACTCTAGAAGTGGTGGTGAGACAAGTTAGTTCTTATAAAAATGGAAGCACAGCTTTCAAATCAGTTCAATCTTGATTGCATAGGTAAACAGCCCCTACCATAACTGCCTGCCAGACATAGAATTATACCTTCTTTGGAGGAAGATAGCATCGTTTTGAACTCAAATTAGCTCTAAGATTTTCACATACAATATCCAATATTCAATGAAAATTTACCAGGCCTACCAGAAGACAAGGGCCACATGACCAAAACCAAGAGAAAATAGACAATAGGAAGAGATTTATAAATGGAACATGTACTAGAGTTATGCAAAAATGTTAAGGTAAATGTGCTTAGTATGCTACAAAAATTTAATGACAAGATGGGAAATGTTTGCAGATAACTGAAAGATATAAAGAAGCATTAAAAGGAAATTCTAGAAATGGAAAACGAAATAACTAAGAACACTACAGAAAGTTTTAATAGCAGACTAGGCATAGTTGTAAGAGAAGTTGTGAACCAGAACATAGGTCAAGAGAAAATATTCAGACGAATACTAATAACTAGAAACGTACAGAAAATATAGAAAACAGCATAAGAGAAACGTGGGAGCAGTTTGAAAATGTCTAACATATATATGTAATTAGTGTCTCAGAAATAAGAAAAAGTGATATCTGAAGGAATGATAACCAAAATGGAAGCAGCATACTGAGGATAGCTGAAAAAGACAATAGCCTCCCACAGTCTTGATGACATAACAATATCATCATAACACTCCTGTTCTGCATATCTCCAGATTTCTCTTTCATGATAGAGATCCCTATCCTGATTTAGTTACCATTTTTTTTTCAGGCTCTTCTTATTTATAAACCAAATCTTACCTAAAACACTTTTCTTTGTTTATAGAGATTTATCAGTGTTAAGGTGAGTGCAAACCTGGTATCCCTTCCTGTGCTACATATTTTTTAAATGTGAAGGATTTTCTTATTCTTCTTCTTATTATTATACTGTAAGTTCTGGGGTACATGTGCAGATCATGCAGGATTGTTACATAGGTATACACATGCCACGGTGGTTTGCTGCATCCATCGCCCCATCACCTACATTAGGTATTTCTCCTAATATCATCCCTCCCCAATCCCCCCACCCCCTGCTATCCCTCCCCTAGCTCCCCAAACCCGCAACAGACCTCAGTGTGTGATGTCCCCCTCCCAGAGTCTATGTGTCTCATTGTTCAACACTTAGTTATGCATGAGAATATGTGGTATTTGGTTTTCTGTTCTTGTGTCAGTTTGCTGAGAATGATGGTTTCCAGCTTCATCCACGTCTCTGCAAAAGACATGAAATTATTTTTTAATGGCTGCATAGTGTTCCATGGTATATATGTGCCACATTTTCTTTATCCAGTGTTTCATTTATGGGCATTTAGGTTGGCTCCAAGTCTTTGCTATTGTAAACAGTGCCACAATGAATATATGTGTGCATGTGGAGAAATAGAAATGATTTTACACTGTTGGTGGGAGTGTAAATTAGTTCAACCATTGTGGAAAACAGTGTGGCAATTTCTCAAGGATCTAGAAATAGAAATACCATTTGACCCAGCAATCCATTACTGGATATCTACCCAAAGGATTATAAATCGTTCTATTATAAATGTGAAAGATTTTCATAAGGAAAATGTGCTGGTGCTAAATATAAGATAAGAGCTGTTTATATCTAGGTGCTAAAGGAACACATATTTCTCTTCAGTGTAAGTTCTACATTCTTTAGTCCAACACATATTTTTGAGCAACTACTTTGTATCAGGCACTGACCCAGACACTGATAATGTAAAGTCAAATAAGAGAACATAAACTGTGATGCTGTCACTGCAAGAAAGGACCAAGGGACAGTTCCAAGGAAAAGAAATGTGACCATGAGCATCAGCAACTGCTGAACCTTTGAGTTGGGTTTTTGTCCCATTCATGCACAAAGACCATGAATGTTTTCCTCTTGACTATTTCTATTTTTTTTACCCTTACAGATAGGGCTGGTCCTAGATGGAGGTTTCTAGTCTACAGTGCGGGAATGGTGCAAAAAGGCACCTCCAGACATATAGAGCAAGGCCTAGAAGTCAAGATGCCAATCTCTCCTCAGACCTCCTCCAGCACTGGCTAGCTGTGTGACCTTGGGCAAGTTGTTTAACTTCTCTGGACCTCGCTAATTTCATTCTTGGGGGAAAAAAAGGGTCTAGGTGCATTTCCAAGGTCTCTTCCTGCTCCAAAACATAAGCCTTTTGAAAGGTGTATGCTAAGCATAAATCATAAACCAAATCTTCCCCTGAAATACCATCTTATTATGTACTAGGCAAGATTAACAGAGATTAAAGGTCACTAAGTTAAATGCCTAGGGGAACCTGATGGGTCAAGTCAGGTTCAAGTAGGTAAAACGGTCTGGGAAATGGCAAGGATTGGGTGGGTGAACTGGATAACACAGATGTCTCCTAAAGTGTACAGCCTGTGCTCAGGCCTTGATGGATGCCATTGGCAATGTAGGTCCAGTGTTGTAGATCTTTTAATTTGTCCAAAGAAGATGGAAATCAGATATTTAGGTAAAATGTCCAAATGCATAAACATGCAGGAAAAAATACACATATCTATAGGCTGGATTTGACCCAAGAGTGACCATTTTGCTATCCTCACTCATACAATGGATTGAGTGGTAGATCCCTCCAAAATATGTTCTAACTCTTGGAGCCTGTGACTCTTACCTTATTTGGAGGATGATTCTTTGCAGATGTAAAGTTAAGGATCTCGAGACGAAATCACCCTGGATTACCCAGGTGGGTGCTAAATCTAATGACCAGTGTCTTTATAAGAGATAATAGAGAAAAGTCCATTGAAGACAGAGGCAGAAATTGGAGTAATATGGCCAAGGAAGACAAAAAATGCCAATAGCCAGAAGAAGCAAGAAAAGGCGAGGGAAGATTCTCCCTTAGAGCCTTTTGCAGAAGCACAAACCTGCTAACACCTTGATTTTGGACTTTTGGACTTCAAAACTGTAAGTGATCACGTTTCTGCTGTTGTAAGTTGTGCCGCTTGTGGCGATTTGATACACCAGGCCTAGGCAACTAATATGTTCTTTCTAAATGCATAGTCAAGGTAAGCAAAAGTGTGACAGGAGCTCAAGAGAGAATCTCCAACTCCCTGGACATAAGTTGGAGGAGGAAGAGTCAGGGAAGACTTACTGAGGAATTGACACCTGAGTAAAGTAGCAATTGCCATGAGAGGCTTGTGTGCGTTTGAATGAGTGGAGAAGGAAGAATAAATTCGTTCTAACTAGAGATAATAATGTGAGTTGTTTAACAATGAGAGTTGTCTTATGAGTTAGTAAGTTTCCTGTCAAAGAAAATCTTTTAAGTGTGCATAAGCTGCTTCTTGAGCTTTTTTTTTGTTTGTTTGTTTGATTTTAAGACAATTCATTCACAGGATAAGTGTTACTAGACAATGTTTGAGATGCTGTCTGAATTTAAGATTCTAATGGCCCTTATCTTTTCCCACCTTATTATATCTCCCCCTGCTGGCTGGGCTGACTGCCATGAGGCAGGCTTGTAAACTGCCAATGAGTCAAGGACACCAGGCTGAGTTTCAAGGGGCCAGATCCCTGCTGCTTCTAGTCCATCTAACCCATGGTGCAGACTGCAGCACCTGCCAGAAAATAAATGACCATAGACCCTTAGCCAGGGAGCTCGACTGCATCTCTTGATCAGTAAAACAAAGTCACCTCCATATACAAATTGGTCTTTCTTAAAGAGCAATGGGATGAGTTAAAACCATAAATAAATTTGAACTACAGGTAGCTCCCATTTGTTTAGAATTCAAATAACCTGAAATCTCTGGAACCAGAAATGATGTGTTTTAATTTGAAGAAGATGAATTGTAAATTAAGAGGAGGATGTTGACAAAATACATTCTAGGGGCTGTTTTAGGCTATAGTCCTTGTTCAAATTGATAGAACTAATTAGAGGAGGCGACAAAGGACAGGGCAAAAACCCTTGCAGAGCTGTGCTTTTAACCCCTTCTTTCACTGTTTATTTCTCAGTCTGGAGCATGTGTACTCTGGGACTAGGCAGATGTGTCCTAGGGGAAATGTATGGCCATAAAATAAACATGCCACCGGCTGGGCATGATGGCTAATGCCTGTAATCCGAGCACTTTGGAAGCCCGAGGCAGGTGGATCACAAGGTCAGGAGTTTGAGACCAGCCTGGCCAATATGGTGAAACCCAATCTCTACTAAAAAATACAAAAATTAGCTGGGCATGGTGATGTGTGCCTGTAGTCCCAGCTACTCAGGAGGCTGAGGCAGGAGAATCACTTGAACCTGAGAGGCAGAGGTTGCAGTGAGCCAAGATTGCACCGTTGCACTCCAGCCTGGGTAACAGAGCGAGACTCCGTCTCAAAAAAAGCAAAACAAACAACCAAACAAAATGCTACCTCTTCCTATATAAGTGGTTCCCAAACTTTGGTCTTGAACCCCTTTATACTCTTAAAAATTATTAAGAATCCAAAAGAGCTTTTGTTATGTCAGTTATAGCTATCAATATGCACCCTATTAGAAATTAAAAGAGAAAATTTTGAAACACAAGAATACATGAGCACACATTTCATTAACCATTAGAGCAATGACATCAACATATGCCATACAGCCTCTGGAAAACCCCATTGTACATATATGAAAGAATGAGAATGTACTGATTAATATTATCATAAAAATAGTTTTGGTCTAAATGGATCTTAGGAACTCCCAGAAATTCCTGCAGCATACTTTGAGAACCACCATCTGAGACTCAATTTTCCTCAAGTATTTAGAGAAAAGCACATTTAATAATATATTTCAAATGTGAAGGAAAAAATAGATTATGTAGTAAATGATGTAATGACAGCTGTTTTTCCATTAGAAAAAAATTAGATTCTGACTTCACTCTATTTTTTAAAATCCACAGGGATTACAGATATAAAATATAAATGTAAAACATTAAACTATGAAAATATTATATGACTATAATGCTCACTGTATCCGATAGTTTTGGGAGCAGGGAAGGCCTTTATAAGCAAGACACAATCCTCCTCAGAAATTACAAAATGAAAAGAAGTGATGATTTGGCCAGATAAAAGGGAAAGCTTCTGAGTAGCAGATGTCACTGTATTTTTGCAACATATTTAACATGTGAAGATCAATTTCTCTAATATGTAATGACCTCCTATAAGAAAAACCAAATAATTCAGTAGAAGTGACAAACAATATGACCAAGAAATGTATAAAATATGCATAGACACTGAATATATGAAAACAAACATATTCTAAATGGTATTTAAATGCAATTGAAAGAAATAACGATGTTGTATTTTGTACCTACCAAGTTGTCAAAAAATGTAATTTTAATTGACAACGTAAAATACTTGTGAGTAAGTGAGAAAATGTGCACCCTCATATTTTACTGGTGAGAATATAAATTAGGACACTGTTTGCATAAATTTGGTGTATCTGTTGCAATTTAAAATATGCTTAAAAGCCAGCATATTTCATATAAGATTCTGTTCAACAGAAATTACTACAAAATTAATAAGGATAAATATATGTGGATGTTTACCACAGCATTGTTTGAAATAACAAAAAATATTGACACAAAATTGGACACATTAAAAATGTCCATTAATAGAAGAATAGAGAAATTCACTGTGGTGTATTCATTCAATGGAAAGCAAGATAACCATGAAGTAAAATCAAATAGACCTCCATGTATTAATAAAAAAAAATATCTATTACATATGGTTAAATTTGAAAGCAATTTGCAGAGTTATATGCATAGCATCATCTTATTTTTTAAAGAAAAACAAGTATGTATATAAATGCACACATAGGACCCATTCAGAAAGATACACAGCTAACTGTTGTTGGTCATTATCTTCAAGGAATGGAATGAGGACTGAAGGGAAATTTTATTTCTTAATGCAAATAACTTAAAAAAGTGTGGGGTTATGAGATATTATTCTTCATTGCATGCTTTCTTAGTATAAGGCAACATAAAAGTTAATTTTTAATAATAAAACTTAGCATCCCCAAAAATAATTTCTTTGAGCACCACCCCAGGGCTTACTCTTTTCTACCATCAGTAAAACTTGGTAGGGAAGACTGAGGTATCATGGGTCTGGCACCACGCTGCCTCACTAATGACCAAATGGCAGGTAGGGTCCTGAATTCAACCAAGTTGCTAAGGATGCATGTGCCTCTGAGCTAATGATCAGTGTGGTGCAAACAGAGTAGAACATTGTGCTGGTTCAGCCATCTGATGGCATCAAGCTGAGTACTTGCTGAAGCTATCAAGGCTCCCAGACAGTTCTACATTCTCCGAACACACTCATACCATCTGTCTATTCATTTCTTCATCCATTCACTCATCATTGGCTCAGCCCCAATGGGGAGCCAGGCATGGTGCTAGCTGAGGGTGATGCAGAGGTGGAAAAGGTGAAGCCCCTTCCCTCAAAAGGGGTCCTGGGAGCAGAGAGTAGACTCAGTGCATGTGTGCACTGACATTTCAGAGCAGAACATAAGCAGATCCAGCATCCAGTAGGGGCCCTGAACAAGGTGGGCAATGTCAGCCAGGGCACACTGACTTCCCTTAACTGTGCTGTGCCTGCTTCCAGGGCCTCTAGTACTTGGTAACAAAGCTGGGCAAGGTGGTGAAGAAGTCCCTCTATGGCAACACGTGGGGAGAGGTGAGCATTATGTCACGTGCTCCCACTTCACATTTCCCGATGCATCTCATATTTAACTCCTTCAGTCCCTTCCAAAAACCACTTATCTTCCTTATTCTCTTTCTCTCTCTCTCTCTCTCTCTCTCTCTCTCTCTCTCTCTCTCTGCCCCTTTGATTTTAGGATTTGAGAGCTGGAAGGAGCCTGGGAATTTTGATGATGCAACTCCCGCCATATGCAGAGGTGGAGACGGAGGCAGAATGTGACCATGACTGGCTCAAGCCCTCCCAGCTCATCCTGGGCATGGGGTAGGGGCAGGGGCCTGAACTGCAGCTGGAGTGAAGAGGGATGGGTCATGTTCTGTGCCTCTTCTAGAAGCAGAATGGATCAGGGCCAGGCCCAGGAGGCAGCAAAGTGGGGATTAGTTGTTGTAGAAGGCAGTTCTAAGGATTTGAGGCCAAAACTAAGTAACTGAAAAAGAAAGCTCAGGAGGGTGTTTCTGAGTCTTAAGCATCTCCAAAGAGGCTTTATTTCCTTTTCTTTAAAGAAAAATGAATATCTTCTGCAATTTTGTGTTGTCAGGATAGCTCCCTAAACCCAAGGCTGGTTACAGCATTGCCACCATCTGCGTCCTCTCACCTCAAGGTCAACGGCCCCCACTGCTCCCAGGGGACAACCAGAGGTGCTCCTCCCCCTGGCAGCCAATGGAACACAAAGAGGGGCTGGACCAGCACTGCTGGAAACATGCTTGCGTCCTTCAGCAAGGCAGGAAACACCAACCAGCTCTCTGAGTAGTCATGCTCTTCACTGCAATTAGATGATATCGAACACTCCCTCCTCTTCTCTGACCAGGGCCACTCACTGCATGGTGGAATGTGTAGGTGGGGGAAAGAGGTAAAGATGGAAATCCCGGGCCACAGAGCTCCTTCACCCTCCTCCTGCCCTACTGAACCAGGGCTCCAAATCTCCAAGTGAAGTCCCATCATACCACTGGCAGACTTGACTGTCCTGAGCCCACCCTACCTGTGTCCCATGGGCTCTGAGATGAGGGCTTTGCACAGAATTTTACAGGGTACTATCCACTCATAGCATAGTTTCTGTAACCCTCCTTCAAATGCCTTTGTGTCCTGGGTAAATGGGACCAGCCATCACACCTACAGCTATCAGGAACGGGGAGTGGGCTCAGGGTGCCATGGGTCCCTGCATCTCAGAGCACCTTTCTTCCATCCTTTGAGTGCTGCCAGCCCCTGAACCTCCAAGCAGTGCGTCCTGAGAAAGAAGGATACACCATAGAGGACTCACACGATAATTTTGGTCAGCACCACATGTGATTTTAGGTGTCACATGAACAACGAGCTCAAAGCGATTAAACCCTATAGAGAAATACGAGTGGCTCCCCCTTTTTTTTTTTAAGTGAAAAATAAATGTATTTCAGGATCCAAGGTTAAGTTGTAGAACTTTTGATATGTAATCAACATCTACATGTAGTGATTGTGCACACAGGATGTTGTCCAGACAATTTGGGTTTGAATCCTGGTTCTGCCACCTGATCTCCTGCCTCCGCCTCCCAAGTAGCTGGGACTACAGGCGCGCGACCACACCTGGCTAATTTTTTTGTATTTTTAGTAGGGTCGGGGTTTCACCATGTGTCTCCCTTTTGAATGTTCTTTCTATCCTTCTGATAAGCTCGAGGAGAAAGTGTCTGTAATGGTTTTGAACACCTCCCTAATGCAGGCTGAAGTTTCTTTTTAATAAAGAGACAGTGAGCTCTAGGTGTAGAAGCTTCAACAGGAAGCAATTCAATACCAACGTTTGGTTTTTATTGTATGCACTTTTACAGCTTCCATCTCTTTATGGTAAACGTGACTGGTTTTTCAATTATTACGACAATACAAAGAAAAACTTTGATTTTAAATAAATCGATGTGGTAGGAAAGGAAGCTGATTTAAGTAAAGATTATTCTGGGTGGGACTTGGGACATCACAATACAGGGAGGTTAGGAGCTAGTCAAAGGCAATAACCTCTGCCAGTAGGTGTTGGCCCCAAATGACCCTCTGGATACTCACATTATCTTGATCCACATTCTCTCTCTCCAGCTTTCTAGTTTCTAGCCTCCATCTCCTAGCCATCTATATGTATGCTGGGCCTCCTGCATACATTTTGGGTGACCTCTGATTTACCAATCCCATGTCCCTTCTTCAACTGCTCGATGCAAAGGGGCTTTTCATTCCAGATCCCAGAATCAGCTGTGGAGTAAGGTGGGAAGAGGCCCCATGCCAACACTTTCTGCTCCACAGACACTTCCCCCATCTAGTCCCCAGTCCTTTCACCAAGGCAGGGAGGTCAGACTACCACTCAGAAAAGAACTTACTGCTGATGGACAGACTCATCTAGCCAACTGAGCTGGGATTCTTCACTTAGGGGCCACAGAGGGTCAGTTATGTCTTTGGCCCCTAAATGAAGAATCTCACCTCTGTTGGCTAGATGAGTCTGTACTTCTATTTTTGAATGCATCAAAAATATTACGTACAAAATTTTTGAAGATTCTCAATGAATCTTCAAAAATCCAGCTCAAAAATTTAGCAGTTGCTGATGCTCATGGTTACATTTCTTTTCCCTTGAGCCATACCTTTGGCCTTTCTTGGAGTAAGCTTCAGTTCTGGTATTCTTCTCTCCTTCTCCTATTACCCAGAGCTGGTCTTTGTCTCTACTATGTCTGTGTGTTTGGAGTAGAGCACTGGCTATAAACAGCTTATCCCACCAGGAAGCACACTGGGATAAACAAAGGGGCTCCATTCATAGTAGATGGATGGATGGATGGATGGATGGATGAATGAATGAAGGAATGAATGAATTCCCTGCAAGGTTTCTGTCATAATTGTTGCTTTATGCTTTTTCAGATGATTGGAAAGCAGCTGTCTGGGCTAACAGGGTAGGCTAACCAGAGCCAGTTAGATCTCTTGGTTTTAATTTCAGTTTGATCAAATAATTCCACAAGGAAACAGTGCAAATTTGAAGGTTTGAGCTTAAGGCCCCCAAAGAAATCATTTCTTTATTACACTGCTTGTTAATATTTTCTTCCCATGTGCAGTTTGCCTATATAAGCAAAATTATCATTTGCACTGTTTTTCAAGAAAGAAAAAAATTTTAATATAAGATACCCAAACTCATAACCATATTCAAATTGAGGTAAACTAAAGAGGATATTCAGATCAAAGTCTACCAAAGTTTTAATTTTATATATATGTGTATGTGTGTTTATATATGTTTATGCTTTGCAACCTGTTCTTTATTCACAAAGATTGTGAACACTTTTTCATATAATTAGATCTAAATCTACTGAACTTATAACCTACTGTTGAATTTTCAGTTTCTTTCCTTTTTTTATAATAAATAATATTTTACAGAACATTCTTATCCTCTACTTTTGGAAAATTAAGTTCTTTGCAAATTATTAAAATGTTTGAAATAGTATTTCATGAACAATCTGCTAAGAACACCTTTGCATTATTTACTGAAGTAATAGGATAAATATTGAGTGATTGGGTTCCTGGGTCAAAGGACAATATACTTTTGAACAACTGGTGGCTTATCAAATTGCTTTTTGGTAATATTGTAACAGTTCATATATCCACTAGCAAAACATGAATATACTGAATTCTTCACATATCTACTGGTGCTTGTATTGTTGTTTTTAAATTTTTTCAGTTATATAAGTGATAATGGTATTTTAACAATGGTTTTCATTGTTTTAAACCCATTTTCTTGGTTATTTGTGAGATCTTTATATGTATTGGCTTTTTTTTTTTTTTTTTTTTTTTTTTTTTTTTTTTTTTTTTTTTTTTTTTTTTTTTAGTAAATAGTCTTTTTATATTTTGTCCTATTTTTGTTTCCTCTTGGAGCAGCTATTCTTTGTCTATTTTATGTATTTTTAGGTTGCGGTTTGATTTTAGCTTTAACTTTTTCCTATTTTAAATTACTATATAATTAAATCTTTCAGTTTTATTGCTTTATGGTTCTTGCTTATGGAGTCATGTTTAGAATGTCTTTCCCTCTCCCCAGATTACATAAATCTTTACCTGTGGGTAACTTTATTACTTTTATTTCTTTGAATCTTACATTTATATTTTAAAGATATTTAAGTTTTTATAAGGTATGAATTATTAATACAATCATTTCTCCAAAATGTTAGTTGATCTCAAAAATAATGATCAAATAATTAATCTCTTTTATAACATTTGAAATACTATCTTATGTACTAAATCTTATGTTTCGGCTTCCTTTCATTTTCCATTGTTTTGCCCATATATTCTGGTGCTGCTGCCATACTGTTTTGATTATTCTAGGTTTGTAATACATTTTAGAATCAGAATGGAACAAGGAGCTCTCTATCGCTCTTATTTTATAGCGTTTTCCTGCATAGTTTTACTAGTTTATTCTTCCATATGAACTTCAGAATCATTTTGTAAAGTTCACATATACACAGAGACAATATGCCATTAAAGATGGTACAAATTACATTAAGTTTGTGAGTTAAGTTGGAGCAAACTGACATCTTGTCCATATTGACTCTTCTGAACCACTAACCTAATATGGTTCTTTATTTATTCAGACCTTTTAAAAACATCTTTCAGCATCATTTAGGACCACATTACCTAAAATGACTCCTGGAGAACTAAGGATCTGTGGATTAGGAGTGCTCAATTCACTTCCATGCTCAAGGAACATTCGTTAAATGAGTACATTCCAGTTTTGGTTTAGAAATTGGAAGATAGGTGTGGAGCCAACCCTGGTGTTCATCCTAAAAAATTTAAGGGCACTAAACTTGCCAAGTATTTTGGGGAAGCGACATTTTCTTTTAATTTGGAGTGTTAACTTTTTTTTAAAATGATGGTACTAACTCTTCACCATTTCAAGCTTCATTTACATCCCATTCACACTCCAAAAGAGTTCTCCACAGTCATATTAGGTGGTGACGGTGGACAAAGGTGATAGAATTTCAAATGAGAATTCTCAGTGATCTCTGACAAGTCCCAGGCTCCCTGCCCCAGATTCAAGGCTGGATGTGCCACTATGCACTCTGTAATGCCATGTAATATGTCCGCACTGCTGCTGGAATGAGAATTCAGGATAAGGCCATAGGACTTCGCTGAGGAGTGCCTTGCTTTTGCTAAAGTCGACTGTGCAGTTTTCAAAGTTGAGAGAGGGGAAGAGGTGGCTAGAGTTTGAATTAACCTGCACAGCTGTTCAGGACTCTAAATGACTGTTTAATTTCTGACCAGATACAAGGACCCATGCCATACCCCCAATTGAGGGCATGCCGACAAAATGGCCAAGTGTGATCCTTAATTTGTCAATAATGATTTTAGGCCGTGACCCTTAATAGGACCCTGTCACTAGTGAGGTGATTTATGCCTCCTGCGATGACATCAGTACCAATAGTGCTGATAAAAGAACACTTATATTGGAGCAAACAGGATGATGAATGGAATCCGGGTCTCCTTAGTCATCTCATTACTGCTTCTGCTGTTCACCACGGAGCTAATGTAGCGAGTCATCGCGCGCCTGGGGACCAGTTTGGAGGTTGAATTTAATAGCGAAAGTGTGGGAAATGTACTGTAGCTCTGGGTCAGGAGCGGTGGAGGGTACATTGTAAGTCTGTGTATGCAAGAAGAGGCAACCGTGCCAAAATGTCTACACTTCTGTGCAACCCAAGACTGCACCATGCTTACACCTCATTGGTTTTCTACCCATACACTTTAAAAATGTGACACTCTAAAATTCCAGTGTCTTTTATCTTCAAGACCATGAAGGTTTTCCTCGTGAATATTTCTATTCTTTTCTCCCTCACAGATAGGGCTGATCGTAGATGGAGGCTTCCAGTCTGCAGTGCATGAATGGTGCAAAGAGGCCACCTCCAGATGCTTAGAAGTCAGGAGGCTGGTCTCTTCTCAGACCTCCAGCATTGGCTTAGCTGTGTGACCTTGAGTAAGTCATTTAACCTCTCTGGACCTCAATAATTTCATTTTTGGTGGAAAAAAGGGTCTAGATGCATTTCCAAGGTCTCTTCCTGCTCCAAAACATACGCCTTTTGAAAAGTGTATACTGAACATAAATCATTAACCCAATCTTCCCCTGAAAATATTCAATTCTAGGGACTATCAATAACAGAGTGGCGTTGCATGTAATAAGGAGGGGAAGTATATCCCTATGAACTAGTCAAAAGATGTGTATGTCACCCATAATTTGGCCAGCCCCTGAGTGCAGTGACTTCACTGGTACAGAGGGGAGTAGATGCAGTTTTATTAGTGCAATTTTATTGCCCTCGCCAGCTGCACTCTTTTCTCTATAAAAGGTAATTACTTCCAATAGTAACAAGCTAATTGATTGCTAATTAAATCAATTGGCACACTAACCGCTGTCAGAAAGTGACAGATTAGCGGGTCATGTGATGGCGTGTTAGTAATGAAAAGTGGACATGGTCTGAGGGTGATTGACACATGAGATGAAAAGCGATTTGGGATCTCCGAGGTGGTCAGAGAGAGGGCAGGGAGAACATGATTGATTCAATGGTGACTGTCAGAGAGGAAATGAGAATTGAATGGAATTCAGGGTCTGCCTGAACCCTCACCACATGATGCTCCAGGTTTTTTCACATGTAAATAAGGGAGATGGAGACTTCTTGCAAATGAAATGCCAAAATAGGAAGGACAAAAAGGGAGGGGCTACAGACAGTGAAAGTGTAGGAGCCTTAAAGGAACAGGGCCTTTCTTTTTCCATGTAGAAAGTTATGAAAATATAAGAAGAATGATAAATATTATTCATAACTCACCCATGAATATGGGCAACTTGGCTGTCTGTGTACTTGTTTAGGGTGTCTTTTAGAAGAGGTCTGTGTTTGGTCATTAGCAATGAAAGTATTTATTGTCTGCATTTGCCACACATCACAGCCTGACTAGGTCAATGAATGAGGAATACATTTGGGGTGCGGAGTAAGTACACCATGACTCAGCTGCAATGTTATAAATATATTTCAAAGTAAGTGATGAATTCACACTGTTGGCATTCTATATACTCACTGCCTTGTCTGTAGCAGGCACCGAGTTCTTGGGTTACTTTTGAAGTTCAGAGCTGCCCTTGTACAGAGAAGTGAGAAACCACCCGCACTGTCATTTGAGGTCAATGGATTCCTATCCTTACACCTCCTGGGCCCTAACTCCTATTGTGAGTCATTTATCCCTTTGGGATTTGAAGTCTTGTGAGTCCACTCAGCAATAAATTGTCAAGTGAGGACCTGAGGGCAAGTCCTGGCTCTGTATTTACTGGCTGCGGACATGCAAGCCCAGCCTAACTTCTCTGAGCCTAATTTCTTTTCTCATCTGTGAATTGGCTAGAATGTTACTTGCTTCCCAGGGCTGTCATGTGAACTAACTAATTCATGCAGAGTACCTGTGTACAAAGAGTGTTTGATAAATAAGAGTTAGTAACATTAATATTAGCAGTAGATACTTTATTAAGCATCAACACAGCTCTCAGTATAGCCTGGTGTGGAAAAAAGACCAAATTCTGGAGCCAGAAAGAGGTGGGATGAACAAAATTCTGAAATTTCTATCCCCTTGAGAAATGTATGTAATTCCACACATCCTCAGTTTAACATTATAAAACAAAGTAAACATCCTTTTATCATAGAAGTGGAGCTATTTTGAGGATTAAACAATTTAATATACGTGAACTTTCAAAGACAGATGCTAGAAAGTGTTAGTTCTTTCTGCTACACAGTGGATACTTAAAAAAAAAAAATGGCGATATCAGTCCTATTTTGGATCCTTGGAAGGCTGGTTTTTCTGAGAAGAAAGAGAAAGGCACGTGGTAGAGACTTGGGAAATCTCTGGCCATTATATCCACAAGTCCCTCTGCTGTGCACCTGCACCATTGAAAATGCTTCTGAACATTCGAGTTGTAATTTCAGTATCCAATGGGCAAGGTGTTGGTCCCATAACAAATCAGTCCTAACAGAAGATCTGCACATGCTTCACCTGTCCTTGCTGGACTAGATTCCACCTTGTTCCAGCAACGATCTGCGGGGCTCAGCTTGAAAATTTTGTTGGTGACATGGAGTTCTCAGACATGAGTATGTAGAGAAGCAGAGAGACAAAGGTGTGAACTGGGTTTCCTCCTCCAAATGGGCAATATCTGTCACAACTACTGCTCTCCTGGATGTTGTGGAGGACCAACTCATTGGAGGTCAACAATTTGTCAGCAGTACAGCTGTCCTGTAATATCCGGAAGCCTGGAAGAAACAGAACCATGTGTTCTCATCCCTCACAGGGCACACACTCATATACATCCTGCTCTGCCTCTTCTCAGACTACACCACTTCTCTGCCAAAAGAGAGTGTTTTCACAGCACAGAGAAAGATCTGTCAATCCACAGAAACTGGTCATGATGTTTAGAGCTTTCCAGAGTGACTCAAGGAGGTAGATAATACAAATTCCCATAATGCTTATGAGGACATAGTTCAGTGTTTCAACCTCAGCCGCCCGTGGTAGGACATGCTTTTCTGGACCCTCCCCCTGAGATCCTGATTTTAGTGTCTGCAATGCTGCATGAGTGTTTGTTTTTTTTAGAGCTCCCAAGGGATTCCATGACAGCCAAAGTTGAGGACGATGAGTAGGTTAGACAAGACAAACACTTGCGTGGAGCAATAGAGTGCTCAGGGAATGAAGAGCATGCTTCATGGAAATGAGGAGCAAGCCCAAACCTCTGGGTTTCCAAAGGAGAGCTCATTGTGTAGCTGGGTGCTAGGGAGCCTCTTTATTATGCTGAGTTCCAGGCCTTGCTGCCAGACATGGATAGTGTTTTGGGATGTTGGGCTGTTGCTCTCTTCTCTCCCTCTCTCTTTTATCTCCAAAGTTACAGTACGCCGTAGATACCATGGACAGAGCACACGCCCTCCTCATGGATCCCTCTTCCTTGTGTCCAGACCCTAGAGAGGGCAGTCCTTTGGTGAACGGTCGGATGTTCAGAACCTTGGGCAACTTCCATCTCAATAGTTGGGGGCTGTGATAACTTCAGCAGGCAGCTTTCCATGTTTGTAAAAACATGTTCACAAGGCAGTTTTTAACAAATTGTCATTTTCATTATCAGCTTAGGAAAATGTCAGAAGTCTTCATGGTTTGAGCTAATTTCCTGCCTGGACAGAGGGAGACCAACCAGCATTAGAGAATGGATGAGTTCTTCCGAGGCCACCTTGTCTGGGGTTGCTCAAGAAAGTTGCCATTATCTAATACCATTTGCCCACAAAATTCAACTCATCATCCAGGTTTTCATTCAGTTACAGAACCACTGTCTTTACAGACCTAATTGCTTTTCTCAGCAGATGAGGCAGACTCAGTACAGACTGTGTGGAATAATGGTTAAGGGCACAGACTCAGGGGCTACATTGCTGGGTTTAAATGACTGACTCTGCCACTGTCTAGCCATGTGACTATGGACAAGTCACTTAAGTTGTTTGTGCATATTTCTTCATCTGTGAAGTGAGGATAATGGCATGTATGTATCCCATAGGATTGCTGTGAGCATTAAACAAGCTAATATATCTAAGAGCATAAGCTAGTGTTAACAGCATAAGAAGCATCAGGCAGAGAGCTCTCAGAGAGAGGACCGTGCAAATATAGAACTTTGTATATAGAACTCATTCAAATATAGAACTCATTTTAAATTATTGGAGGCTGATGTTTTCCACAGACTACTGGGGAGAAAAAGCCCTCCTTAAAATTAATAGTAGTAGTTGTTGATAAGTCTGAGTTGGGCAACTTCAGATAAATATTATAGCTTTAATTATTTGTTATTTTATTTGAGGAAACAATCAATTTTAGCCTTGGTCACAGAGTGTTTACTCCACCCTGAGTAAACCACAATGTGGAGCATAGCTTTTCTCTTCATTCTCTCCTAGATATTTTCTGTATAAGGAATGGTGTGTGATAGGCTCCAGACAATAGGGGTGGGGTATTTTACAACTCAAAACTGAACCTCTGGCTTTGATGTTGTTAAAAGTGCTCAGCTTTCCTACCTCAGGATCTGTTTCCTGGAGACTTGGCCTGGGAAAGCATAGTGGCCTGTGGAACGTAGCCCTGGAGATCAGCCTCCAGAGTAGAGAGCAGAGTGTGAAGGGTGGAGAGTNTATAGAGACAGGTTCTCATTCTGTCATTGTGGTTGGAGTGCAGTATCATGGCTCACTGCAGCCTTGATCTCCTGGATTCAATCAATCCTCCCACCCCAGTCTTCTGAGTAGCTGGAATTACAGGCACATGTCACCATGCCCAGCTAATTTTCGTGTTTTTGTAGAGACAGGGTTTTACCTTGTTGCCCAGGGTGGTCTTGGACTCCTGGGCTCAAGCGATCCTTCTGCCTCTGCTTCCCAGAAGTGCTGGGATTACAGGTGTGAGCCATTATGCCTGGCCTGGTCTTGCTTCCCCGCTCCTCCCCCCTTCTCAGTAAATAGTCTGAGAAGACTATTTACTTTTAAAGTGATCATTAGTATAATTAGATGAAAACCTACCATCTTGCTAGCTGTTCTCTATTTGTCGTTTGTTGTTTTTTTAATTTTTTTTTGAGACAGGGCCTCTCTCGTTGCCCAGGCTGGAGTACAGTGGCATAATTATGGCTCACTGTAGCCTGGACCTCCTTGGCTCAAGCGAGTCTCTCATCTCAGTCTCCCCAGTAGCTGGGACTACAGGTGCACACCACCATGCTTGACGAATTTTAAATTTTTTAAGATATATGTCTCATTATGTTGTCCAGGCTGGTCTCAAACTCTTGAACTCAAGCAGTCCTCCTACCTCAGCCTCCTGAGTAGCTGGGACTATAGGTGTGTACCACCATGCCCTGCTAATTTTTCTATCTTTTATAGAGAAGAGATTTTGCTATGTTGCGTAGTCTGATTTCAAACTTCTGAACTCAAATTATCCTGCTGCCTCAGCCTCCTGAGGAGCTGTGACTATAGGTATGCACCTGTATGGTTTTTTCCTACTGCCTTTTTTGGCGTGATTTGTGTGTGTGTGTGTGTGTGTGTGTGTGTGTGTGTGTTTAAAAATTCCATTTTACTTATCACTTACATTTGCTTAAAAGTTTTTAGTGGTTGCCTTTTGGTTTACATGATACATTTCAAAATAACCTTTCAAGTATTTGAAAAAAGTGAAGTATTTTACCACTTCACATTTAGTTTAAGTATGGTTATAGTGTGTTCCCAGTTCTTCCCTCTTTTCCCTTGTGTCATTGTTGTTAAACATTTCACTTTTACCTGTGTGGTACATATCCAATGCATTGTTACTGCTTTAAGAAGTTATATTTTAGAGCAATGAAGAATAAAAAAGTTATACTTTACCTTCATTTATTCATTTTGTAGATTCAGACTTCTTACTTTTATATATTTTTCTGCCTGAAGGATTTCTGTTAATATTTCTTACAGGGTGGGTCTGCCGGCAGTGAATTCTCTATTTTTTACTTGTCTGGTGAAAGTCTTTATTTTTTACTAATGAATAATATTTTCACTGAATGTAAAATACTGGATTGACAGTTTTCAGCACTTTAAAGTTGTCACTCCACTGTCTTACAAAGTTTCTGATGGAAGTTTATTGTAATCTTTATCCTTATTCCTCTGTATGTAACATATTTTTCCCTCTTTGACTGCCTTCAAGAGCCTTTGGCTTTCAGCAGTTTGAATATGATATGCCTAGATTTCCTTTTTTTTTTTGGTATTAATTTTGTTTGGCATTTTCAGCTTCTCCTTTTCCTTCCTTAGTTCCAATCACCATAGCAGCCATCTCTCCTAGGCTGTCCTGAACATTTCCAAATGCTCTTATTTTATGACATATAACAATTTCACGTTACTTTTGCTTTCTTTCTCTGCTTTCTGTCAAAATTTCCCCTAAAGAGAAATTTTGTCATAAGCTATGAATCTCTTTATATAGTTCTTTCAACCCTGTATAAGGTTTGGTCTTCTATAATGTCTTTTTACATCTATCATTTCATTTGTTCTTCACATAACCCTTCAGGCTGACAGAGCCAGTAAAATTATCACCAGTTCATAGATGAAAAAGCCAAGGCCAGGAAAAGTGATATGAGAAGTCTCTGATCACCCAGCAAATGAACGACCCAAGAAACATAGACCTAGAGATGGAAAAAAATCTTTTGATGTCATCATATTCAATCTTTCATTAGACATGGGAATCTCTTTGTACAGTAGTTCCTGAAAGTTCCAGGAATGTTTATCTGACATTTGTTTAAGAGAAGAAAAATAAATACTGACATTTGTTTAAGAGAGGAAAAATAAATACTGCCTCATGTATATATACTGATATGCTCATTGAAGAGTACCATCAATCATTGTTTGATGGACATCTTCAACAATGGAATGATTCCTGACACCTGGGGCTTCCTTAAGTAGTAACATTGTCACACTTACACAGGGACTTGAATTCATACTTCTTACCTTTGTGAAGTGAGTATAAGAAGGAGAGCTTTTTAAGCCAAATCGGAAAGAGTTCCTTGGCTTTTAGAGGAATGCAGGCAGGGAGAGCCAGCCCTCACTCTGGTAGACTTCCTACCAACCTTAAATCTGACCACCGTTTTCAGGCCTAACCTGGCTTCCATTTAAGTTACATTTGCTTATTTTTCTCACCTTCTTTTCCACCAAAGCTAGGTGATTCTCTGATATTGAATAGCAAATTGGCTGGGTCTGAGTTCACCTTGCAGTTAGAGTTTTCCATAAGGGGAGGTGGCACTGCCTTCTTCTGAAAAGGAGGTATAGGTTGGTGGCTTGATGAATGCAACGTGCCAGGGCAATGGATGATGCATGGACTCCTCCACAGATGGGGGCCGAAATGGGAATCTTTTGAGTTCAATGCCCTGCTAGGGTATGGAGTAGAAAAAGGTAAAGACAAACAAACTAACAAATTGGGCTGGACCCTTTGATTTGCCAGTAGGACTCCTCACTTCCTGCTCTTCTAGGGTAATCTCCAGAATTCTTCCAAGTCATGGTGTCTTGTCTTGGCCCTCTTTTTCTGACAAAGACCTGCACCTTGTCCATTGGATCCTCCCTCACTAAGCCCACCATTTTTGGGCCCCCCATGTGACAGCAGAGGAGGATCAGATACTGTTCTGTTCAACCATAATCAATTAGTGAGCCCTAAAATTCAAGCCTTTGGCTTTTAGGAAAAAGACAGGAGAGGAATAAATTCACTGTTTTTTCTTTCTTGCCCTTATGCTGAGCTACATGTGATCTTAAAAACTAAATTCTCAGCTAGTGGCTCATTCCTGTAATCCCAGAACTTTGGGAGGCCGAGGCAAGTGGATCAGCTGCGGTCAGGAATTTGAGGGAAGCCTAACCAACACGGCAAAACTTGATCTCTACTAAAAATACAAAATTAGCTGGGCGTGGTGATGAGTGCCTGCAATTCCAGCTACTTGGGAGGCTGAGGTGGGAGAATCACTTGAACCTGGGAGGCAGAGTTTGCAGTGAGCAGAGACTGCACCACTGCATTCCAGCCTGGGCAACAGAGTGAGAGTCCATCTCAAAAACAAAACAAAACAAACAAATGAAGAAATCTAAATCCACAAACTTGCTAGAGCATCTTTTAGGAAGCCTATAGATCCTTTCTGTGTTCTTTACCATTTCCTTGGTATATACTTTCTATTCTGCTGTCTTGCAGGCTGAGTGCTTTTGGGCATTGTGCCACATTTTTTTGTCGTATTTCTTGACCTAAGCTTGGACTTTTAACTTCAGGGAGAGCAGCCAAAGTGTCAAATTTGGCCTTTTCCAAGTCTTGCCTACAGAAGGCCCAGCAATCCCCTGAAGTGATTGGCAACACTGTCCTTGGGCCAAATGCAGAAGTCAGCTGCAGATGGTGCTATAGAGAGATAGTGTGCGGAAGGCACCTCCTGCCAATCCTGGATGCCCAGGCCCAGCCAAACCACCAGACTCCTGGCTCCCAGTCAAGACTCCCACCTTCCTCCATGAAGGCCATATGGGATTGCATCCAGATACCTTAGGAGACTGTCTGGCAACCTGTTCCCCCAGCATGAGGTGCCTCCCTTCTCTGGCCCTGGAGCCAGCCAGCACCTGAGGGAAGAATGCCTAGCAGAATGAAAGTCTAAGGACCTGTTTGTATCTTTGCAGCCTTCAGTAGAACCCCACCTTTCTTAGGCTTTTAGGTGAGGCTTTCTGTTCTTAAGTTCACCTTCTGATGCCAAATATGTGGGCCTTGAGCCTGTCACTTTGCTCTCCGAGACAGGCCCACAACAACCCTCTGGGGACACATTTGTGGTTTCAGTCTCTTCAGCATGCATTATCATTTCTTCTGGAGATAACACCTCAAAGTTTCTTTGTCTATTCCTAGCTTAGTCCATGTGGATCTGGTGAGGATACTGCCTCCATAAGGAGAGTACAACTTGTGACTGGCCAGCCAGCATTTTGCATTCCCCCAGCCATGAGGATTGGTTCATTGGTGAACACAAAACCCAGGACTTTTCCTTCAGGGTTGAACACACAACTCAAATTGTTGCAATTAGAGCAAGTTCTGCAGCTTATTATTAGCTTCTGGGGGGAAATGCTCAATTTTAAACTGGATTTGAAGAAAGACTAGAGCTGTTGGCACCACTTTGCCACCACATGGTGCCTGAGAATGAAACCAACATGGTTAAGCAGAGCCAAGAGAGAATGGCTGGGTCCCAATGCCATAATTTCAGCTCTGAGATCAAACATTAAAAATAAAATTGTTTCTACCCTTAGATTTTTGTTTTCTGTTACATAGGACAAAAACTTATTCTTTCTTACTAAAGAAGTTTGATTTTGATTTAAAGAGCCTTAGAATCCACTGTATATCTCCTCCACTATCAAGCTAGATAGAAGGCTTGATGTATCTAGCCTTGTTTGAGGCAAGATAATACAATTTTTCTTTGTGATCCATGTCAAGATTCTGGAAGCCAAGTTTAGGCAAGAGAGTAAAATTGCTAGGTCCAGGGGTAAGTAAAAGTTCAGCTTTAGATTTATTGCAAAAAAAGTACCTGTTCAAGTGTATTGCTCATTTTTCATTAGATTGTCTGCATTTTGTTATTGATTCATAGGGATTATGTGTATATTCTGGCTACCAGTTCTTTGTCAGATACATGTTTTGCAAGTATCTTGTCTATATTTTCCCTTTCATTTTTAAAATGGCCTCTTTTTATAAACTTTTTAAAAATATTTTAATGAAGTCCAGCTTATCAGAGTTTTATTTTATGCTTTTCCTTTCTGTGTGGTGTTCAGAATATTTTTCCCCATTCCAAGCAAAGCTATGAAGATATTCTTCTGTTGTCTTTTAGAAATTTAATTGTTTTGCTTTTCCTGTTTAGGAAACCTATCTGTGTTCCCATCTGGAATTGATTTCTGTGTATGGTATGATGTGGGAGTGAAGTTCACTTATTCTCACAGGGATAATCAATTAAGGCATCATTTCTTGAGAGGGACACTCTTTACTCCCTGCCTTTCAGTGGCACATATAATTCTATATATATAGGTCTGATATTTGATTTTTCTATCCTATTCCATTGGTCTCTTTGTACTTGTGCCAGTTGCATGCTTTTTTAGTTGATGTTTCTTCCTAATAAGTCTTGATATCGGGCAATATCAATCCTGCAACACTGTTCTATTTCTTTAAAACAGTCTTGTCATTAATGGCCATTTTTGTATATTCCTTAATTTATATAAGATCTCTTAAAATTTCTCTCAATATTTTAAAGTACTTTTTGTGTAGAAGTCTTGTACATCTTTATTTTTATTTGTATACCTAGGAATAAATGGTTTTATTTTAATGAAATTAAATGAATAAAAATGTAAATGCTTTTTAAAAATAATTTTCTAATTATTTCTACTAGTATAGAAGAATATAATTTATTTTGTATTAACTATATGTCTGAAAATCTTTCTAAATTCACTTACAAATTCTAATAATTTACATGTAGATGCTTTTGGGTTTTCTATGTGGAAGATTATATTTTCTGCAAATATGGTAAATTTCACCTCTTCCCTTCTAATATCTATTTATTTGTATTTATTTCTCTTGACTTGCTGTACTGGTAAGGTCTGCTAGTACAGTAATGAATATGCATGGGGATAGCAGAGATCCTTAACTCTTTCCTGTTCTCAGGGAGAAAGCTGATTATTTAACAGTATGTAAGCTGTTTGTTAGAGTTTTGTAGGTACTCTAATAAATTAATAAAGTTCCCTTCTATTTTTATTTTGCTAAAATTTCTTTTTTTAATCATGAATTAGTGTTTGATGTTCTTAAATGTTCTTTTCACCTCTCTTAAGGTGATAATGTATTTTTCTCTTTTATTTTATTAATGTGATAAATTATATTGCTTTTCAAGTGTTAAAACCAATTTGTGTTTCTGATTAATTATCTCTTCACATGCTGTTAAATTTAATTGGCCAGTATTTTGTTAGGGATTTTTACATCTGTGTTCATGAAAGAAACTAGTCTGTAAATTTATTTTTACAGAATGTCCTTTAAAGGTTTAGTGTTAAAGTTATGTTGGCTTCACAGACAGTTTGAAAGTGTTCTATTAATATATTTTACTATGCTCTAGGAAAGATTGTATAAAATTGCTATTCTTTCTTCATTTAATGTTTGGAATAATTCAGTGTAATAGTTATTTGGGCCTGGAGTTATTTTGAGAAAAGTTTTATATAAAAATTTAATTTTTTAATAGATACGGGATTATTTTTATTTTTTGTTTCTTCTTATGGTTTTTTAAAGAATTGCTACCAGAAATTGTGTCCATTTTATCTTTAAATTTTTAAATTTATTGCCATAAATTTGCTTATAATATTCTGTTAAAGTTTTTAATGTCTTTAGACTTTCTAATTACGTTCCATTTTTTATTTCTCACATTTGGTATTCTTTCTCTGTTTTTGGTCATTTTGATTATCTTAGGGATTTATTGGTTAATCTTTTCAATTCGGCTTTATTGATATTTTCCATTATAGGTTTGCTTTTTATTTCATTAATTTCTTCAGTTCTTATTTCCTTTGTCTTAGTTTCTGTGGCTTTAACAGTTTATTCACTTATTTCAATGAAGTAAGATTACAGTTTCCTAAGATGGGTCCTTAAATCATTGCTCTTCATCTTTTTTTTTTTTCACTAAAATATGCTTTTAAGATTATAAATTTTCTTCTACTGCTTCAGCTTTATTCTGCCATATTGATATGCCATCTTTTGATTAAACTTACTTCAAAATATTTTCTAATATGCATTGTGATTTATTCTTTGACCCATGGAATATTTAGAAACATATTATTTCATTTCACAACACTTGGAGAATTTTTTAGTTATCTTTGTCTCTGATTTCTCACTTAGATTCATTGTTGTTGGAAAACTACATTGCATTAAAGTCTGCTTTGTCTAATAACCTCATCAGTTTTCTTTTGGTAAATGCTTTTATGAAGTATATTTTTCCATCTTTCCACTTTTAAACTTTCTGTTTCTTTAAGTTTAAATCATATGTCTCATATGAAATACATAGTTGGATTTTGTTATTCATATAGCCCAACAATCTGTCTATTCACTAGAGTGCTTGGTCCATTTACATTTAATACAACTGGTGCATTCGGGGTTAAATCTACAATCTTGCTATTAGTTTTCTGTTTATCCCATTTATTCTTTGTTTATCTGTTCCTCATTTTTTGTCTTCTAAGGACTAATGACATATTTTTATTAGTGAATTTATCTTATTAGATATAAGGATATAAATGCATATTTCAGCAATTAGATTTTACAATACTAAGCCTTGACTTAGATAAGAGTCTGTCTTAAATTAGATCTTTTATTCTCCTTATGTCAACACAAAGATCTTAGAATGCTTCATTTACGTTCCTCTCCCACTGCCTTTTGTGTTAGAATAGAGTACTTATTTATTTATTTATTTATTATTATTTTGAGACATGGTCTCCTTCTCTGTTGCTTAGGCTGTAGTGCAGTAGTGTGATCATAGCTCACTGCAGCCTCAAAGTCTTGAGCTCAGGTGATCCTCATGCCTCATCCTCCAGAGTAGTTAGGAATACAGGTGCTTGCCACAATGCTCAACTCATTTTTTAAATTTTTTTGTAGAGACAGGTTCTCACTATGTTGCCCAGGCTGTGATCTCATGGCCTCAGGTTATCCATCTGCCTTGGCTTCCCAAAGTGTTGGGATTATAGGCATGAGCCACTAAGCCCAGCCTGCATTGTAATTCTACATAAATTTTAATCACCATAACATATTATTATCAATGCTTTTAAAATTAAATATTAACTTGGATTTGCCCACATTTTTACCATTTACTGGGCTTTTTATTCTTTCCTAATTTAATATGCTTTCATCTGGGATAAATTTTTTTCCACCTAAAGAATTCTTTTTAGTATTTATATTACTGGTGATGAATTCCCTCTATGTTTGGGTAAAATATCTGCCTCTTTTTTAAAAAAAACCCAAAACTGCAGAACATTTTTACTGGTATAGAATTTTAAATTAGCAGTTACTTTCTTTAAGCACTTAAAATATATGATTTCCTTGTCTAGTGTCTTATTTATAATAGAGAATTATTTTTGTCTTGTTTCTTTGAAAGTAATATATCATTTTAATTTGAATACTCTTTTCTAAAAATTAAACTTTAATTTTAGAATATTTTTAAATATACAGAAAATTTATGCTAATAGTACAGACAGTTATTACATAGCCTATGCCTAATTTTCCCTGATATTAACATCTTACATTAGTATAGTTGATTACAACTAATGCACCAATATTGATGTTATTATTAACTAAATTTTATATGTTATTCAAATTCCTTAGGTTTATAATTTATTTGCTCCTATAACCCATCCAAGATGCCACATTATATTTAGTTAATTATGTCTCCTTGGACTCCTGTTAGCTGTGGCAGTTTTTTGGGCCTTTTTTGTTTTTGTTTTTGATGATCTTCAGTTTTGAGGAATACTGGTCATGTATTTGGTGGAATGTCTCTCATTTGGGATTTGTCCTACATTTTTCTCAAGATTAAGGGTACATGTTTTCAAAATGACATAACCGTAGATGTTAACCTTGACCACTTGGCTGAGGTAGTGTTTGTCAGATTTCTCCAGTGTAAAGTTATTCTTTTTCCATATTGTACTCTTTGGAAGAAAGCTGCTAGTTGCAGTCCATATTTAAAGATTGAGGAGTTATGATGTACCTCCTTGAGCCTGAAGCATCTACACAAATTATTTAAAAGTATTCTCACAGATTTGTTTCTTCTTATATGTCTTTCAGTCTGTCTATCTGCCTATCTATCTATCTATCTATTTATCTATCTATCCATCTGTCAATCTAATCATGTATTTTAATCAGTGTGAATCCTTGGATATTTTAATACTTTCGGTATAATCCAATAAAGCTTTATTTTTTGCTCAGACTATTCCAGCTTTGGTCATCAGTAGCCCTTTCTGATGGCCCCTGGATTCATATGTTCTTTTGTCATATCACCATCAATGTAGTTTTTGTTTGTTTGTTTGTTTGCTTGCTTTAGTGCCTGTTTACTCACTAGACTACAAGATGCATCTATAAATGTTTCTACATGTACTCATATGCATGATATCACCAACCTAATGTATTCATATGATCACTTTTAAGACTTTTTTCTTTTTCTTTGGTTTTCAGCAGTTTAACTATAATGTACTTAATTGTGGTTTTATTTTATTTATTTTTATTGGATTTTAGGTTTTGGGGTACATGTGAAGAGCATGCAAGATTGTTGCATAAGTACACACATGACAGTGTGATTTGCTGCCTTCCTCCCTATCACCTATATCTGGCATTTCTCCCCATGCTCTCTCTCCCTAACTCCCCATCCCCTGCTGTCCCTCCCCTGTTCCCCCCATAGACCCCAGTGTGTGATGCTCCCCTCCTGTGTCCATGTGTTCTCATTGTTCAACACCCAACTATGAGTGAGAACATGTGGTGTTTGATTTTCTGCTCTTGTGTCAGTTTGCTGAGAATGATGGTTTCCAGGTTCATCCATGTCCCTACAAAGGACACGAACTCATTGTTTTTGATGGCTGCATAATATTCCATGGTGTATATGTGCCACATTTTCCCTGTCCAGTCTATCGTCGATGGGCATTTAGGTTGGTTCCAGGTCTTTGCTATTGTAAACAGTGCTACAATGAACATTCGTGTGCATGTGTCCTTATAGTAGAATAATTTATAATCCTTTGGATATATGCCCAGTAATGGGATTGCTGGGTCAAATGGAATTTCTATTTCTAGGTCCTTTAGGAATCGCCACACTATCTTCCACAATGTTTGAACTAATTTACACTCCCACCAACAGTGTAAAAGTGTTCCTATTTCTCCACATCCTCTCCAGCATCTGTTGTCTCCACTTTTTAATGATCGCCATTCTAACTGGCATGAGATGGTATCTCAATATAGTTTTGATTTGCATTTCTCTAATGTCCAGTGATGATGACTATTTATTTCTTCATATGTTTGTTGGCCTCATGTATGTCCTCTTTTGTAAAGTGTCTGTTCATGTCCTTTGCCCACTTTTGAATGGGCTTGTTTGTTTTTTTCTTGTAAATTTGTTTTAGTTCTTTGTAGATTCTGGATATCAGCCCTTTGTCAAATGGGTAGATTGCAAAAATTTTTTTCCCATTTTGTTGGTTGCTGATTCACTCTAATGACTATTTCTTTTGCTGTGCAGAAGCTGTGGAGTTTGATTAGGTCGCATTTTTCTATTTTGGCTTTTGTTGCCAATGCTTTTGGTGTTTTGGTCATGAAGTCCTTGCCTACACCTATGTCCTGAATGGTTTTGCCTAGGTTTTCTTCTAGGGTTTTTATGGTATTAGGTCTTATGTTTAAGTCTTTAATCCATCTGGAGTTAATTTTAGTGTGAGGTGTCCGGAAGGGGTCCAGTTTCTGCTTTCTGCACATGGCTAGCCAGTTTTCCCAACACCATTTATTAAACAGGGACTCCTTTCCCCATTGCTTGTTTTTGTCAGATTTGTCAAAGGTATTCTGTTTGGCATTTTTAGAGCTACTTGAATGTGTGGCTTGATGCTTTTCAATGGTTTTGGAATATCTTTGGTCATTATCTTTTCTTTCTGCCTCTCCTCCATTATTGGAACTTCATTTATATATATATTAGATTTACTTACATAACATCTTATATATATTATTATATATTAGATTTACTTATATAACATATATGTTAGATTTACTTACCCAGTTTTGTAGGTCTCTTATGGAAATGTCTGAATCTTTTGTTCTCATACATCTATGGACTTCTATCTAGGTATTTTTTTCTTTATCTAATCTATCTTTTAGGTTTTTTAAACTATAGAGAAAACTGAGTCAATAATTTATCTTTCAATTTACTAATTCTTTGTTTTGCATGTTCTAGTTTTATATTAACACCATCTCTTAAATTATTTTTCAGTGATTTTTTTATCAACTCAAAAATTATTTTATTTTTGCAGCCAGATTTCAATATGTAAGGAAGTGCATCATATTTTCATCTACAGCATCCAAAGCCCTGTGTTTAGATAAACTATGGAGGTTATGGATAAGTTCTCATTCTCCAGTAGACATTTAATTTTCTCTAGTAGGGAGTTAGACTATGGGAAAATTAGCTTGATCCATTCAGTCAATATTAGTATATTTCCATTTCCCCCTAACTCCTGAATCTCAACTGGAACTCTGGTTTGTTTCATAAGTTCCCAGTTTTCTCCTCTATAAAATGTGGGTAACTGTAGAAGCTATCTCATAGGGTTGTTATGAGACTTAAGTGAGTTAATATTTGCAAGGCCCTTAGAATAGTACTTGGCATAGTGTTGTGTATGCATTTGTTAATTAAATTTTAATTCTTAAATTTAAAAATTAAATGTTTTCTTTTAAAAGATAACAAGCAATGTCCTTAACAATAGTCCCAAAATATGTACTATTGCAAGTTTCATTTAGCTGGTTTATGTGTGTACATGACTGTGCACATATGTGTGTACAGTTGTGTGTGCTCACACAAACATTTTGGTAATATCTCTTTACTGAGATCTATAACTTTTGCTCCCAGCTCAGTTAAGTTAAAACAGCACTCTAGGCATCTAGAGAATTAGCTCTCTAGTGCTTTTGAATGATCCAGGGACAAATAAAAAACATCCAGAATAAGAAATTTCAAACTATGATCTCTGGCATCTTCTCAGACTCTGTTGGGAATTCGAATGAGGAGAGAAAAACAAACAAAAAAAAAGGTAGATGAGGTTTTTACTCCTTCATTTCAATCAGAAGAGTTTGCAGCTATCTCTTTTATACTTGAACAAACATTTCCATAATTAAAAAACATTTAAATACAACTGCTCTCAGGGATGATTTGAGTCTGTCTCTGAGACAATTATCTACAGGTGTTACTTCTCATCACCAAATCTTGATAGATTTTGGGTAAAAGTGTGTTCAAGTTTGTTGTTCTCCTCAGCAAAAGTATGGGGTGAACTTTCTCCAAATTAAGGGGTACATCATGTATTTTGACAACCAACTTGTTATATTGGGTTAAAGTTTCCTTTTGAAAATTATGGAACTTAACCCATAACTGCATCCCCCCCACCAAAAAAAAAGACATTCCAACTCCACACTACACCAAGGAGGCTGAAGGAGAACCTGCAGACTGGGTCAACACATTCCTCAAAGACTGTTTGGAACTTATTGTTATGCATTAGACTAGTGGTTGAATGAGGCTCCCATATTCCCTGCCCTAGAGAGCCACAATGTGTTTAACCTGGAAAATCCTCACCGTAGACATTAGCAAGACATCCATCTGGCTTATAAAAACACATTGAAGTCCCATCATATATTTAACTGTGAGCAATGTTGACTAAAAAATAAAAATGGCCACTCAAAGAAAAGGATACACTAAAACATTAAATCTACATGTTGGTTGTAAGACATGCCCCATTTTCTCAGATGTTCATAATTTTTAAAATTCCATCTGAAAATCAAGGAAATATGGCATCTCCAAATGTGTGCTCATAAATAATATGTAGAATAATTGGTTATAGGCAATTTAATATTGAATTAAATTAGA
This sequence comes from Cebus imitator, assembly GCF_001604975.1. Lineage (NCBI taxonomy): Eukaryota > Metazoa > Chordata > Mammalia > Primates > Cebidae > Cebus > Cebus imitator. The sequence continues at coordinate 1,362,811 of NW_016107579.1, read as the reverse complement.
TTTCACTTAGAAATCAAATTTAATCATTGACAACAATCACTGTCAAAAGAAAATTTCTCCAGTTCCTATAAGCTAATTATAATTCATGCTTTTCCTTTTATTCTAGCATCTCTTCTTTTGATTTAGTTCTCATTTTGTTCCATTGGCTGGAAATTCCAGAACAATGTTAAATAATATTGTTTAATAGAGTTCATCTTCATGTTTCCCTAATTTTGATGGAAACTGTCTTTGTAGATTCACCATTAACTATGACATGGTGGTTAGTTTGAACATTTTCTTTATCATTCTGGAGAAAAATCTATCTCTAGTTTACTAAGACATTTAAAAAGTAGAAATAGAAGTAGAATTTAGTCCAAAGTGTTTTTTTTAGCATCTATAGCAATCATATAATTATATAATCATATTTTTATCATATTAGCACCTTATAATATTAACAATTTGAATATTAAGTTACACCTAAAATTTATAATTTTAAAAGCACATAGAACTATTCTGCAAAGGGAATCAGTTGCTCTCTGAATTACCTATGATAAGTTTCTAACCCCAGGCAGCCAGTCTCTATGCACCAGCATGTGGTTGGTGTCTCAGGGACCAGAGACTAATTACAATAGTGTCAGCCTGGCCTGGGCACCATTAGGAGGCCAAACCTGCCAGAAGAAATCAATTATAAAAGATGAACGTTCCATGGATGTGTTTGGTGCTATCGCCCACTCCAAGGTCTGAGACCTTGCTTGCTGGTGCAAAGATCATGAATGCCAGAGCCTGTCATTTGTACACTACTTGGCACTGAACTTCCCTCCCGCTTGTCTTTGCCTTTCTGTTCAGCACAGAATTAATGATGAGATAAGGGGAGGATGTGGAGATAAGGACTCCTTTTTGATGGAGATGCTGGCTTCAGCCAAGAAAGCAGATTGCAGACAATTTCAGTAATCCTCCATCAGAAAACAGGCATGTGTGCACATTTGCACAAATATTCTCAGAGATTACACACATACACTTATATCCTTCCCCTAACATTAAGAGATGAGTCAAGCATAGTCAGGGCTTACTATGGGCTTGTTTCATGAATGAGTGAATGAGTACATGAACTCAGTTGACTAAGAATGTCCTCATACTCACTACTCACATGCACCTATAGATGCAAAAGTAGGAGGATACCCTCCCCACAGCTTCCCACACACCTGCCAAGGTTCTCATGGACCCCTCTAAGCCAAGCTAGGTATACTCAGAAGTCTGTGCAACAGTTAGGTTGCAGATTTCAAGGTTTCAATCTTGTGGATCAAATCTCAATCTGAACTGCCTCAGCTGTAGACAGATTTATTGCTGCATATAATAGGAAGTCCAGAGACAGAGCAAGCTTCGAACTGATCTGGAGACTGTCAACAAGGACTAAACTTCATCCTCTGCCATTTGCAGAATCATCCACACTCTTTTTTTTTTTTTTTTTTTTTTTTGAGACGGAGTTTCGCTCTTGTTACCCAGGCTGGAGTGCAATGGCGCTATCTCGGCTCACCGCAACATCCGCCTCCTGGGTTCAGGCAATTCTCCTGCCTCAGCCTCCTGAGTAGCTGGGACTACAGGCACGCGCCACCATGCCCAGCTAATTTTTTGTATTTTTAATAGAGACGGGGTTTCACCATGTTGACCAGGATGGTCTCGATCTCTTGACCTTGTGATCCACCCGCCTCGGCCTCCCAAAGTGCTGGGATTACAGGCTTGAGCCACCGCGCCCGGCCTCATCCACACTCTTAATCCAGTTCCCCTGTGGCTGCAGGATGGCCTCCAGGAGCAGTCAGCTACACACCTTCAGGTTCATATGAGGGAAGAGAAACCGAGAGGCCTGCCTAGGCTTTAGGAGCCAGGAAGAACTTTCTAAGGCTTCCCTCAACTTTCTTAAGAGCAAGGAAGAGCTTCTAAAAAGCAATGGCAAACTTCTTCCTGCATATTAAAGACTATAACTAGGGCAGTGCTCTTACACCAGGCAAGCCTACCTCCTGTGGGTATCACAGCCAAGGGACAGATGCTGAGAAGTCAAGTATCAAAATCACAACAGTTTGGAAGCTATCTACAATCAGTGAGTTTCCAGACTAGCCTTATGTATGATACTAGATGGTTAGAATGCAAGGTAGGGATTTATGGGCATGGCCCTCTCTGGCTCCCCTGAAACCACACCACCCAGGCAGCTGCCTTTCATAGACACAAGGAAGGCAGCATCAGCTGGTCCAACCATACCTCATTATTTCTTTTACTCCTGGGACCTGTGCATGGAGGCTGCTGAAGTGAGAACAGAGTCCCACATGTGCGGTGAGCGAGAAGTTCAAAGTGATATCTTGCCTTCATCCCTTCTTCTCTACTTTCCTCCTCCTGCTCCACGGAAAATAAAGGAAGACAATTGTGTTGGTATAGGCTTATATTAATCCTTGGCTATCTCTCAGCTCGCTGTCACCACTGCTCCAACCAGAAAGCCAGAGTAGTTGAGGGGTACGAGTGTGTGTGCATGCACATGTATGTGTCTGTGTGTGTGTGCATCTGTACATCTCTGTGTGTGCATGTATGCACGCCAAGTCAGCACCTGCTGATCAAGCCGTTGGCTGGTTAGCATAAAGCAGAGGATACAGGGGCCCTAGGAAGAAAGACCTTTTGAATAAAAAACAATCTGAGTGGAGGGGGCTTTAGATTTTTAATTTTTTAACAGCTTTATTGGTATGTAACCCTCTATCATACAACTCACATATATGAGCTATAAAAGAAATCCAGTGGCCTAGTATATTCACAGAGCTGTCTATCCATTACCACAATCAATTTTAGAATATTATAATTCCCCTAAGAAGAAACCCCACACCGTTCAGCTATTCCTCCCAATGCCCCCATCCCTCCAAGCTCTTGGAAATCAGTAATCTATTTTCTGTATCTATAGATTTGCCTATTCTGGACATTTCAAATAAATGAAATTATACAGTATGTAGGTTTTTGAGTAGCTTCTTTCACTTAGCATAATGTTCTCAAGGTTCATCTGGGTTATAGTATGAATCGGTACTTCATTCATTTTCATGGCTGGATAATAGTTCATCATATGAATAAACCACATTTTATTTATCTATTAATCAGCCATTAGCCATTTGGTTTGTTTTCACTTTTTAGCCATTACAAATAATACAGTTATGAACATTTGTGTGCAAGTTTTTATGTGGACTTATTCTTTCATTTTTCTTGGGTATTACCTAGGATAATTGTTGGTTCACATGGAAACTCTAGGATTACTATTCAAGGAACTGCCAGACTATTCTTCAAAGCAGCTGTACCATTTAATATTCAGTGGTATATGAGGGTTCTGATTTACCTGCATCTCCACCAACACTTATTGTCCATCTTTTTTATTACAACCATTTTAGTGGGTGTGAGGTAGTATCTCACTGGGGTTTTTCCATCAGGGAAATTTGCATTTTTCTGATGACTGATGATGTTGTGCATCTTTTCACTTGCTTATTGAATATTTACAGATCTTCCTGGGAGAAGTGTGTCTATTTAGAGCCTTAGTAAGTGAATTCACATTTCTGAACCTCAGTCTCACCTAAAACGAGAATGAGATAGGTGGACTGAGTGATCACGAAGGAGGCTTTTCATTCTGGATGTGTCTGGCTTCATGGAGGGGCTTCGAGAAAAGCTCTTACTTTGTCCTTCTTACCTCTTCGGCCTGAGTGATCTCCTTGCTTTAACTCTGCTTCCTGAGGAGGACTCATCTTCGGCATTCAACTTAAGTTCTTTAGGAAATTCAAGTGTCATTCACTTTGGCTTTGAGAGAGCTCTCACAAATCACAATACATCTGCTCCCTAATCTGTAGAGACAACGTTAGTATCTCATATCCTGGGTACTAGACGTCTCCTCTCGGCCTGCCATCAGGCATACAAAATATTATATGTATCTCCATCATCAATGGCCTCTTATTGGAAAAAAGAGTATGAATGGTGCTTCCCAAGTATAAAAGGTAATAGTAATTCTTTTCATGATAATAGGTGCTGTTGGAACTCAGATACAAGAGAAATCTTCAACAGCCCGTCCCTATAACTTCAAGTTTTACTTGAAGATAAAATTCAAATATATATAGACATTTGATAAGATACCCAGAATTGAAATTTTAGGTCAAACTAAGATAAAACTAAGATAAAAACTAACTTTTAATTTTTATTTTACTTTAAGTTCTGAGATATATGTGCAGAACATGCAGGTTTGTTACATAGGTATACATGTGCTACGGTGGTTTGCTGCACATATCAACCCATCATCTAGGTTTTAAGCCCTGCATGCGTTAGGTTTTTGTCCTAATGCTCTACCTTCCCTTACCCTCCAGCCCCCGACAGGCCCCGGTGTGTGATGCTCTCCTCCCAGTGTCCATCAAACTACTAACTACTATGGAATAATATTTTAAAATGTTTTATGGATTATACAGCTATTCTAGATTTTGTAATTTGTAAGCCTTTTATTTAGAAATTCATCTTTATATTTGGAACAAATTTTACACTTTTAATGGTCTTAACATTTTGACCAGTATTTCCTTTTCGCCTTTTCTTATCTTTGAGGAATGCTTCCGCCTAGACATCTTCATGGAAAAATGGGAAAAATCTGAAAGAGAAATATACCAAATCATTTTTTTTTCAAATTGCTTTAGGCAATTGCCACCATCTTATTAAGGTGACTTAATAAGAAGGTGAAGACTTTGCTAAGCTGGGTAACCATCTATTAAGTAAACAGAGACAAACTTGGTAGCAGGGAATATTTAATTGCTGTAGGCAAAGCTTCGAATGCTTTTCTTAAAGAAAAAACATTTGATTTATAGGCTGAGTATTTTTTTAAAGCTTTCCCCTTTAGATATACAAGCAGGTAATTTTACCAAAAAAATTATTTACAGTGCAGTGTTGCTTAGTAACAAACACTCATTGTCACCTCTATGACTCCCAGTCCGGGAGAGCTCTCATCGTAGCTTTGCCTGCTGTATGACTCTGTGCCTCTCACTGAGCACCTCTGGGCTTTTCTTTCCTCTTCTATGTGGCTGCTCTGCACCAGGTGCTTTACATACACTATCTCATTAAGCCAATGCCTGGAAACAAAATGTTAAGCTTTTTCCAGAACTGCTCTCACCCTTCTTTTCTTTCCCCAAGCAGTGAATAATGTTGGAATGCATAATCTAGTATTTAGGTTTGTATCTCAGAACTATCACTATTGACTTTGTGTAAGTTAATATGTACCTGAGCCTCAGTTTCCCCCAGGAGTATGTAGCAGTGTTCTTAGCTTGAGCCTAATCCATCCTCGCTCTGTAAATCAAAATGATTAGGACATGTCTAGAAGGGTCCACTGGATTAAGGAGGAGATTCTTCACTCAGTATTATAGCTTCCCCCAGGTAGTCCTCTGATGGTAGCTTGGCAGATAACAGAGATTTGCTTCCCTTCCTTATTTATATGCTTTCTTTATCTGGAAAAGCACTACCTATGCCAATCAAATGTTGGATATACAACTAAGCAGTCTGTATGGGCTACATATGAGGAATTTAATGAGCCAGCACAGTTGCTTTCAGTTAGTTGTATCAAACACTACTTCCTGCTTAACTGATATCCATTCTTTCTAAATAGTATCACAATTTTATTCAGATTTCCATGTTTATCTATGTGGCCTGGGGGTTCAGAGGAGGTGGACCCCATCCTCTGGGTATGAATGCTGATTGGTCTAAGCCAGTTACTGTAACATCAGATTCCTTGTCACTGATTGGCTGGAGCATGAGAAAGAGAGAGAATTCAGATTAATGAATCATTGGAGATATATATGCTGGGGACTTCTTCTCATGACAAAAAGAAAATAAAGAACAGAGTGGGCTGTGCGTGGTGGCTCATGCCTGTAATCCCAGCCTGAGGCAGGAGGATTGCTTAACCCAAGAAATTCAAGACCAGCCTGAGAAACATAGTGAGACCCTGTCTCTACAAAAATGAAAATAAAATTAAAAAGATTAGCCAGGCATGGCAGCACAACCTGTAACCCCAGCTACTCAGGAGGCTGAGGTGGGAGGATTGCTTGAGTCCTGGAGGTTGAGGCTGGAGTGAACCAGGATCACATCACTGTACTCCAGCCTGAGTGATAGAGCAAGATCTTGTCTCAGAAAAGAACAGAGTAAACATGATAAAGATGATAGAACATCTTAAAAGATGATAGATGCACAGGACTTAGGTCCATGAAACTCTCATTGTACTACTGAATCAACAAATCTTGTGGGATAGCAGATATTCCTAATTGATTAAGCCACTTTATTTTGAGCTTTCAACTAAGCAGAAAGTGGCTTAGCCAACACAGAAAGCTTCTGTGTAACCACTTGCTTTAGCCCTCTCCTGCAAGACTGAAAAAAGGGGACCCATTTTCTCTTTTAAATCCATAAGCCATCTCTGCTCCCGACAGAGTTGAGGATGTTGCTCAACTCTGCCAGGGTAGTTGAGGAGGTTAATCATGTGAAAGGCAAAGTATTGGTCCAGGTGTGACTAGTCTAGAGGGTCTATCTTTGGGCTTCTTTAGGTAAAATTGAAATATAATTCGTAGAGTGAGGACAAATCACCACACTGACGGCATGAGGCAGTTGCAGTTTGGGGATAATGTCTTATCTCCTTAGTGAATTCAGAATCAGATACACTCAGGGTAAATTCCCTATTCTATTATTTTTGTAATGTGGCTTAATAAATATCACATAAGGTTGCTTTGAAAATTATTAGACTGACACACTACCTGCTGTACTACCGAGGCACCTAGAATTGCCTTGAATATTAACTGAGATAAAGCATATAAAGAGAATAGCATAATGGTCAACCCATAAGAATGCTCAGCACCTGTTAGTTCTCATCATCACCATCATCATCATTCATCCTCATCATCACCACTGTCATTCTCACAATCCTTCTCCCTCTCCTGCTAAGGTTGAAATTGGACTTATGCTCATAAATAAGCAATTCTGGTTAACAATGTCTTAAAATGTGGTCACTTAATGGTTCTATTTCTACGGTAAGAATCAGTCTTCTCCAATGATAATAATGACTACATTTTGTTAAAAGCTTACTACACACAAAACTTAAGGTCCATGAAGATGATATTGTACTGCTGAATCCACAAATCTTATGGGATAACTTATTACAGCGCACACTGTTATACGTGTAGTGTGTGCATTATCTCATTAAAATTTTGAGATACTGAGGTAAAGTAACTATCCCAAGTTCCCATGGCAGTGAGTGGCAGAGCCAGGTCTGAGCCCAGGCAGTCAGACTTCAGAAGCAAACCATATCTAAAGACGTAATGCTTTCTGTCTCATTAAAGTGATTCTTGCTGATGCCTACCACATGCTGCACACCAGTCAAGGTCTGTATAATACTCACCTAACTAACCTCACAGCCTTTATGATATAGGTATTAAGAAGTGAGAAGGGTCTTAGATTCACCCTTCTTGGAAGCTAACAAGTTACTCTGCCACCCTTTTATGGATGCTGGTAGAAAACACAAGATTCCTTGGTCAGACACAAAGGACATTGCAATAGAAGCAGCCAGAGTATCAGAAATTGCATGGCAATTCCCCAAGCTCCATTTCACACAGAGTGGGGTGAAGAGGGCCAGATGACACCTGTACATACAGTGGGTTGAGATACAGAAGATAAATTTTCAGCTTAGGGAAGCTGAATCTTTCCTAAGAGGTAATAAACCTGCCTATCCTTTGCTGTGGAGGGAGACATAGTCTCTCTTCTCACTTGACCAAGTCATCGTTCAAGACTATACAAACATTCTTGTAAAGGGAGTCCAAAACAAAGGGCAAGCAGTGCCTTGCTCACAAGATAATGCAGAAAGTCAAGAGACCCCTGGAGAGCTGTCTCTCAACAACAGATATGATTATTAGTCTTATCATACAAGTAAGAAGACTGAGGCCCAAATGATGCAACTTGCTCAAGGTCACATGACCAGGTTTGAATTTCTGCTCTGCCTCGTCTTTGCTATGTGATCTTGCTTAGTTTATGCAACCTGTAGATTTTACCTCCTTAATATGTTTGCCATGAGTCCCTTCCTCCCCTTCTCACTCTAACCCTTATATCAGACAGTGTGACGTCTTACCTGGGTCATTGTACCAGTTTCTGATAACCTTAATATTACTTTCCTCCAGTGGTTCTTACAGATTTGACCAGAGTCTCCTTTCTAAAATGCAAACCTGATTATATGATTCCCCATCTTTTAAGTCTTTTAATGACTAGCTACTACTTATAATACTTACCATGGCATACAAAATCCTTATTCATTTGGTCCCTGCATACTTTTCCGATAGTCACTACTGCTAGAGCTAATTACAGTTCATGCTCTTTCAAGCTTCTATGCACTTGATTTCCCGTGCTTGGAAAATCCTTTCTCTCCCAGTGCATTTGGCGAGTTCCATCAATTTTTAAGAATCTCACACATGGCATCAACTTTGTAAAGCTTTGTCAGAACTTCTCTCCCACCCACCAGACAGACTCCCTCCTTCTTCCCTCTTCTTTCCTTTTCCTGATTCTTACCATTTGACTCTTTCCTTCGCTCTTGGGTCCTATTCATTCAGATCCCTCATGCTTAGCCACTCGTGTCCTGCCAATGGTGAAGACCCCTGACGCCCAGGCCATATGTGCATTTCACTGCAGTTTCTGGAGTCATTATCGTCCACTTCTTTTTTTTTCCTTCCAACTTTTATTTTAGGCTTATGGGATGCATGTGCAGGTTCATTACATAGTAAATTGCATGTTGCTGGAGTGTGAGAAACAAATAATTTTGTCACCCAGAAAGTGAGCATAGTACCTGATATATCCTCCACTTCTGAAGTGGGACTTGGCTTTTCTCAAAATTGAGTGCTGCTTTGACTCCTCAAAAATGCAGAGATCAGTGGCCGCCTGGGGTAGGGAATAGCATTACGGATTGACTACAATAAGCACCAGGGAAAATTTTGGGTTGATGAAAATGATTTATATATTGATTATGGTGCTGGGAACAGATCAGGTCAATAAGATGTAAGCTGAAGTTGCAAGGCAATTGCCTTAAAATGAGAGCAGACTTAGCTAGCACATACCCTTCTGTCTCTTCCTTGTTTCTGCCTGGATATTGGAAGCAATGGTGAAGGCAGAGCAAATATCTTGTCCCTATGAGACAATAAGAAAATGGGAAAGATAACAGAGGAGAAAACAGGAGTCTGGTCTCCAGTGGCACCATGGAGCCTTTTGAGCAGCTGTCGCCACCCACCTCCTATATCTCATTTGTGCTTAAATTGTTCGAGTCATTTTTTTCTGATTCCAGTTGCATACAGCTGGGTGCAGTTCCCAACTAACACATTTTTTAAGCTGTGTGTCTGTAATGGTAAAAGCCAGAGAATCAATGAGGAATACATCCAATCACTGCAGGTCACCCAACTGATAGGGGATTTTGACTAAAAGCAGTCACAATCATTCGATTGCTTCACCCATTTTGTAATTGGTGGAATTTTACTTCTCAACAGCCAGATATTTGCTTTAAGTTTTCTTTTCCTCTGTTGGTGTAGATGAGTCTTCTTCAGTCTCTAGCTTGCCACTCAGATGGAAACCAGGGCCTCCCCAGCTCCATAAGGTAAAACAGGTTCTAATGTAATCAACCCAGGCCAGCCCTGGAGAGTCATATTGTTGTCTTTTTATAAAACTCTGCCAACTGGAACCTAAATAAATCAATAGTGGCTAAACATGGAGGTTCCTCTTTTTAAATTTCTTTGGACCCCACAAGAAACCTGAAAACAAGAATGAAAGTGATTCTATCAGGAGTCCTCACTGAGGCTGAGAGGAGGATTGGAGATGCTCTGGGGGAAGGATCCCAGAGAAGCCTGCCTTCTTCTTTAAGCCTGCCCTGCCTGCCTCACCATGCTCACCTCAAGGCCCTGGCTCCATCCCAAGCATGGCAGGGGCAGGCCTTGGGTCCAGTCACATGTGGTGCAGCCCACTGTGCTTCTTGCCAAAAGACCTACAACTTGCACATGCTGGAGCTGGGGACTAGTCTGAGCAAAGACATCACTACATTTCCTCCCCTGTGAGTGGAATCAAAGTGCTGTAGCCTTTTCTTGATGATGCCCTAATTATAGCCTCTTTATCTTTTTCTCTGCCCTGAAGCCACTTCTGTCTGTTTCTCCTGCCAGCTCTGAGCCCCTATTCTGTGCCAGATGAGTCACTAAGGCTGGAGACCCTGAGAGGAGGCATTCTTGGTTCCATCCTCACAGGCTTCTGGGCTATTGGAACTTCTTGGGCATGTGGAAGGCAGCTGCTTGGGCATCACATTGGCAACACTTTATTCTAGTAGGTGCTGATGCCTCAGTCTGGTGAAAGGGGTGGCTGTGAGTTTGTATCTTGATCCCTCTCCCCATTTGAGTTTGATGCAAACTTAGATTTAGGAACTTCGTTTCTAAAGGGCACAGAAGGCCCCAGTGGATTCTCCATTCCCCACTCCCAAAAGCCCTATTCTTGCCCACTTTTGTTCATGCCCTCCTCTTGCTCCTTCCTATTTAAATCCACTGTCAGTCACATCAATACCTGGCGTCAAATTTGTTCCTTATCAGCTTTAGGAAGCCATCAACAGTAACTCTGGTTTACAATGGTTCCTCTTTCTCCAGGCCGTTTAATGTGAGACCTTCCCCTCATTTGGCAATGGATCCACAGAGGCTTGACAATTTCTCTTGTCATGAGTATATTTTATATCACCTGTCAAAATGTGAGCTCTTATAGGCTGCACCTCTGTGGTACAGTTTACGGACTCACAGTGCCTGGCACCACGTGTCACAGCAGAGGTGCTGGGCCTGGTGTAATTACCACAGTTGTCCACGCTATGAAGTTTGGTATCATGCAGGCACAAGTTCAAATCTCAACTTGGCGATATCTAACATCTATGACTTTGGTCAAAGTCCTAAGTCCCTGGGCTCCATTTGCCTCAGTTGCAGAAAAAAAAAACACAAAGGGGTTTAGTACAAAAACAGACTCCCAACAAATGTTGACTAAATGTTGGTTGTTGTCAGGATAGACTAGGTTATTTCTTTTTCTTTACATTCCCTTTATCTCCTTCACTCTTGTGATACACTTCCTGTTGTCGGTGTGAAAATAATGCTAATTTTTACTAACACAAAACTGATGTGTAGCTTACACCACCAAGCACGTTTCAGTTGCCACAGACCACAGGACATGCAAGGCCTTTGAAAAAGACACACAGTCACACCATAGGTGTTATGTAAGCTTAGTACTTAAGAAGCTGTCTGTTTCTCTGTAGGTACCACATATACAGTTGGACCGTTCTGCTACCAGGTAAGCAATGTTGACTTGTTTATAGCTTCTTTAGAAAGACAGACATATCCATGGTAAATAGAAAGATTAACATATTGTCCTCACTGAATTGTGTATCTACTGTGCAAATATAAACACTTCTGAATGCAGCTAAACAGAGAAAGGGAAATGTAAAGAAAAGTCCTACAGATCTGTGCTACTCAAAGTGTAACCTGAGGACCGGCTGCATTGGCACCATCTGGGAGCTTGGCAGGAATGCAGAGACTCAGGCCCCATGCTAGATCCAGTGAATCAGAATATGCATTTTAACATGATCTGCAGTGATTTGTGTGCACATAAAGTTTGCAAAAGGGCTTTCATGGAGAACATTGAAAAAAATGACAACAAGTGGTCTAAGATACAATTTGATCCGTCTTGTGAACCTGAACTGATGTTATGCCCTGTTCGTTAGCACTTTACTCCACGTTAAAACAAGGGAGTTCCTTTATTTCTTGATTTATGCTTCACAAGAATCCTTAATACAGGTGGAAGCAGTTACTGTTCACATAGTCCCATTCTTTAATATCTTCAGCCGCCACGCTTTAGGTAGTCGATTACAGAGGGATGAGATTGTGACCATGTTAAATACATCAACATTTATATCTCCCAGTGGCAGTAGAAGTAGACAGGCTTGCAATTTATTTATTCATCAATGATTTTACTGTGCATTTAGGCATTGGGCTGGCCCCTGAAAATAGAAAATGAGCAGAAGACGGCCCTTGCTATGCTTGGGAGAAAGGCAGATGTAAGAAACTTCCTTGCAGTCCAATATGTGGGCAAAATGATGTAAAGGCAAAGAGGAGGGAGTGGCTTTGATCTCTCTAGCAGTGTTACTGAGGAAATGTCCCGTACCGCTGTCCCACATTGTAGTAAGGAAGACAGACCTGAGGAGGCAGGAGCCGGAATAAAAAGACACCCATGAAAGACCACTGTGATTTCAAATCACAAAATCCTCTCTCTTCTTTGAACAGCCTCTCAGGCAGGCACAATTGCTTCCTACATCTTTATTAACCCTTAATTCCAGGGACAAAAAGCAATATCTTTAAATTTGTCTCCTCCTGAACGAAGATCAATAGCTTGCCTTGACTTTATTCTTACTATAATTTTTCTACTGAGGTTTCTTTATAGACATTTTACAGCATCTCTACTACAATTAGATCAGGAAACAAAGAAATAAACTAAACCTAGTCAGTGATTTATGCCAATATCTGGCAATACCGTGGAAGAGATGTTTTGATTAGACAATTTTCATTACTAAAAACACTATGGCACAATAAATTAATTCAATGTTGTGCACTTATCTATTAGACACCTTACTATAGGAGTATAAAAATGTTAATTATTCATTATCATCACTCTGATTATTTGTTGTGGCTGATAATTACATTGAATATATTTTATATCAGTAATAACCTTCTGTCTACATTTACAACATGTCGTATCTTGGGGGCTTGTCAAGTTTTTTCCCCAAGCCTTTCCTTTATTAAGACACAGACCTCAGGAGTACATAACCTTTATGTTGAAGGCTGATTTTCTTCTTTCATATAAAGAGCAAATATTATAGATTAATTAATCCAGGATGATTATAATTTAATCACTCTTCCTTTGGCTTCACGAGGGATTTGGCTTTTATTCAGTTGCTCATTCATATTGTTATGAAGAATAAATGCAGGCATAAAATATTTGTGTGCTGTGAATTCACAGAACAACTAACTTGAGAAATTGGAGGGGGATGTGTACCAGCCAAGCACTCACTAACGTCCCAGGTCTTGTGGCCTCGGCCTCGAATGCCAGCTGGTAACCCACAGATGAAGACACCTCACACCAGTGCAGGAGTGCTTCGTCCCTAATTCAACTGAATTTGGTGTAGTTCAACCACGAACAAAATATTTCAGTCCCACAAAATGTACCTAGTTCCTACTATGTACCAAGCACTGGGTTGGACTCTGAGAATAAACTCCTTACCAGCTGCTTGATTTTGGGACCCTTATTGAATCTCTTTTTGCCTTGGTTTCCTCATCTGTAATAATGAACCTTCTTCACCGAGTAGTGAAGATTAAATAAGATGGTAATACCCACGAGAGGCCCTTGATGGTATCTAGCACTGGCAAGCCTCTATAAAGCTAATCTGTAATTATTACTATTATTATTCAGACACTATTTCTGTTGTCAAGGTGGGGACAGGTGTATAAAAAGTAACATAATAAATTCTTCCAATACAGTGACTGAAGTCTACTGAAAGGCACAGATAAAAGACGTGGTCAGTCTCCTTTGGGTGCAGTCAGCTGGGACAGACTTCAAAAAAGAAGAGACTGTCAGAGCGAATTCACACACTGAATATGTCACGTATGTCCACTGAGTTGGTGGTGGTGGGTGGAGTCGGAGGCATTCCAAGAAGAGAGTGGTCAGTAATGGCTGTGAAGCTTATTGTTCTCTGTAGGGATGCAGTCAGCAAGGACCAAGTGGGGCCGGGCATGGTGGGAGGGCAGCTTGGATCTCGCCCTGAAGCCACTGAAGAGCCATTGAAGACTTTTCGGCAGGAGAGGCACACATCAGATCAGACTGTAGGAATGTCCTGCAAGGCCAGTGTGGGAGCCAAGTGGGACAGGTGGTTGGCTGGGAGTCCATACAGGGAGGATCGATGGCAGGATGCAGGCGCGAGCTGTGAGATCGGAGCTTGGCAGGGAATGTGAGCTCACGGTGCAGAAGTTATACATGCAACTGCACAACTGGTCCAAGGATGCCTTCAGAGGGGAGGCACGGATGGAGGCTTTTGAGTTTGTTTTAAAATCACAGCTATATTATTGGTGGGGTACCCCGTTCCCACAGGACAGGAAGGAATGAAAGATAATTGTCTTCCACTACCCACATTTCTTGTCTTCCACTTGTCTTCCACTACCCACATTTATTATGCACCTACTGCATGCATACCTGCCTGCCATGTACTATACAAAATGTAATAGATAACTTTTATTACCTTGTTAAATCCTCAAAGCAGTTCAATGAGGAAAATGCCATTATGATCCCCACTTTACAGATGAGGAAAAGGTGGCTCTGATTGTTACATATCAGAGCCACAGAGTGGAAGGTGTTAGCTTTGAACTTGGGAACATTTTCCTCCTTGATTCTCATTGTCAAGGAAGTGGGCAATACGAGTCCTGTAACTTTGTGGTGTTTCATTCCATATCTTCAATGGGAACTGTCAGAGCCCCCATACTGGAGTATTCCCAGGTGGGCATAGTGTGGGGCTTGTGGGAGAATGTAACAGTTTTTTGAGTAGTCATGGTTATGTGTTATGTAAAGTTTACGTTGTAACTGCTCTAGGAAAGGGCTGCTCCTTTGAGGTTAGTATTCTCCCACATGTGGAGAAGGCTTGGCTTCCAGTGAGGCCACATCCCACAGCTGCAGAAGACAGCGTGGACAGTGACTGAAAGCCAGCAAAACAGGTGGCTATTCAAGGGAGGCTGGTGCAGATGAGGGGGCTCTCTGATTCATGAAGAACAGGACCCTTGAGGAGATCTCAGGCATAAGAAAGGTTCCAGCTGAGAAGACACCTGTGACATCTTGGCTCAGGGCACTGAGGTAACAGGTGGAAGAACATGGTTCCCAAGTTCCCTATTTCTCTGGGCCTCAGTTTTCTCATTTGGTAAGTGGAGTAACTCCTTACAGGACTGCAGTGGGAACTAGTGAAGGTGCTGATTCACTAGTAGAATAACAGGCCGGGTATGTTCCAATAATGTTCTTTTCTGTCTTAGGGAGTGGGCTCCAGGCAACCAAGAGACAGCAAGATGCACAGTGAAGATCCCATGCATGGCAGTGCCACCACCCAGGGGCAGAGGGAGGGGCGGCTGTGACCCAGGGCTTCAGACAAGTGGATTGGCCTCCAGCAGAATTTTGAGAAGGAATTTGGAGGACACTTTTGGAAGACAGCCAAAACAGGTTAATTTGCTTAAGAATGCCCTTAATAATCAGTTCCCAGCCCTGGCTTCATATTAGAATTGTTTAGCCTGCAGCCCCAAAGACTGAGATTAAAGTGGGCACAGGTACAGGTATATTTTTAAATCTTCCCAGGATATTCTTAAATGTCCCAAGGATTAAAATTCCCAATTTAGGAAAAAGGTGAAGGGTGGCTACTTAGGCTCCACCAGGCATCAGCATGGTCTCTAGGAAGGCTCCCCCAAGCTCAGATATATTAACAGGCAGCCTTGTAGAAGCAGCAGCAAAACTTGTCAAGCCAAGGAAATGTCAGAGGGCCAACTCCGTAGGAGCCTCCCCAAGTTATTCAATGCTTCCACTGGGATACGGCACAATCTAAATGCTATAGTTTGGGCCAGTCATAAAATATAACAACACTTCCTTCAGAATCTCCATTGTCTAGCAGCTCAGGGATGGGAGAATGAACAGCAAAGCTCATGACCTCTGGCCCAGCATTTCATGCCTGTATGGTAGAATATAATATTGCTCTTGAGCAGAAGGGATTGCTGCAGACATAATGACTTCAGTTATGTTCAAGACCTGAGCTCCCCATAGTGCAGGGCAGGCCTACACTGGTTTGGCCTGGTCTGCTTCTAGGTAGTCAACTCTTAGCTCTGCAGGAGAGGATTTTCCTGTTTATGGATTACGTTTGACCGACTTTTAATTCCAGCCTGTTTTTTTCCACTACCCCACCCTCTCTGGATCTTCCTCCCCATTTTCTGGATGACATTCAGACTCCTACAACTTTTACCTGTGTAACTTTAACTAGGATGTCAAGCTGGTTTGCAGTGTTCACTTTCGTGCTGAACCTACCGCAGGCACCAAATGTCTGTTGATTGATTGGTTGTCTCACCAGAACATGATGTGTAGCTCAAAGCACAGGAGAATGATATTTGAGTTGTCTTCTTTCCTACATTGAACTGATGAGCAAGAGTTGACTGTGATACTTTCTAGACTGAGCAATTGCCCTTTCTACAAATGCCCTCTAAGTCCAGAAATATAGAACAGACAATTTCTCTTTATTAACATGGTGATACCTTTATATAATTTCTTGCTCAGGGCACTGAGCCAGAGAAAGAAGGATAAAAAAGTTATGTTTTAGACCTAATATGTAATCTAGCAGAGTTTTCATAGTGATTCAATCTGAAGTTTATTTTTACCATTTAACCATTGAGGAACTATATTTATTAATTTTTATATACTGATTAAATGTGTTTCCAAAATTTTAGAGAGAAAAGACAAAAACAAGGTATTTTCAGAAAGCAGATGTCCAGATTTTTTAATGATTGCCATTCTAACTGGCATGAGATGGTATCTCAATGTAGTTTTGATTTGCTTTTCTCTAATGACCAGTGATGATGAGCATTTTTTCATATGTTTGTCAGCCTCATATATGTCTTCTTTTGAAAAGTGTCTGTTCATATCCTTTGCCCACTTTTGAATGGGCTTTTCTGTTTTTTTTCTTGTAAATCTGTTTTAGTTCTTTGTAGATTCTGGATATTAGCCTTTTGTCAGATGGGTAGATTGCAAAAATTTTTTTCCCATTCTGTTGGTTGCTGATTCACTCTAATAATTGTTTCTTTTGCTGTGCAGGAGCTCTGGAGTTTAATTAGGTCCCATTTTTCCATTTTGGCTTTTGTTGCCAATGCCTTTGGTGTTTTAGTCATGAAGCCCTTGCCTATGCGATCATTAAAAAATCTGGAGACAACAGATGCTGGAGAGGATGTGGAGAAATAGGAGCACTTTTACACTATTGGTGGGAGTGTAAATTAGTTCAACCATTGTGGAAGACAGTGTGGCGATTCCTCAAGGACCTAGAAATAGAAATTCCATTTGACCCAGCAATCCCATTACTGGGTATATATCCAAAGGATTATAAATCGTTTTATTTACATAAGGACATATGCACACAAATGTTCATTGCGGCACCGTTTACAATAGAAAAGACTTGGAACCAACCCAAATGCCCATCAATGATAGACTGGACAGGGAAAATGTGGCACATATACACCATGAAATAATATGCAGCCACAAAAAAATGATGAGTTTGTGATCTTTGTAGGGACATGGATGAATCTGGAAACCATCATTCTCAGCAAACTGACACAAGAGCAGAAAATCAAACACCACATGTTCTCACTCATAGTTGGGTGTTGAACAATGAGAACACATGGATACAGGGAGGGGAGCATTACACACTGAGGTCTGTTGGGGGGAACTAGGGAAGGGACAGAAGGGGTTGGGGAATTGGGGAGGGATAACATGGAGAGAAATGTCAGATATAGGTGAAGGGGAAGAAGGCAGCAAACCACATTGCCATGTATGTACCTATGCAACAATCCTGCAAGTTCTTCACATGTACCCCAAAACATAAAATGCAATAAAATATATTTTTAAAAAAGAAAGCAGATGTCTAATCTCAAGTGCTGAAATAACTTCAGAAACCATCATAATTTAATGAAGGGACTATATACTGTTTGATTTAAAAAATGAGGGTAAAGTAGGCTGATGGGTACAGGAGAAACTCCTAATTTTGAAAATTATAACAGGGTTTGATGTATACATCTGGGAATCAGTCTATAGACTGATGTTTTTTCTAAGAGACTAAGTTCGGATTTTAAGAGGAAAGAACCACATGGGAAAACATTCTTTCCTAGAAGAGATGCTGCAGAATTTTTAGGTCCTTAGGATGGGCAAAATGTAAACAAATATAAAGTTGTATTTTCAAGCTATTATTACGGGCAACAAAACCAAATGTTGTAAAGACTTTATAATTTTGCCATTGCACTCTTAGTGTTCCCACTAAGCTCTTCTGTAGCACAAAGTACCTGTGGGAAACCTGCTACTATTCCTTCAGTCATATCTTCTTCCAGACTGGGTTCTTCATCTGCTTCTTTGCAGGTTATATGTGTTTTTCATTTGATTATCAGTTGTTGTTGTATTAGTGTTTCTGGTGTGGTATGTTTCAGCAGTTCTCATGCCATTTCTCTTTTTTCTTTCTCAATATTAACCTGGCCATGTTTGTCCAGACCTTGTTTGTTTGAAATATTGAGTTCATTCTTTTTAATCCTTCTCAGCTTTTCTGTCTGAAGCCATCCCCACAGGAGTGACAAGAATTTCATGCCTAGTTCTGGATGGAAATATAGTTATAATGAAGCACTAATCAGGCTGCACCTTGGCCCACTTCCTTGCTGCTAAAAGTCACATAACACTAGACAGTGACTATTTGCATCCCCATCATTCCTATAGGTATGATTTCTGACATAGGGTCATAAGACTATTTAGGAACTAACGAGCATCCTCATTGTTCCTGTAGACAGGATCTCTGACATTAAAATCATAAGGCTTTTGTTTAAAGATCACTTAAGAAATTTTTTCAGGCTCCAAATTGAAGCAAAAAGTTTAAAGACCTCCCACAGAGGAATATAATCAGCACAAGAATACAGCTTCTTCATCTCCCTATCCAGTGACTTCACACCTGCACTCTTTAACCAATCAATGATCTCCACACTTTGGCCCACTCCCAAACTCTTAAAAATCCTACATCTAATCTCCTCGGGGAGATGGATTTGAGGTTTTCTGCCATCTTCTCTCTCAGTGACCCTACCATTGAATCTCTTTCTGTGCTTCAACTCAGTGTCTTAGCATATTGACTTGCTGTATGCACTGGGCAAGGAAACTATTACAGTTATAGGTCTTTCCTTAGAGCTGAATTTTGAGGGGTGAGTGCTGCTTATCCACTTGCTCCTTTGTGGCTCAATAATGCAGAAGTAAAGACAAAAGATTAATGGTAGCTGAGTACAGCTCTGACTAGATGGTCTAGGTTCTGCTTTCTTTTCTGAGATCTTTTTACACATCCTGTAACAGCAGCCATTCCGCTCAGCCAAAGGTGCATCCCATTCTGTGGGATTAGTTGGCCCTCTTTCCCCACCTGGCAGAGTGATCTGCATTATGGAAAGCTCTGGTGGCCTTCCCTGCCCTGGTCTGACCCTTCTCCCTCTGCTGAGACGATAGCGCCCATCAAAGTCCCTACTCTCAATGACTCTTTCTTTACTTTCCTCAGAGCTGCTCCACTTGATTCTGGTTCTCTTCTTTTCAGATAGGAAAGCACTACTGAGATTTCTCATGACTTTTAAATTGCCTGCACTCTGTTTTGGGGCATACAGACAGGGTTAGAGGCCCTGATATGATGCTCAGTGTTTGTCATAGACAATCTTTTGCTTGCTGTAGCCACTACTTCCATCAGTTACAGTGTGAAGTGGCTCCCCTTTCACTGTTTGGTTGCTCTTGGTGAGCTAAAGTTGAAATTCCCAGTGCAAGTTGAATGTAAGATCCTAGTAGGAAGGTGAACACAGGAAATCTTCCCTGGAAACCAGAGAAAAGGTAAGCAGTGAATAATTATAATTAAAAATTTGGTGAGCATTCACCTTGAATTTAGGTGTTTGCATTTATTTAAAATCCTCTAAATTATTGTTTGTTATTTCTAGGTAGGCATTGTAGTTTAATTAAATTCATGCTTTTATCTTGATGAAGAAATATATTTTAATAGAAAGTACATATCTGCATAATTTTTAATCTTGCTTTTTCTCAGTTGTCAGAAGCAAATCTAATTATTTGCTTATGAAACTAAAATCAACCACCACCTTGTGGAAGCTATCAGAATTGCAAGCATATTATAAAACCTTAAAGGATGGTTCTCAACCTTGGTGGCACAGGTGAATCACCTGGTGAGATTTTGAGAAGTACTGTGACCTGGGTCACACCTTAGATGGGTCTGAGATGGGACCTATGCATTAGTCTTTTTGGAAGTCCCTCAGGTGATTCTGAAGCAGTGGCCATCTGTCTCTTCTTGTTCTTCTCTCCTTGACTGCCATTCCTCCCTGGCACATCCTCTCGAACTAACCCTATCCCTAGGTTCTCCAGGCTCTCTACACAAGTCCCCCTAAATAGTCCAAATTCAGTGTCCCTCCTTCCATCAAAATGCTCATTCTCTTCCAACTCATGAGTTAAAATCTAAGTTGAGTCTATCCAGGAATCTTGCACTGTAAATGATGCTTCATGCCATCTTCCAGTAACTAATCTATGTTGGCAATGTAGGCTGGTACAGAGGACACCATACCAGCTAGACAGGCATCCCTCCACCTACTGGGCCATCTGATCTTTTCCCAGTGTTCCATCATTTGTTCAATGTCTCTTTATGTTTGACACAAGATTTTCCGTCAGAGTCACAATGCAGTGAGCACATATGAGCAGTCCTACAATTAAAATAAAATTTTAAAAACTTTACTTGTTTCATTCAGCATTTTTCTGGATTGTCAGCAGAACCTCTCTTTTCCAGAATGCTTATTAGTACTGCGATGGAAAACTCTTTAATAGATAACATATGCTGCACTAGACCTTTCACTTATAAGGATCCACTTCTTGCTTCTATGTCAATGGCCCTGCCTTCATGCAGAAAGCAGCTTTCAGTGAAATCCTCAGGGATGCATTCTGCAGTCCTTTCTCTCACCTCCACAACAGCTCTGAACATAAGCATTTCCATGTCAGATATTTAAAACCTTGATTAATATTTTTAGGCTGAGTTGAGAAGCCATAAAACATACCTAGGTTGGGAAAATCTTATAAAAGTTGCTTTACACCCAAGAAAGCGGAAACGCAGGCACGTCTATTTTGAGAAAAAGAGTGACTGCTCTAGTTGGTGTCATCATTGGTCACTGGTAGTTGGGACCTGAATGTTTTAACTTGCATGAGTCATCCCTGGCCATGCTGTACCTCTGCGT
Organism: Cebus imitator; assembly: GCF_001604975.1. Classification (NCBI taxonomy): domain Eukaryota; kingdom Metazoa; phylum Chordata; class Mammalia; order Primates; family Cebidae; genus Cebus; species Cebus imitator. The sequence continues at coordinate 1,341,698 of NW_016107579.1, read as the reverse complement.
TTTCCCAGAGCTGCCGAAGGTTTGTGCATGAGGAGCAGTCAGAGATGAGAGTCTAAAAGTGCTTTTTTGTCCTTCCTCCGTTTTCTCGCTGTTCCCTGAGGAGCTCACACCTGTCTTTCTTCTTCCTTTTCATCTTTCTCTAGGCTGCTTTCTTAGGACTAAAAGGTGGAGGGCCTTGCACAACAGGCAACAATTCCTCTTCTTCTGAACCATCCTTCTCTCTTCTTCTTTCTCATCCTCCCCTCTGCCTTAGCAACAATGCCTATAGTGAATTCCCCAACAGACAACACAGCCCATTCTCAGAGATCAGCAAAGACAGCGTGCCAATGAAATGAAGAAAACACCATTAAAAGTAGAATTTGATGTTTTGAAAGTCTGTAAAGGAATTTGGGGAGAAATCTGAACTGTATTGGCTTTTCTTGCCTTTACTTTATGAGCTGATATAGGTCTTTTTGGGAGTTGCTTATGTATGTACTGTAACCTTTTTCCATTTTGGTCACCCAGTGGTGCCATACTGCCAGTTCTGGTACTGGCACAAGTTGCTCAAAGAAAGGAAAGATAAAAAGAGACACTGTACCTGGGAAAGGCCACTGAAAGGACACTGGTTTGATCAGGGCCCTGAGGAATGCGCTGAGTTTAGCCGGAGAAAGAGAGATAAAAAAGTTAAGGCTATCTTCCAACCACTTTGGTTTCCTCAGCTCTAAACACAGCTGGAGCGAAATAGGAAAGGTCTCAACGCTCGGCCTTGACCTGTGGCAGACTGCTATTCTACCCAGGCCCCAAAGTCCTTGACATCTCTCTGGAACATGGAGAAACACCTGGTCCCACTGAATCCACAGTGAAAATAATTCCCCAGCTTAATGACAAAGCCCTTGTGGCGTCAAAGCAGCAAAGTATCTGAGGCTAATGCATGGGTTGCTTTCAAATCATTAATAACAATGATGACGCTAATAATATTAGTGTGGAAAAAAGGGGAGAATAAGAATGGTCTTCTAATCCGTCATTTGGAGCCTTCCTGTTTTATAGCCCATGGAAGATGGCGTTCCCTGCTCTGTTTCTTCATCTTTGGGTCCCAGATACAAATGTGAAGAGAATGGGCACATTTCCAGGTGGGTCCTGGAACCTGGGTCCTACATACCTTCAGGACATTGCCTGAGAGCCACATAAGCCCAAAGGGCAAAGGAGCATGGCTCGAAAAGGGAGAAATGGGCAGCATAAGCCCCAGAATCAAACTCACTGAAGCAGATGGAGCCCGTAGGCTGAAGCTGACCCCGGTAAGCAGTCCATTAGCATGAATGTTTTGTGGAATGGCTAAATCAAGCTAACTACCACATGCATTACCTCACATATTTATCTTTTGATTGTTTGTTTTTAGAGACAGAGTCTTGACCTGTCACCTAGGCCCTCAAATTCCTGGGCTCAAACAATCCTCCCATCTCAGCCTCCCTAAGTATTGGGATTACAGGTTTGAGCTCCTGTGCCCAACTGACTTTTGTATATGTTTAAAACACTTATAATCTATTCTGTTGGCAATTTTCAAGTTTACAATATATTGGTATTATCTGTAGTCACTATAATGTACAATAGATCTCTTGAACTTACTCTTCCTGTCTAATTAAAATTTTGTGTCCTCTGTCCAATACATCCCTAATCTCCCCACCGCAGCTCTGGTAACCACCATTCTATTCTGCTTCTGTGAACTCAACTTTTATACATACTTCAAAATATCATGCTGTACGCCATAAATATACACACTTTTTATTTGCCAGTTAAAGAAAGAAAGAAGCATTCGCATTTAAAAAAATAATAATTGCTTTGGATCAAACCATCACTCCAGCCAGCCTAGCAGCCCTGGCAAAATTAAAAAGTAGAAGACAGGCTCTTCAGCACCCTTTCCCCAGGATAAGGAGAGCTTCACCCTTTGCATTCTTCACCTCCTCTGCCCTTGTGCCTTCCTCGTGATAGTCTAGACTCAAAGTTTGGGAGGGTCCTTGATGTCATTTAGTTGAAAGTTCTCATTCACAGTAGAGGCAGTACCAGCATCACTCCACTAACTAGGGGCAAATCAGGACTAAAACCTAGGACTTCTCACCCTGAAATCTTTCCACTATGTTGACTCACTTTTGTTCTTTTTCTCTTTCCTAATTTATCTTTAAGGAATGATTTTTAAGTCTTTTACTTTAAAGTGTAATTTGCCACTCTTAAAAATGCAGTCCGTCTAACAGCCTTATGTGAAAAGAATGGTGTTGCTACTGTAAAATAACAGAAAATGTTTTAGAGAAGGTGGCTCTTGAGCAACATCTTACCGAGGGCAAGGCTTTGATAGTGAATATCAGGAAATGCATCCCTGACAAAGTGAGGGGATTTAGCAAAGGTGAAGGGGCAGTCAGGGGTCTGCCTTAGAGATGAGGAAGAGAATAAAGCCTGGTTTAATTAGAGTGTGTGTGGGCAAGACATAAGTAGATGAAACTGGAAAGTCTGAGAACAAATTCTTGCCCTATCAACCCAAGGACATTTACGTTTTTTAATTTATTTATTTATTTTGAGACAGAGTCTTGCTCTGTTGCCCAGGCTGGAGCGCAGTGGTGTGATCTTGGCTCACTGCAACCTCTGCCTCCCACGTTCAGGTGATTTTCCTTCCTCAGCCTCCTGAGTAGCTGGGATTACAGGCACCCACCACCATGCTGAACTAATTTTTGTATTTTTAGTAGAACCGGGGTTTCACCGTGTTGGCCAGGCTGGTCTCAGACTCCTGACCTCAGGAGATCCATGCGTCGGCCTCCCAAAGTGCTGGGATTACAGGCCTGAGCCACCATGCTCGGCCAACATTTACACTTTAACAAGTCTTCTGAAGGTCAGTCAATCCAAGTAAGTCAGATCTCTAATGGTGGCAATCCCAACCCAGCGCCTGGCCAGTAAGGAATATGTTTCAGATAAATCCCTTCTAGCCTGTTATAAAGCTCCCTCCTAATGTCTCTTTGCTAATATGTTTTATCTGAGTCTAATGGGTACTGAGTCCTTTGGACCTCTTGGCAGATGGGGAGGAGATCTGAGAGGCTTCCCTATGCAGGCAAATTTTAGGAGACAGCTCAGGGTTGTGGTTAAAAGCACAGACCCTAAAGCCAAGTAACCTGGGCTCAAATCCAAGCTCTGCAGCTCTGGGAAAGTTGTTTAAGCCCTATGTGACTCAATTTCCACATTTGTAAAGCATCAATGCAAATAACAGTACTTAGCCCCTTGAATTGTTCAGAAGATTAAGGGTTAATACATGTATTGCTGAGCATGGCATATACCTAGTGCTAGGTATGAGCAACTATCGTGATGTTGCTGATGATGCTGTTCTCTTTCTTCGCAGCCCTTCTTTTCTTCTATGCAGAGTAAACAAATAATAGTCTTCCTATATGAACAACACTTTACAGTTTGTGACTACTTTCATATACATTTTATCTTTAGCAGGGGTTGTTAAAGTAAATCAAAATGGGGAATCCCTGAGTGGACAAAACCAGTAAGGCCTCATAAGTAACCTAAGCCTTGCTTGATTTGCAGACGTAAGGAAACTTAACTGGAGATATTTCTTGTAAACTCTTGTATTAAAAAAAAGAGAGAGAGAGAGAATTTAAGTTCAACCAATCAGAAATAGCCAACAAACTTGTAACTATATAACTAGGGACTTTCCAGTTGGATAGGCCAGGTGCAGCAACTGTGTAACTGTAACCAATCAAATACGCTCTTTGCTTTACATCTGTGTCTGCTCTATAAAAGCTGCACTCCGCTCCACCTCCTTGTATTCCCTCAGTGGCACACCTGAACTGCTTCTGGCTCACAGCTGCCCAATTCATGAATCATTGTTTTATCAAATAAACTCTTTTAAAAAAAAATTGTATTATGCCTCAGTTTACCTTTTTAACAGGGTGTTAACACTTTTGACATATGAAGATGAGTAAAATAGCCCCAATAATAAATAGATTTTTCCTAGGTTACCATGGCACCAAATGGCAAATGAACCAGATCTGGCATTATCAACTCATTTTTCCATTCATTCATGTGTTGCTATTCATCTGCCTCACCACCTGCTCTGTGTCAGGCATTGTGTAAATTACTGGTGATATGGGTATTAGACACTCAATTCCATTTCTCCAGGACTCATGGGCTAATGAGGAGATAATGTAGACAGTGTGGTGGTGTGAGTAGAGGAGAACACAGGTTGCCCTAGAAGACTTAGAGGAGCTGGGAGGGAGGTCAGCAGAGATTTCAAGGAGAAGGAACCTAGAGGTAAGTCTGGAAAAAGAAAAGCAAATCATCAAGCATGGAAAGCAGGAAAGGAAGGCCACCTCTTCCTTCTCTAACCCCACCTCTGCCCCAGCACAGGTCCTCCCTGGGACTGGCAAAACTCTTGAGTTAAAAAGCAAAGCAAAGCAGAACTCCCAGTACTTGCTGCATGCCTCATATATGCTCAGAATGTTGGTTCAATCCACAGGTGCTCAGCCTCTAACTCAGGGATTGAGAACTCAGCAGGGCAAATGATGAGAACAAAGGCAGCAGGATGAGGGCAGGTACTGTGTGCACAGTGTGGCCTGGAAGTAGAATTGGCCCCAGGTGGTACACACAGATGCCCAAAGGGTATCAGCCTGCTGAGTGTGTCTCTGTCTTGGTCACCCATAATATAACATCAGCTCCTTTTCACACACCACACACTATGCAGAAGACTGTTTACATCTGGTAGCTTTTTAATTTCACCTGTCAACCTTCAAGAGCAGACTTTGTAGAGAATTAGAAAACTGAGGCAGAAAAGGCTAATTTGCCAAAGGTGGATGAATTAGTTATCTCTTGCTATTCACAGATAACCCCAAAACTTAATGCCTTAAAGCTACAGTAATGACTTATTATCACTTATAATATCTTTGAGCCGAGAATTCAGCCTGGACACAGCGGAAATGTCTAGTCTCTGTTCCCACAATACCTAGGGCCTCTGCTGGAACATGCAATGGCAGGGGACTGGAATCATCTGCAGGCTTACTCGCTCACATGCCTGGAGGTTTGATGCTGGCGGCCTTCAAAGCCCAAAGCCCTTTGTTGTGGCTACTGGCTGGAATACCTATGAATGGCCTCTGCATGTGGTCTAGGCTTCCTCACAACATGGTGGTGATATTCCAAGAACAAGCATCTAGAAAGAAAAAGAGCCAGGCAAAATATATTGCCTTTCATGAGCTTACCTCAGTGGTCATGGCACGCCACATCCACCATATTCCTTTTTTTTTTTTTTTTTTTTTTTTTTTGATGGGGGAGTCTTGCTCTGTCATCAGGCTGGAGTGCAATGGTGGGATCCCGGCTCACTGCAGCCTTTGCCTCCCAGGCTCAAGCAATTCTCCTGCCTCAGCCTGCTGAGTAGCTGGGGCTGGGACTACAGGGACACACCTCCAAGCCCAGCTAATTTTTGTATTTTTAGTAGAGACAGGGTTTCACCATATTGGCCAGGATGGTCTCAATCTCTTGACCTCACTATCCGCCCACCTCAGTCTCTCAAAGTGCTGGATTACAGTCTTGAGCCACCGCACCTAGCCCATTGTATTAATTTCATTGAAACAATTATAGGCATCCATCCAGACCAGAGGGTAAAAATCCAAAAAACAAAAAAAAAGACCTCTCACTTTTCCAAGGTCAGTGTCAATGTAGCATTAAAAAGAGTATGTGGAATGGAGTATATATTGGAAACCTTTGCAAAAACAATCTCCTGCAGTGACACGAACTGGGGTCCTATCTTTGCTGTGGCTGTACCGAAACACCTGCCTTCTCACAATACCAGCTCTGCTGCTGGGAGGGGGACACATTTGTCCACAGATGTCTGGGTACCCAGAGGCTCCCATGCTGGGTGACCTTCTGTTGATTTGGAGAAGGTGGCCATTCTCTGATCCTTGTCTTCTTTTGACTCCCTTGTCCTCTGAGCCCCAACCAGAGCTTTCAGGGAAATGCAGGTGACAGATCAAGCTGATCAAGCTCAGCAGAGTGGTACCAAGGTAAACAGCCAAACAAGTTTGCTTTCCAGCCTCTGTGTTTTTGGAGAGGACATCCTTAACCTTGTTTCCAGCTGTTTCTGTATTTCTATGCTGCCTATCACCTTTTAGACCCAGATGCGATATGAATTATTCATTTGATTTGGGGCAGGTGCACCCATTTCCTTCCAGGACCCTAGGGGCAGGCATAGGAAATTAATTCACAACGTCTGTAGCTGAAGTCACTTGCAATTTCCACACCAAGGAAAAAATAAAGTTATGGGACTTGAGAAAGCTCCAAGGTGTTGAGAATACTCATCAGCAGTTCTTCACTGCCTCTGTAGAGACAAAAAAATGGGTACTGATTCCTGTATGAAAGGTTTATGTTTGTTATCAAAAAAGAGTTTCTCAGTCTTGGAGGTTACAAGGCCCGGTAACAGTGACTAGGGCGTGTCCCAGTAGCTCTTACCTGGAAATCTTAAAACAACAGTGGCCAGCCACATAATCCCTGTAATCCCAGCAATTTGAGAGGCCATGATGGGAAGATCCCTTGAGCTCAGGGGTTTGAGACCAGCCTGGGAAACATAGACCTCATCTTTACTAAAAATAAATAAATAAATAGCCAGGCTTGGTGGCACGTGCCTGTGGTCCCTGCTGCTCAGGAGGCTGAGGCAGAAGGATTGCTTGATTCCAAGAGACAGAGGCTACGGTGAGCTGTGATCACGCCACTGCACTCTAGCCTGGGCAATAGAGCAAGATCGTGTCTCAAAAGAAAACAAAAATGGCACAAAACCGCTTAGACACAGAGGATGTGCCCTCTGACTACTCAAGGTTCCCCTCAACTTGACTCTTCTGTTATTGACTGGGTATTCCAGGACTAATGAGTTGAGGCTCTGTCCCTAAAACAGATAGAGTTTTGGGGTTTCTTAAAACTGGGTGTTAAATGAGCTTGAAGGACAAGCCTCAGAGATGGATGCTAGCGATGCCCTGACTGAAGCCCAGCCCTCGCCGCTCTGGGTTTCCTAAGAGCTTAGTTGTTATGTGCTCTCCATCAGTAGAACTGCCATTTAAGCTGACTTTTTCTTAGTATGAACTTTAAAATATTCTGGAGCAGTCCTGATTCCCTAACCATGTCTTCAAACATGGAAAATTTCTGACTGAGAGGATTGCATTTGAACATAATAATATAACTCTAGACTCTTAGACCTGGGAAAGGAGAGGAAGTATGTTCTGATGGTCTCCATCAAATTCCAGGGGTTCTTCTAGGTGTCCTTAGGGCCTTTTGGATGGAGGAGAGGGCAGCTAGTGAACAGACCCCAGGATCACCCAACCCGGATCTCACTAGAGCAACTTCTGTTTATCTGTTTATCAGGCACATACTGAATCAAGGGGTCCTCATTAAAAAGAATTTAACAAACACTAACCCAACTCGTTGGTTTGTAGAAGGCAAGATGGATGCCAAAGAAGGGCCATTTCTCACCCACAATAATATTAAACGGCTTTTACGCAAAGAAAATTATCTAGAAACTCAATATCCCAGCTCTGTCATATTTCCTTTCAGAAAAGGCATCTTTGCACTGAGTGTTTGGACTGTAGATCATGCAGTTTTTCATGACTCAAAGCCATTGTTTGTGGAGGAACTATGGAAACAGAAAGTTTATAAGATATAAACTGCCTTCCCAGCATTACTCTGATAGGAAGGGTCTTTTTTGTTTTTTCTCTTTTGCATTCATTTTTGTTATTTCAGTAATTGCTCTATCTGGACTCTTGGGACAGTTAGGCACCTGGCTAAATTGATTCTTTTCACACTTCAATTTGAAAAGAATCTTATGCCATAAAATACATGTACCCTGATTCTCTTCTTCATTGCCATTTGATCTGGGAACTGTTTGGCCCTAGCAACCCCTACTGATTGATAAGTGTGAACTACAAGGAAGCCATGTAACAACAATTCTAAGTGGTTATGGTTATTTATGGCATGAAATTTAGCAAATGCATCTGCTGCTAGAAATATTTGACATAAAATTTCCAGAAAAAAAAAAGTCCTGTTAATACTGAGAGCTGAATTTTTGCTAAGAGTCTTTTATTAGGTCATCTCCAGGATGATAGCTGATAGTATTAATATTGCTATGATTCTACATATTAGTATTATTATATTAATATTATTATACACTAATATACAGAATTATATGGAACTATATATTGCTATAATTCTATATATTTGTATTCTATATAATGGTATTTATACTATTATGGTGATGTTGAGATTGGGACATTCAACATAATTGAATATTCCAGGTAAAAATAGTAAAGGATTGTTGCTACTAAATTATACACCAAGCACCTTATTTACATAATACCTTTGAATCTAATCCTCTTAATCAGCCCCATTGTTTAGTAGGTGAATAAACTGAAGCTGCATCATGTTTTGTCACATGATGGCTCACAGCTGGGTGAGGACTTGGGTTTGGACCTGGCTTTTTCTGACTCTGGGATACATGTTCTTCGTCACCTTATTGGACCAGCTATCCCTTTATATGGCTTTAGAGTGCCTCTTGGCTAGACATCACATCTTTTTCTTTTAAAAGCATATTCAGAAAACCATTTAAGATTTTCATGGAAATAATGAGCTATTATTAAGAATTTCAAGTTGCTTAAAAATTAAAAAGTGAATGAATACTAAAGAACTGTGAGATTTTGTAAGGAAGTTGCTCTCTACCTCAATTGATCCTAAGTTAGATATTTTTAGTATGCATTTTTTAAATTTATATTTTTAGTAGCTTTTCTGCCTTCTGTCTCACCTTTTCTTTTCACTTCTAGTTTGGGAAAATAAATCACTGTGTATGTTATGATTAGGTGCAAAGTAAGAGCTAATGGATTCCAAGTGGGGACAATTGAGCTCAAACATATTGAGCTCTAGGACAGCCATGTCATCCACTCAAGCTTGTTTCCTCTTGGGTCCCCAGCTGCGTTTCAGATCACTGCTTGCGGGGCAAGCAACTTTGGGCTAAGGATATTTTACTGTAATTATTATGACTGCTGCCATTTCAACTGCAAGAACTTCTGTTATATCTTGTCAAATATTCAGATGCTGCCTAGTATCTTTTACAGGAATATTGGTTTGCAAAAACCAAAAAGGCTCTGTTACATGGTAAGTTTATTGATAGCATATTCCATTGCAAGTATATCTAAAATGGTCATGGGACTCCATGGTTTTATGATAAATTATGTTAACTTATTATTGGTATTATACAATTATTGATTCACTGATTATTGATTATCAAATATTGATTATCAAATATTAATTGAACACCTACTCAGTTCCAGGTAGTACTCTAGGGTGGACAAAACATTGTAGTGGACAAAACAAAGGCCTTGCCTTCATGGAGCTTATATCTTATTAGGGTTTTAAAATTTGGATTGCAATTTTAAAATGCCTACAAAATTTAACCACGCTCATCCTCATGTGACCTTCACAAAACTTTGAGAAGTAGACAGGGTGGGTACTGATCTTACATTTCACAGATGAAGAGACTTACTTGGATTTTCCTCCTTCCATCTGGTAGAACCCAGGAAGGACTGAACGGTTCTACCAGATGGGAAGAGGAAAATCCAAGTAAAATCCAAGACTGACGGCAGGTTGTGAGGAGCATGGTGGAGCAGCAGGCTGCCCTGGCCACCCACTCCTTGGCATTCAGCTTCCATATCACCTCCCCATTGAGAACACTGACAAGGAGTCTTCGTAGTAGGCAGACAGGGCAGAGGTCCCTTCCTGCAGAAAGCCTCCAGGGCCGGAGATAGAGATGAGTGGAGAGTCTAAGGGAATTCCAGGGAACCCCCATAGAAACTGAGATTCACCACCTGCATGGGCCAGCAGCCCCTGCATCCCTGCTTTCCACCCTTCCTAGGGCACTTTACATTTTCTACTGTGAATGTTTCAAAATATTCATATGTGAAAACTAATATTTTACTTTTATGGCTCCTCGTGTTCTCAACTCTCAAATGGGAGCAACTCTGTTACCTGCCCCAGAAGCTCCAAGGATTGAAAAAGCTGCTGTGAGAAGGAGCGACAGAGGGCACAGTGTGTGCTTGTCTGCCTGATAGTGGGTCAGCAGCAGGGCAGGCTCCATGGCTGGGCAGGGCCAGGCAGAGGTGGGCTGGCACCTCAGTTCTGTCTTAACGGCTCTGAATTTAAGTATCTTCAAAAATGGATGAGGACATCTACAAACACCTGCTACACAGGGTTATAGTAAGGATTAAATTAACACCAAGCATGTATGGTGGCCCTTCATGTCCATGGATTCTGCATTCGTAGATTCAACCAACTTGAAAATCAAAAATATTTGAAAATAATGGACAGCTGCATCTGTAATAAACAGATACAGATTTTTTCTTGTAATTGTTCCCTGAATAATATAGTATAACAGCTATTTACACAACATTTACATTGTATTAGCTATTCTAAGTAACTTAGAAATGAATTACGCAGGAGAAGGTGCATAGGTTATACACAAACACTACTCCACTTTATATCAGAGACTTAAGCATCTACAGATTTTGGTACTTACAGGGTTCCTGGAACCAATCAATCCCCAACATATATCAAAGGACAACCGTATTCCCCAGCATGGGTTCCAGCATGTAGTGAGTGCTCCAGAAATGAAGGCTGAAGCTGGAGATGTACAGATCTCAGAACTTTGGTTCCATCCACAGACCATGTGGAGTAAAGATAAGATAAATTAGTGTAGCACATTAGACACCTGAAAGGGAAGTCATATTCATTATTTAATTAGTTTATTATAGTTTTTAATGATAAAGGATATTCATTCTTCATATTCTTCACCCAGCCAACCACAAATGTTTCCGGGAACATTCAATTACGTGTTATTACAAAAGCACTACCCGAGGTTTTTCATTCAGTCATCCAGAGAAAGAAGGTGAAGTTGAAAAAAAAAAACTGACTGCCAAATGGTTGGTGACGTCCACAAGGACACAGTCTGGCTGGTCACAGAGCTGTCTCATTGCCTGGACTGGGGTTTATGGAACCGTCACTTCACTGCCTCCCTTTGACTGCCACCTGCCACCTGGGTTAATCTGGATTCCCTCAGATGCAAAAACAAAAACAAAATGAGAATTCATCAAATCCATAGTGCTCTCTTGTATAGGTGTTATAAAGGTGGTCGGCCCAGGCGCCCTGGTAGTGGATGTTGTAATGAGAGCTGCAGCGTGCTAGTCTGTCCTTGCTAACCAGGGAGCTGGTGACAATTCACTACCCATGGGAGCCTTTAAACACAGTTTATGGAGACTTTGCAACTTAGTCCCTAAAAATGAACATTCAGGAGAGACATCTGGCCACCTGAACAGAAAGCAGAAAAGATGAATTTTATGTTTGTTCAAAACAATTTTGAATTTGCCTTTGGGTCTCAAAATCAGGGTTAGCTAACAATATTCCTATTTAAAGAGCAACCTTCAAGAGACGGGCTCTCAGGTTAGCACTGGGAGGATGCAGGGTTGAGACAGCCAGACTGAAAGTCTGTATTATTGCAAACTGCCTCAAAAGCCTATTTTTTTCCAGCTATCTTTTGGATCTTATTGGTTCTAATTTGCTTAAAGGGGCTTCCCTTTGGGAGGAAACACCCAATACCATCTGCTTCATTGTTTTGTGGGAAAATATATGCAGTTAAAAGGGGAAAACAGTATTTGCCTAGTCTGAAGCTTTTGGTGCTCTCCCACAACTATTTGACCTGAATATATTAAATATTGTAATGTTTTGTTACATGTCCCAGGGCAAAAAAAAAAATCCAGGCTATCACTTATTAGCTTTCTCTTCCTGGATCCTTCCACAGTTGATTCGATGGCGCAAAAGATAGTGGGGAAATCCAAAGGTAAAGGTTAAACTCTGTTTTATTATGTTTACAGGATTTAAAGGGTAAGTCAGGAAGTGCTTACATAACATCAAGTGAAAGTGGTGGATTAGTAACCAGAGCGAGACTTAAAAGCAGCCTTAATCCTCCGAATCTCCAGGGGTGAAAGGTCAACCTCTAACACCAGGTTGTGTAAAGAATGGAGAAGGCACAAGCTTCTGTTTCATCATGGCCCTGCTAATCCACTGAGGAAATGAGCAGCCGGGGGCTTGGGGAGAGGTAAACGCCTCCTCCAAGAAAAGCCACCTGTGAATTCAGCCAAGGAGGACGTAATTAAAGTCAGAAGGGCCCAGTGCAGGGGGCAGGCAGGCAGGCGGACACAGGCCCCGCTGCAGTGTTTGACGGCAGGGAGGGGGCTTCTACCACGTCTGAAGAGTCAACTGTGTCAGTTCCCCAGCCAAACCTGCACACGGACCGTGACTTTTTCCCAACAGGCTCTTGTCATTCTGAAAAGTAGGCTGGCAGACCAATGACAATCATACATACTCAGACACACACACACACACACACACACACACACACACACAGCCTCATCAGTAATTCTGGAAGAGGTTGGTTGACATACCAAAAGAGTCAGCTGCCAGGCACAGGGACCCAAAGAAATATTAATAAATCAGGCTTGTCTTGCTTGCTGTCTTGCTGGATTGTGCTCTCTTGCTCATCAAAAATGGAAAAAAAAATTCTTACTCATGAATATAAGATTTAAATAGAGCCTCTAAAATTATATTCAGTCTTATCCCCTAGGATTTTAAATACTTTTGGAAGTAATTGCCTGTAATATATTGAAGGGTGTTTATCTTGCTATCTGAGCTGCTGACTGTCCATCTCCATATCCATCTCACTGTCTACCTGCTTATTGATTGGATGTGTGTTTAAGACACACATCTTAAGACACAAAAATAAACCTGAGGGCAAGGGTGACATCATATGGATGTGAGCACTTAAAAAAAAAAAAAAAAAAAAGAGAAACCTAATTCTAAGGACAGCAAAATCCATGATGCGGACACCTTTCTCCTCTGGCTCTCTTGGCAACCATTTCCCGCCATGAAAAGTAGAATCAACTTTTGAATCTTCAGCCCCTGGCTTTGCCCAAGAAAGCATCTTTCCCTAAATTTCCCATAAAACCACAGTGCATTATATGAAACATTTAAAGTCCACAACTTAGTAAACATCTTTCTTCCATGCGTGGACAAATCGGAACTTTGGATACAATCAATTTACAAAAGAAAGTTTGAACACATTTCAGCACAAAGCTAAAAAAGCTTTTAGAGTAGCCGTTCCATATTTATTCTGAGCTGGCCTTTATTAAATCACTGGTGAAAAACACAGAGATTCGTCTCAGCTGTAGTTTCATCATCTTAAAACAGCAGAGGCATTTATCTTATGAAATTGCAGAAGTCGAGCCCCGTGCAGACTGATGGCTCCAAGGTGCTTTTGGCATTAGTATCTGATTGTCTCGCCTAAGGTGTTTGTGACGCGCACGGCTGTTAATAGCTTATGCTGTTCATTTTTTACAGAATTTATGGTTTAAGCATTATGCTTAGAATATCTAAAATATTTCTTTCCTTCTTTTAAAAAATGGTATCAAACTATTTCATGTGAAATGTGAAAAGTGCTTAGTTGCATAGATTTGATTCTTTGCCACCCATTCCTCCCCTTCAGAGCTCTCAGCTCTTTCCCTGGTGTTTCAGAGCCTGATTCATTCCCACCAACTATTTTCTTCGTTAAGTCAAAACCAATAACCGAACTGCATTTCAAAAATCAGGGTGATAATTAAGTACTTGCTTCTCTTGGGATATGGGTTTTAAAAAATAGATCATATACAGGATTCAGGTGCACACCTTGAAGGGGGTCTAAGCCTGCTTGATACTGAAGGTGGGACTGAGGATTGCAGCCTTATTCTGTATCAGAGCTCCAGAAACAACTGCCTCATGACATTGACTTGGCTCTACCAAGGGTCCAATTTTGTCTCTTGATACAATCATCTGGTATAGTCAAATTAGATGCCAAAATGGCTCCCCTACATAGCAGGCAATGCCATTCACCCCTACTACAGCATGACTTCAGTGGGGGAAAGAAGGAGGGACAGGTGTCTTTAAAAACTGAAGTTGAAATCAAAGCGAACTTTAAACTGAAAATTCCACTCACGAGGAAACTGATTAGGAAAGGAACTGGTTCTGGTAAATGGGTACAGGGTCAACAGTCAAGTCACAGTGACTTACTTAAAAAGAAACTAAGTTTTGACCCCCAATCTTAAAGAGAATGAGGGACATCAAAAGGAAGTTGTGCCTAGTGTGTTTATGGGATGGAAGTCATGGGAGATGTGAGGACACTGCAGCACACCAGCCGGGATACCCAGTTGGCCTATGGCAGGACACCAGGGCACAGGGAATGTGAAGGAGAGACCGCACCCAACTCGAAACCTTTCAAACCTCTTTCCTCAACTGTGCATTCGGAGTCTGGTGCTGGGACAAAGGCAAGCCCTACGGAAGCGAATTTGCATATTTTCATTTTGCCTAAATGCAATGAAATAAATTGAAAGACAAAATGGCTTTATCTCACTAAATCCTCCATTTGAGGCAAACTTCAGCAAAGCACAAGCAGAAAACAACATCTCAGACCAAAAGGCTCAATATCCACATTTTTGAGACTGTCCCAAACGCCAACATGCTAGACAGAATTTATAACAATCCAAGAAAGCAGGATCCAGTAGAATACCTTATCTCATAGATGAACTGGGCGTTTTGCTCCAAGTAATACAGAGAAGCCCCTTTTCCAGGGCTGAAGCTCACACATAACTTCTCTCTCTCTCATGAAGGAGAAAAACGAAAAATTTGGACACAGCTCTGTGGTCCTGAATAGGTCCACATGTAAGGGTGTGGGGAAAGGGGTCTCCAGCTCAAGTTCTAGTTCTGCCCCTCCTTCATCTTGTGAGTCCCTGAGAAATGGGGGTGATAACGACCTCTCTGCAGGGTTGCTACAAGGGATTTAAAGGGATAATGTGTGCAAAACACTTAACTCTGCATCTAACACAAAGTAAACCCTCCATAATGACAGCTGTTATTATCAATTAGCCTGGGTCATTTCCTTTGTAAGATTCAGCGTTACTGACCCAGCAGAAATCTCTAAGCCAGAGTCCTCTGTTCATGGGTGAGTTGTGCCATCCATGCACAGAGGCCAACCACATATCACAGACCTAAGTCACCCTTTCAGTCTCCCCTCAAATGTCCCTCTAAGGTGATGGAGTAGTCCTTGGTACCTCCACTTAGAGCAGTCCCTGCAGCCTCTCGGCCCTTTCAGTCTTTGCCTTGTGGCTCTGAGTGGAGGCATGAAGTAGACGGATAAAGAGTGGGAAAGGGTGGGGCTAACTCTGAGACTTTAGGATGGGGAGGGGAAGAGCTGACAACTTTCCGGAAATTTAGCAAGCAATCCACGTGCTAGCATAATGTCCAAATTTTAGGAAAAGAGTTTAGAACAGGAAATGCAAATACAGCTCTCATCTTCACAAAACAAATTTCTTTTACAAGAACAAATTCTCTGGAACTCTCTTACATGTCCAGGAAATAAGAGCATACCCTTGTATCCTTTTAAATAAGGACATAAGCTGCATAGAGGTTTGGCTTTACACCGGATGCTGAAAGATTATCAGTTCTATATAACAAATATCCAGTTTCTCCAGGAAAAAAAAGCCCAAATAGTCTTTAAGTCATACTACGTTTTAACACAGGAAGTAAACTGCTTTTCTATAGTATTTGTGGCCATGACTCCATCCTCCCTGTATCAGGCCAGTTTCTTTTCATTTGCAGAGAGATTCAGGAGGACACTTAAACGTTTTCAAAGCAAACAACTCTAATTTCAAAGCTTTGCTTTCAAAATGCTGGCCTAATGAAGTTCAAAACCTAGAGAAAGAGTGAGTGATTTGCATTCTTGTACAGATTCCAACACATGACCAGCAGTTATTCTGGCATCCACATGTTGGCATTGGTGGTCAGTGCTAAAAGCCTTTCACTGCCTCATTCTCCTACTCTGAAAGACATTCATCTGAGCTAATCAAATAAGGAGAAGAATGAACACTTTCTATGCCCCAGGCACTGTTCTAAACACTTCGCATGTATGGACTCATTCAATCTCCCATAACCCTCTGGGATAGGTACCACCCTGAGTTGGTTCCCGAGCAGCTTTCTTCATGCACTGGAGGAGAAATAGTGCTTGCACCCTCCAAGCCTGGGGCTCCAAGCCACAGCACCATTCTAGTCCCAGCTCTGCCACTAATAGCAGGTGATTCTGGAAGGCTGTTTGAGCTCCTTAGCTTTAATTTCTTCATCAATAATTAAAAACCAGAAAACATATGGCTTCCATTGTCCTTTGTAATTCTGGTTATGATTTTCATAAAACCCCAAAGCCAAGAGCCTTAAAATAAGCCAAGTGTTCATTTCTCCAGTGAAGTCGTGGCTTGGACTTCAGGCTTGGGTATCTTCTCTACTGGAGAAGTATAGCTCCAGTGATTTGGGACAGTGGATGGGTGGGGCCTTGCAAACTGGTCTGCTGAGAAAGAAAGCAAAGAATAAAAATAGAAAGCTTGAAAAAATCTGCTTGGCAAATCTGATTTTTATCACAGATGACTCCAGTTACTTCAAGGAGTGTCAAGAGAATTTTAAAGTAAAAAAATTAATTCATTCACATGTTAAAATGTTGGTGGTGGTGAGAGGAGTGGCTCACAGAACTGCCAGTTACAGGGGTCTGGAACAAAAGAGAGGGCCCTTGAAAAAGTAGATAGTGTCACAGCCAGGAGTACAAATATTTCTGCCTTTAAACTGCCATCTACCTTTGCACCTAGTAAATTTATGGAGATACTCATCAATCCATACAGGCACATGGCTCATGCCTGTAATCTCAGGATTTTGAGAAGCCAAGGTGGGTGGATTCCTGGAGATCATGAGTTCAAGATCAGCTTGGCCAACATGGTGAAACTCTGTCTCTACTAAAAATGCAAAATTAGCTGGGCATGGTGATGTGCGCCTGTAATCCCAGATACTTGTGAGGCTGAGGCAGGAGAATCGCTTGAACCTGGGAGATGGAGGTTGCAGTGACCCAAGATTGCGCCACTGCACTCCAGCTTAGGCAAAAAGAGTGAAACTCCAGCTCAGAAACAAAAATGAAAACAACAGCAACAAAAAAACAAAATCATCAATCCACCGTAGACCCCAGTTCTGTAATTCTGAGCACAAACCCTTTGAGATAACGAGGTTTTGCAGCCAGAATTCTAGTTCAGTCCCAGGGCAGGTGTTAAAACTTGGGAAATAAGGTACAGAACTGGAAACTGGGTAGTTCTGTAGGTGGTTTCAGCAGGGTGGTAACTGGGGAGGAAACGTATAAACTTTGGAGTCAGGCAAAATCCCACTTTCTCACTCACTAGGCTCATCTGCTCTTCTTAGGCAAGCTGCTTCCTATCTTTTAGCATTGGTGTCTTTAATTTGAGAGAGTTAGTGCCTACATCATCAGGTTTTCGTATTAATCAAATGTGAGCACATGTGTGCAAAGTGTTTAATGGAAAAATTGAATATTTGATTATTAGGTTTTATGTCCTCCCCCTTTAAAGAAAAAATAAAAAGAGCATTTTAAATTTTTAAAAAGCACAGCCAAACCCCTCCAGCTGGAGAATGCTCCTGGGTTGACTGATACAGGTCTCTGTAAACAAACATCAAAAAAGCATTAAAATATCTGTGCAAAGTGTTTGGCACAAATAGTAGACTCTTCCATTTAGTTTTTGCCTTCTGTCTCTTAAAAAATAGCATATTTCACATTTTTTAAATGTACAGCAAGGATACTAAAGGCAGGAACTGTCCCTTGGGTGAGTAACATAGGTCTGAAGAGTTGGAAATGAGAGGCTGGGGACAGTGGAGACCCAAAGCACAGAAAGTCAGAACACCATGGTTCTCTCTGAGATGGAATTAAAAGGTCAATATCTTACCCTCCTATAGCAAAGTAGTATCTGCATTGTTGTTTTATTTTTTAAATAATAATGTCTTGTCTCTTATTTGTGCTCTTTCAACATGTTCACCTAAACTATTTTTAAAACAGGGTTGTTATGTTTATAATGGCCTAGAAAGAACTCATATTCAAGAAGCATTATCACTCCCAAAGTATGTCATTCTCTCCTGTACCACACCCTAATAGTGAAGACAATAATTTACTCATAAAAACTAGTAGTTGGCATTTGTATGGAATTTATTCAGCTATTGCATGAGAATTAAAATAAAATTATCTTCTCACCAAAAGAGTTAGTAATTACCCCAGGCTAAGGCTGAGGTAGAGTTCAGAAGAACATGAGTTCTGTGGATCTTTATTTCTCTATAAAATTAGCAACTTCCTTGCACATTAAATGAATTTTACATACAACCTTAAATACCTATTTTCAAAACACAACCCTGAAATGCCCAGCCAGGTCTAAAAATAGAATTTTTCTTTCAAAAATCAGCCCATTTTGACCACTTTTGGCATTTGTCATTGTCAGAAACACTTTGCCAAAGTCCTGATTGCCTCTTCCCAGCCGGCAAAATGCTCACGTTATGTTGTCTTTTGCGGCGGCAGCCCCTGAGGCTGGACAGCTCATGCGGCATTCAGAGAAGAGACAGGAGGAGGGAGAGGGAGGAAAAGGGATGTTGGGCGGGGCAGAGCCTGGGAGATGAGAGTGAGAGAGCAAGAGAGAATGGAAAGGAAGGGACTCGTACATGTCTCTGTTGTCTCATTTCTCTCCCAAATCCTCAGTTCCTTTCACAGGGAGGGTGTGTTTTTGGTAGACTATCCTGGACTCTCTCAGTTCTATAACACACCTTTGAACTTGTGAGTACACACTGAGAGTCAAAAATCTCTATTCTATTCCCCACCAATCTAGCCACCTTCATCTCCCTTCATGCTAACTATATCTCCTTCCTGTGTGTGTGTGTGTTTCAGATGGATATAAACATATGTGATAAGTACAGACTCATGTTACGAGTATTTGCAGAGATTCACACAAATGCACCCAAACTATATTGTATACAATACATATTCAGTATCTTCTAAATTATTAAAATCACAGGAAAGAGAGAGGATTACCAATTATGGCTAATCCAGTAGGTTTCATAAATTATTTCTAGGAAATACTTTAATCAATGCAAGTATGTTATACAATTTACAATTTCATTCTTTTTCCATGATAAAAGTTGCTCATGGTCATTAGAAATTTTGAAAAATAGAGCAAAACAGAGGAGAAAAAAAATTATTCATAAATCTAGGATTTGGAGCAAGCTACTAGTAACGTCTAGTGTGCTCCTAGTCTTTATATATAGCTTTAGTAGTTACAATGTCAGGGTTTATGAAATTTTCTATCATTGTCTTTTTCACTAAAAATAAAACAAAAACATTCTTCCTTTGTATAAAGACTTTTGTAAACCTAATTTTAAATGACTATAAATAATCACATTAAATGAAGTATCACAATTGACCCAACCATTTTCCTACTGTTGTACATATAATTTCTTCCCAATAGTTTGACATCGAAGTTTTCCTACCCAACACCCCACACCATTTCTCTCATCCTCCTCAGGAAGCCTTTGCAAATTTCATCCATTTAACAAATGTCATTATCAGAGCAGCCACCATAATACCTGGCTAAACAAGGGACACACAGGAATAGGTAAAAAGATAACCATCCCTACAGCCATAGGAGTTGCCTCCTGCCTGACCTCATTTGCAAACTTCCCATGGGTGGCCTCAATGCTTCTGGAATCTCTGTGCTTTGCTGATAAACCCTGTGCTGTGCCCTCTCACTTAGGCTCAACCACAATGCTAGCCCCGGGGGCGAGAGAGCATTTCAACATGTTCCTTCTGATACCCTCTAGAGCATGTAGCACAAGGCTTTGTGGACTGTGAGCATGCAGCGCGCAGCAAATGCGGAAAGAGCCTCACTCCTGTTATATGGATCAGCCTCCCTAATTGTGGGATCTCTAGCTTCGCACTTGTTCACTTCATTCCATATTTCCTGAGCATCTATTATGCTCCAGGCCGTGTGCCAGACACCACGGAGAGAACAAAATGTGATTTAATAACATTCCTGCTCTAATCCCTCATCTAGGAGGAAGTAAAAACTTGGTCCAATGGAACTGTAATAGGAGAAAGCCTTTGTCCAGCAATAATGATTATAACAGGCACGACTTATTAGGTGCTAATTGTTTTCTGTGAAAGTTAAAGAACTTTACATAGCTTGCATACTTTACACAGTTCCTACAGGGTGGATGTTATTATCCCCTTTTCTAGGTGGCAAACCTGAGACCCAGGGCTCTCAGAAACAGCCCACACAAAGCCTGGGGAAAACAAAGGGAGGAAACATGACTCACACTGGAGGGAAGTGATGAGATTTCACAGGGTAAATTCTACTATACAGGTGGGGGCTCAGAGGCTCCCAAGTTTCTGGAAACCTGGAAATAGAAGGAAAAGGCATCCCAGCTAGAGGGAAGGGATGCCTCCTTTTTCTATCACCAGGTTTCAGAAATTGGGAAGCCCTCAAGTTGGAAAAGCCTTTGAGTGAGAGCAAAGCCAGTGAGTCAGAAACCTCATGGGTATTTCAGAAATGGTGACCACACGTGGCATGAACTAACATGTCTGTAAATAATACTCAAAGGTAGTTTGGTGGGACTGAGAGGCAATGGCCAGGGATGTTTGGGCATCTACAGTATTCCAGAGACTTTACCTGTGTTATCTCATTTTGGCCCCTTCAGCACCATGAGGCTGGTATTACTACCTCCATTTAAAGGGTAAAGAAACTGAGGCTGTGTGTAAGTGGCCAACTCCGAATACAAACACAGTCTTACCTGGCAGCTCTGCAGGGTGGCTAAGAGCACAGGCCTGCCGCCTTGGCCTCCCAAAGTGCTGGGATTACAGGCGTGAACGACAACCTGGCCAACATATGAAACCCTGTCTCTACTAAAACTACAAAAAAATTAGCCCGGCATGGTGATGGGCTTCTGTAATCCTAGCTACTCGGAAGGCTTAGGCAGTAGAATCACTTGAACCTGGGAGGCAGAGGTTGCAGTGAGCTAAGATCCCACCACTGCACTCTAGCCCAGGCAACAGTGCAAGACTCAAGAAAGAAAGAAAGAAGAAAGAAAGAAAGAAAGAAAGAAAGAAAGAAAGAAAGAAAGAAAGAAAGAAAGAAAGAAAGAAAGAAAGAAGGAAAGAAAGAGAGAAAGAAAGAGAGAAATAAAGAGAGAGAGAGAGAGAGAGAAAGAAAGAAGGAAAGAGAGAGAGAGAGAAAGAAAGAAGGAAAGAGAGAGAGAAAGAAGAAAGAAAAGAAAGAAAGAAAGAAAGGAAAGAAAGGAAAGAAAGGAAAGAAAGAAAGAAAGAAAGAGAGAGAGAGAAAGGAAGGAAGAAAGAAGGAAAGAAAGAAAGAAGGAAAGAAAGAAAGAAAAGAAAAAGAACGCAAGCCTGAGCACTTAACTTCCTTGTGTCTCAGTCTCCTCATCTGTGAAATGGCCATGCAGTGGCACCTTCCACATAGGGAAGTTGTAAAGACTAAACAAATAAATACATTGAAGTGCATGGAGTGGATGAAGTGCTCAATATGTAGTAGTGGTTGTGACGACCCTTCTTCTGCTCTCTGGATGTCTGTCACCTGGCTTTCTGCCATCACGGCTTACATCCATGACTACACTAGGGCCATTTCTTCCCTTCCCTGTCTGCTCACGACTTTCACTAATGGGGCAAGGCACTTGGAATTTGCATCCACTCTCTTGTTTGCTCTATTAACATATTCTTGGTTGTATCCAATATCTGGATTTTTTTTCTCCTTTCAACTTTTTTTATCTCTTGGAAAGTAGTAGAAAGTCAATTTTTTTATATACTTCATAACATACTACCATACCAGCCCAGTATTCCACGGGTACCAGCCCAGTATTCCACGGGTACCAGCACGAATTTTCATGCTTATTGAATAACATCTCTTTCCCAAGGTCTTTGATGCAGAAGGGACCCAGTGAATAGATAGTTCATCCTCCATATATGTGTATTCTGCACTCATGGATTCAACCACAATTATGCGTGGAAATAAAGCATCTTTGCTCAACATGTACAGACCTTTTTTCTTGTCATTATTCCCTAAACGATAGAGTATAATGCTTACTTACATAGCAGTTACATTGTATTTGGTACTATAGGTAATCTAGAGATGATTTAAAGTATATTGGAAGCTGTGTGTAGAAAAGATTTGAGCATCTGAGGATTTTGGCATTCACAATCACCCATGGATGCCACCCCGCCAAAAAAAGACCATACTGCATGAGGGGGGTGAAAATCTCTTTCATTATTTTTCAAATTTGGTCTCAAGTCTTAAGACGGCCCGTAGGTGGACTAGCAGGTGGGCTGCTTTGCAGGAAGCTGGCTGAGAAGCGGGGTGTCCTAGGCCGTGCTAAGATGATAAGAGGAAGTCTGAGTCAGATCTTTCAGAAAGGATGGTGCCGGCATCAGGGCTCTTTTCAAAGGCCAAAAGAGAGATGGGTTATATGGGCAGGATGGCTGGCACCAGGTGGCCGATATCCAGGCTGGCAGAAGTGGAAACAACTCCGCTAGAGACAAATCACGTATCACCAAAGCAGACCCTCTGCCAGTAAGGACTCCATCAGCTACTGGCTGCACCAGGCCCACCTCCACCCAAGGGAATCTAAATCTTCAGTTTGGGGGAAACTGAGCTTATAGTTGCTGATTTTATTTATGGCTCATATCCCTTCATTGTTCATCAGAGGCTCGTGTGTAGTGTGTGTGTGTGTGTGTGTGTGTGTGTGTGTGTGTGTGTGTGTGTTAGGGGGAAGTATTTTATTTGAATTTATTTACCAATTCTGTTTTTCTGTTTTTAAAATTCATTTTCTGATTTTGTTTCATCATTGCCTCCTATTTGCTTTCCTTGTGTGCATGCATTTTTTATTTTGCTATTTTGGATTTCTTCAATACGAGTTTTGTTATCAATAACACTTTTAAAAATATTTATTCTCAAAAGAAGACATATAAGTTAGCAACAAACATGAAAAATGCTCATCATCACTAAATCATCAGAGAATTGCAAATCAAAATGAAAATGAGATACTGTTCTCATACCAATCAGAATGGATTCTGTTAAAAAGTCAAAAAAATAACAATGGGAATGCTGGTGGGAATATAAGTTAGTCCAGTCACCATGGAAAGCAGTTTGGAGATTTCTCAAAGATCTAAGAACTGAACTACCATTTGACCCAGCAATCACATTACTGTGTATATACCTCAAAGACAAAAATAATTTAACCCAAAGGGCACATTCACCTGTGTGCTCCTCACAGAATTATTCACAATAGCACAAACATAGACTCAACTCAGGTGCCCATCATTGGTGGACTAGATAAAGAAAATGTGGTCCATATACACCATGGAATATGACATAGCCATAAAATGAAACAAAATCATGTACTTTTCAGCAACATGGATGCAGCTGAAGGCTTTCATCCTAAGCAAACTAATGTAGGAATAGCAAAACAAATACCGCATTCTCCCTTATAAGTGCAAGCTAAACATTGGATACTCATGGACATAAAGATGGGAACAATAGACACTGGATATTACTAAAGCAGGAGGGAGCGATGGAAGCACAGGCTGAAAACTTACCTGTTGGTTATTATGCTCACTATCTGGGTGACAGGTTCAGTCACACTCCAAACCTCAGCATCATGCAGCATACTTTTGTAACAAACCTGCACATGTACTCCCTAATTCTAAAATAAAAGTAAAAAGTAAATAGTTGATGCACAACAGCAACATGTTTATACTACCTACAATGTGATAGGCCTTCAATAGCACTTTGCATATATTAACTAATTTAATTCTTACAACAACTCTGTAACTCTTACCACAACAATGATGCAGGTGCCATTATCATCCCATTTTCCAGTTGAGTAAACTGGGGCACAAAATGTTAAGTAACTTCACAGAATCATGCAAACATTACTTGGTAAAGGCTGGATTGAAACCCTGGGCACTTTGCCTCTAGAGTTCACCTATAGGTCACCACCTGTGTGCCAACCCATAATAGTAACAGCCAACATCACTTGTGGTCTTAGTATATGCCTGGCCCTTGTTAAATGCTTTGCATTTGTTGCCTAATTTAATCCTGAAGCAGAGAATATTATTATCCTTATTGACAAATGAGCCAGCTAAAGCTAGAAACTCAAATCCTGATTTCATCCAAGTGTGTATACTCCAGAGGCTGTGTCCTGCAGACCCTCTTCATTGTCTTCATATGTTTTTGAATAGTAAAAAGCTTTAAAACTATGAATTTTCTTGAGTTATTTTAAAGGAGAATTGTAAAATTCCAAAGGAAAAAAAATGCAAGCTAAATTCTCCCAAACAACAATAACAATAAGATCTTGCCCTGCAGTTCTGGTAGGAGAATCAAAACAGGTACTACAGACTGTCTCCACCCTCACAGGGCTAGGGCTGCTGGCACTCCTTAATAGAGAGCTTAGGTTTCTCAGCTCTGGGCTCACAGCAGACTTGGAACTTTACCCACCAGGTTTGATTGAACTTTAATGACTCTTTTCTGTTTGGATGCTCACGCCCAAAGCCCTGCAGGTCATAGGCGTGTGTCTGTAAATCAAGCGATGAAGAAATAAGAATTGGTGAAGACCAGGCTCACCCCAGGAGAGCCTGCAGGGAACCCATCAGCCACTGGGATTGCACAGCTCCCTGAGGTTGGGCACCTCATCATGAAGAGATAGATTGAAGAATTAACTCCTCTGCAGCTGGAGGATGTGAGGCTGAAGGCTCCTACTGCTATGTCTTGTCATAAAACTAAGCATCACATTGAGAGGTAATACTTAGGGTTATGACAGCAGTAGACTTCTTTCCCCTCTCCGCACCACCATAATAAGAGGAAAAACAAAACTAAAAAGGAAAACAAAAAGCAAAGAAAAACAAGCATTTCTTGATCACCTACTGAAGTCATAAGTGATTTCATTTAATATCCAGCTGAGGCTGGGTCCAGTTAATCCAACCGCAGCAATTCTGCACTTGTACTGGGACTTGGGCAGAGGAAGGGAACCTAAGACCGTGATGGATGGGGAGCCACGTGTTTGGAAGAGAAAGACGGAGCTAGAGAACAAGCAGGAGCCCCATGGCATCAGGGGACTCACTCTCCTGAGCATTGCCTTGGCTGTGGTCATCACACTGTGCCCTAAGTAAAATTTGCCTAACTTAAAAATAGAGATAAAAACTTTTTAAAGGAAACAAAAAATAACCTTTAATCCCACAGCTCAAAATAACTCCAGTTAGTACAGGGGAAAACTGAAAAGAAATACACAAGCATGCTTAGAAAATCCAAAGTGTAGAGAAAGGCAGAAAATGGAAAGTAACCTGCCCCTCTTTTTACTTTCAAAATGAGTAACAGTTTTTGTTTTTTACAATAAAGGCATGCATGTATCAGTATTGATGATTCTCTCTGTATATGTAACACATGCTTTATATATTTTTCACAATATACTTATACATTATATTCACACAAAACATATATTTAACACAAGAGACTATAATATGCCACAATATATCATTCATCTCTGTGTGTTATTTCATGCTAATATCACATAAGCATAAACCTTATAGTTCATTCTTTTCACTGTTTGCCTATTTGCTCATCATATCGATATATCATAAATAAGTTTTAATGAGCCCCCTATTGATGGACACTTTGTTTCCACCTTTATTTGCCTCCTCCGCCTTCAAAATTACAAACAACACGGCAGTAAATAAACTTGTATATCTGTTCTGGAATTGTTTACAAAAATATGCATATATTCCAAAGATACATTCCTACAAGTGATCTTAGCAGTCAAAAGAAGCAAGCATGCATTTCCACTTCTGGTAGATATCACCAAATTGTTGTCAACAAAGGTTATACTAACTTAAATATCCATCAATAGTGCATGAAGCCAATTTTTCCACACAATTGCCAGCACCAGATACTATGAAACTCTTTAATTTTTGCCCAGTGGATAAATTATAAAAATTACTGCTGCTTTTATTAAAATATGAGAGAAATTGTTCATTGTTTTCCATTAGTTGCTTATTCACAAACTTTGCACATCTGTTTCTGTTGGATGTTATTTTATTTCTTATTGATTTTTATGAACTCTTTATTAATTATAAAATTTAGCCCTTTATGATGTGTGTAATACATCAGTTTTTTTTGTCTTTTTACTTTCTGTATATAATTTTGCTTGCAGATTTATTTATTTATTTATTCTAATAGATAGGGTCTCATTAGGTTACCCAGGTTGGAGTACAGTGACTATTCACTGTACTATGCCGTACTGTAGCCCTGAACTCCTGGGCTCAAGGGATCCTCCTGGGTTAATCTCCTGAGTAGCGGGGACTATAGGTGGGTGCCACCAAGCCTGGCCAGATTTTAAATTTTAAATCACCAGAAAATCACTTGATTATTTTATGATTTCTCAATTATGTATCTGCTTTATAAAAGCTTGTTCACTTTTTGTTTTCTGAAATTTACATAGCTATGTATTGTCACATGTTTAAATCTTCACTCCAACTGTAATATCCTTTGTTAAAAGGAATAATCTATCTTATTTGTTCTTGCAAAATCACTTAAAAATAATTTTTCTCTCACTGATTTTAAATGTTATTTTATCTTATATTTAATACCCACATGTATTTGTGTCTATTTCTGTTCTCTTCATTCTATTTCACTGATTTTTTTTACCCTTGAATTTATTTTCTCTAGGTATTTTATTTATCATAACTGCAAAATGCATTTTAATATCTGGTAAAAGTAGTCTCCTCTCATTTTTCTTCTTTTTTGGATGTTTGTTTTTTCAGATAAATTTTGCTACGTTTCAAAAATATCTTGATAACAAAAACAAAAATTCTCCTGGTATTTTAATTACATTTCCATTTTGAAATTAATTTTGAGACAATTGGTGCCTTTATAAAATTGAGGCTTTCTATCCCAAGAGGTTAGTGTGTCTTCTGTTGGTACATAACTATTTTTGAGACCCTTGTGTTTAAAGTTTTCTTTATTTAGGACCTGCATGTATACTAAATAAATTAACATGTAGATTTTATATCTTTGGTTGACATTATTAATGGAATTTTAATTCTATTTATATTATTATATAAATATATTTCATATGACACAGTATTTATATCTATTATTTCTTTATTTTGTCTAATTGTAATGGTTACCACTTCCAGTATAATATTAAATAATAATTACAATGATAACCATTCCCAGCTTTAAAGAAAACATTCTACTATTTACCACTAAGCATTATTCCCACTTTTGGTTTGGTACACACACACACGCACACACACACACACACAAATTTATCTATTCTCATTTTTCTAAGACATTTTTGTTGTGGTTCTCATAATTAGAAATGAACATTACTTCTATATTTTATCATATTAAGGACTTACCTATATATTCCTACTTTTGAGTGTTTTTCAAAATAAGGAGTAAATATTTACTTGGTCAAGTTCTTCTTCAATACATGTTGAAATTATCAGATTTTTATTGACACAATAATGTGGTGTATTACATCAACAGATATTCAAATTTGAAACTCTCTCATTCCTTCTAGGGTTGAATCTTAGTAGGTTGAAGCAAATTACTCTTACTTTTGTAACCGTGAATACTTTACAATCTGCTAATATTTTAATAATTCACTTTATATATATATTTATACTCATATTCATGAGCGACATTACCTGTAATTTGTGTCTGTGTATGTGTATCTAGGTGAGTGTGGGTGGGGGTGAGGTGTCAGTATCAGGATGTACATATTTCAGCCATTTACCATTCTACTTTCGCTAGTCTTGAACCCCCTCAGGTGAAAAACTGCATCTGATTCATGCTTGACTCCCTGGCTCAGCACTGAGACGGCACTAAATATTTGTCTGTAGAGTAGAGTTGGTGGTACATAAAATAATATGTTAGTATAAGCTTATTCCTAAAACCATAGAAGGCACACTTATACTGAATAATTATTCATTGCATATCTGAAATGAATATTTTAACTGGATGTCTTGTATTTTTACTTGCTTAATCTGGCAACTCTAGTTTTCAGAATAAAGAAAACAGTGATGTGGTCACATCGTACACTAGAATGATAATTACTGATACCACCAATCACATGGATCTCTCAGAGGGACTCTGAAGGGTACAGCAACAAAGGCTTGCTAGACCTGGGAACCTCTGGGGGTGCCCATGGAGGAGCTGCTGGTGGGAGTTTTAACTGGCATCTCTGGATATGTGTGATAGGACTGTCTCATGACTTGAGTACTCACCTGGCATTGGGATATTAGTACAATACAAAGAAAATGAGACCACGCCGGGTTTATAGCAATGACTAATGCAATAAAATAGAAAAACAAGTAAATGGGCATGTTTAGTGAATGAAAGTAGTGATTTTCTTTTTGTTCATTTTGCCTTTGGCACTTGGCTGAGACAGCCAGACTAAAGTTCCTAGACCTTGTCACGCTCAGTGGGAACAATAGCAGGCCAACAAAGACTTAAGTGTAGGTTTATAGACATCAAGTCATCCTTAATTAGGCCTGGAGAAAACCATTTGCTGGGCGAGCCTGGTGTAGGCCTGGCTGGTGGCTGCCCTGCCCTTTTCTAGCCTCAGCCGGGGGAGGTGTCAGACTGCAGCTCCATGCCACCCTGTCCTGCATGGTGATGAACAGCGTAAAGGGGACACATTTGTTTCCTCATGGGTGAAAACCTTTCACTGGAGGGGATTTCCTGCACAAGAAAAAAAATTAGTAACCTCAGGAATGGGAAAGAAGTAACAATGTCAAAGCTTCCTGTTGGCTGGCAACATTTGGAGATGATAAACACTCAATCTCTTTAGCTTTGTTTTATAGACAGAAAAAGCCTCATTTCTTAGTCCTTCGTAATGTGTCTCCTTGCTACCTCTCAGCATTACCCACCTTGCAGGGCACACTCTGGTTATGACGGATTTCTTTCATTTCCTAGGAGGCACCAACTTCACAGCTCTAGACTTCATGCTTCGGCTCTGCTTTGAGGCCTCCCTGGCCATGATTGCCTCTGTAGTGATCATTGCTTCAGAGAGATCTGCCCTAACTCCACCTGATGCAGTGGTATGGATGTCCTCCTGCACTCCAACAGAAGACTAGCTGTGCCCCTGTCTGGCGTTTAACACAGCCTCGCATTGTAATTGCTTAGATGTCTGTTTCTCCAACTGCTCTATGACCTTGTTAAAGTAGGAATCATGTCTTAGTTTGCCTACCCCTGGGTCTCATCCCCGAATAGAGGAGCCTCCGTAAATAAGAAATTTTAAAAGTTTAATAAATAATGGCTCAGGCTTTTCCCAAAAGACAAAGAAGAAAGGCGTTCTCAGTGAATTGGGCACAGCCCTAAACTGAGTGTGTTAGTCTACAGTGGTGAACATTTTATTTCACCAATTTGTGGATTGCGGTCAATTGTGAATACTTAGAATGGGCTCAGCCCTGTACTGGCTGCCATGTGATGTATGAAGACAGTGATGAGGTAATGACTTCCAGCACATTGTCATCCACAGTCCAGGTGAGTGTATATAAGCATGGAAAACAACTGTTAATAGTAAGGTAAGCTGTTTCTAGAAAATTATAAGATAATGCATTTACCCAGACTTCAGTCTATAAGAAAATACTCAGAGGAATAGCTAGGTGCTTTTAAAGAATCGTATATTGAAAAGAACTCCAACTCAGGCTTGAATATAAGATCTACTATTCACACATTGTGTGAATTTGGACAAGTTAAGAAACCTCAGTTGAACTTCAGTTTCTTAATATATAAAATGAGATCATAATAACAGATGAGACTCAAATGAGACTATGCCTATAAAGCACATAGCACTGTACCTGACATTTAGTAATATCTCAAGAAATGGCAGTTGATGTCATTATTCTACAGGATATTCAACCTCAGGATATTTGTGAATGCTCAGTCAGACATCTGATGTTACGTAAACAAGAACAGTAGAATATAAACATTTTCTGGGGTTTTTTCTGGTACTTTATTTTTGACTGTGGGGACACAATGTGGGCTCATCTGCCACACCTTTATGATAGAAGAGAGTCGCTTTTGGTACTCATTCCTGAATCCTGCGAATTGCCTTAGTTCCTGGAGGGCCAAGCCAAGGCACTTTATATCTGGATAAATGTTACCAACAGCCAAGTTCAAGCTTCCACAAGTTCCATATGTCTCATACTTGCTCATCCACTGCCCTCTCAGGGAGGTGGGGAGGTGGGGGTCAGAGGATGGCGGGCAGGAAGATCTGGTTTTCTAAGGAAGATGCAAACCTGAGAGTTTCCTACCCCTGTGTGCCACCAAGACATAGATTCTCTGCACAGTTCTGGATTTTCTTCTTATATTGTGTGGGAGAGGCTACTATTCTCTATCTGTCTTTGGGGAAAACCAAAAAGAAGCCCCTCTGGATATCCAGGGTTGCTCGGAATTCACTCATTCAGTACTTCAGTGTGTAACTGTTACATCCTCCCTCCTGAGGGGGTGTCGTGAGTGTCTCCCACTCTTCCTTGCTTACTCATTAATCATTCTGTCTTCTCCAATGGATGTGAGCCCCTTTGGGACACAAGCAGTGTCTGGGTCCCCTATGTATATTCTCAGCACCTATTGTAGTACCTACCACAGAGGAGGCACAATAAATATCTGAAAAACAAATGAAAAACTTGACAAATGAATTAAGCACAAAAGAAATATTTAAATTTTTAAAGCATGGTTTTATTCTCTTTCTGGGAAATCATTTGCATCTGGGAACAGTCAACCTAGAATTGTCCCGATTTCTGTCTGTTATGACACTTTGGACAACACTTGCTTTTATACCAGAACCAGTATCCATAAAGCTTGCATGGGATTCCAAAGGCATTCCCATGCTCATGCCAGAGACAGCTGTGTTTTTGGCCAGGAAGCTAAGGAGGAACTGAAGGATCCGAGCCACCCAGCTGTCCTGATGCAGTGACTCCCAGAGCCTGGACGTACACATCTGCGTGGAAGCACCTGCCATGCACACACTGCTTCTACTGGCTCTGGCTTTGGTCTCCCTTTAGGACATTCTCCCTGATTTCTCCAATTATATGGACATCTTCACACACATATCTGCATGTACCAGCTGCTCTTTTCAGATGTTTCAGGTCATAACTGTTTCTCTGCAAAACTGTAATGTTCCCTCAACTTTTCATTTTAGAGTCCTCCTTCTCAACCTAGGTGTTTTATCTTCTGTCTGTTCCACTGAATGGTGGGACCATCTCTCAGCAATGCAGGGTATCTTCATGAGTCTCATAAATACCCTACTCTGAACAGCTCCCCTTCATGTTCACTTCTGTCTCACTGAAATCAAGATTAAATTCATCTCATGGGGCAAGATGGCTGAATAGGAACAGCTCTGGTCTGCAGCTCCCAGCAAGATCAATACAGAAGGTAGGTGATTTCTGCATTTCCAACTGAGATACCCAGCTCATCTCATTGGGACTTGTTAAGAGAGTGGGTGCAGCCTACGGAGGGTGAGCTGAAGCAGGATGGGTCATCACCTCACCCAGGGACTGCAGGGGGTCAGGGAAATCCCTTTATTCTGAAAAGGTGACTGATCTAGCTTGCTTGAATGATGCTGAGACTTCTTGAGTACACAAAAGAGTCACTGGGAGGTGATGTCCTAGGTGTCCAAAGGAAGATTGTGCTTACTTGCTATTTAAAGCCAGAAAACATTGGCTAAAAAAAAATCTCAAGTCCAACTTCTGGAGGAAATTGTGTTGTAATGTTAAGCTTTGGTCAAGGCCATTTACTCTTAGCTCAAATACATAGCTAAGATGCATAAAATATAAAAATTACAAAGATAAAGCTATGCTCAAAAACCTGATAGATATTTTCACAAAGCAAAAAAGAACAGAAATACAAAATTCAAAGAAGTTAGAAAGGATGAAGTGGGGACCTACTGAACCTCAGGTCTAGAAGAAGATAAAGGTGAGAAGAAATTTGTATCTTGTGGCTAATAGGCTGGAAACATGCCCCTGACTCCAGACACACACACACACACACACGTGAAGAAGGAGAGCAGAACTAAGCTCCTTGGTTGGTAGCAGACACTCAGGCACATCATCCCTGTCCATAACAGAAAGCTGGAGAAGTTGTCCACATTGACCTGGGGACAGAAGTCTATAGTCAAGACTCAGGATAAGCATTTTTGCTGGCTTATTACTTCTAGGGGAATGAGAACCGCACACCATCAATAAAAAATTATAGTTCTTGTCTAGGTGTTGCCAGAGAGAGAGACAGGTAATTTCAAAGCCACTAGATACTAAGTGATGAGCAGGAAGAAAGAAAGAGAGAGCAAGACTGAAACAAAAACCTTATCCAAATGAGCTTGGAAACCAAAATTACCAGAAAAATGAAAAAAAAATGATAAAAATGATGATTGAAAATTAAATTAGACTTTTTTGCCCCAGATAAAATGAGAATAAGAAAGATATCTGAAAGTGACTTTAAAATATAAAATTATGTTTGGAGAAAGATTGTAGTTGGTAGTTGTAGACTACCAATTTTACTGCAACAGCTAAAAATCTGGATAGATTGCAAAAATTGTGCTTTTAAAGATACTAGAGAGCTGTAGAAATGAAGAGAACAAAATGAACTAAAATTCCAGAGAAGAAAAAGTCTTTCTGATGAGAGTAGTCGGTTATTGGCTGTTTCTTTCCTCTGAGTGCATTTGCCAATTTTGTATTTGGTTGAGGACCAGATTTACCAAACACAAAGGGATTTGTTAGAGAAAAGAGACATGAGAAAAGCTTTTGGAAGTTGCGCAGGGCTGGCATGACAATTTAGAAAGCTTGGGAGCCATTAATGCACAGCTGGCTTTCCCTATGGTTCATTTTCTAAATTCTAACGCTGTACAAAATGCTATGGGATTTTGACGAAGTGGGGTGGATGAAATCTCTTGATCTCACAGTATTTAGGAGAAATGTTCCTGCTGGAGGAGTGCGGCCCACCTCAAACATATGTCTATTCTCCTCTCCAAAATATTTTCCAAATTTGGAAGGGACAAAACTCCAAACCTTTGAAGGGTGAGACTGAATTTTTCCCAATGTTTTAAGATTGAAAAGATAGAAACCAGCAGCCTGTCAATCAAAAGTTCAAGAGAGAGACATCCAAGAAATGGAAAGGAAACAGAGGTGAATGAAATAAATCTTAGCAAAACTGCAACCAGCCTTAACCTAGCTTAAGCTGTGATTAGATCAAGGTGGTCAGCCTTTTACTAATACGCCTAACATAAGGGAGAGGGAGCTCTTGCTTGTGAAAGATATAATCTGGAGCCTCTACAATCTGTTTTAATAAAATGTGTGGCATATAACTAAATAATTACTAGATATGTGAATCTACACAAATGAACCAAATGAACATTCTAGTACTACAAAATACAATATCTAAAGTTAAGAATTTCAGAAAGAAATTTGAAGATAAGTGAACAGAAATATCCATCTGAAGCTCAAATAGAAAAACGAATGGAGAATCAAAGTCAAGCATAAGAGCCATATAGGAAATAATGTAAAGGACTGAAGTAGCTGTAACTAGAGTCTCACAGGGGAGGAGAGAGAGAAGAAGGATAGGCACTATTTTTAGACAAAAATTTGCAAAGCGTACGAGAAATATTAATCTATGGATTTAGAAACCTTAAGCAGTGTAGACACAGAGAAAACCACACTTCAGGTTATCATAGCGAAGTAGCTGGAAAACACAGGCAGAGAGAAAAATATTAAAGCATGAAGAAAGGTTGGAAAGGGTGTGTTACTTTCAAATGATCAGCAATAAGGCTGAAGGGTAACTTTCTAATCGAAGCTATGAAAGTCAGAAAATAGTAAAATAGCATATTTAAGATGCTAAAAAGAAATGTTCCAACCTAGAATTTTCTTCTCACCAAAAACATTTTTTTACAAACCTGAGCTGAGAAAGAACCTACTAGAGATCTTAGAAATGAAGTAGAGACATTGAAAGACAATGCTTAGTAGAAAAGACTCCAAAACTAACTATAGATTGGACACAAAGAACAAACTATAATGTAAGATGGTTCTGAGGACTTACCCCAGACTCAACACAGAAAGATAAAGATATTCAAGATTGTAAAATGAGGCTAAAGCTATGCCTATAGGGAAATGGATAGCCTTAAATATATTTATTGAAAAATGATGTTTCACATGTTTTCACTCATAAGTGGGTGTTGAACAATGAGAACACTTGAATCCAGGGAGGGAAAAATCATACACCAGGGCCTATTGGGGGTGGGGGGTAGGGGAGGGATAGCAGGGGGTGTGGGGATTGGGGAGGGATAACATTAGGAGAAATACCTAATGTAGGTGAAGGGAGGATAGATGCAGCAAACCTCCACGGCATGTGTATATCTATGTAATAATCCTGCATGATCTGCACATGTATCCCAGAACTTAAAATGTAATTTTAAAAAATGATGTTTCAGTTCAAAAAATTAGAAAAGCAATAACAACCTAAAGAGAATGAAGGAATAGTTACATCAGCAGAAACTAATGGACTGAAAAACAGACAGTCATAAATCCACCAAACAAATCAACAAAACTAAAAGTTAGTTGCTTAAATAAAGACAAACTTTAGTGAGTCCAGTCAAGCAAATAATAGAAAATACAAAGAGAGAATATTAGGGATTACAAACAAGACAAAGCTACAGACACAATAGAGGTGTTCTCTGTGTGTGTGTGTCTTACCACATATTCTCTTTCAATTTATATATTCATGTATGCGTATATATTTCTATATATTCATTTATATTTATATATGATTATACACTTATTTTTATGTAATTGATATGAATATCTTTTTTTAAGTAAATATTACAAGTTAGAAGAATTAACTGTCTGGAAAACAAACCACCAAAATTGACTTGGAAACTAAAAACCTAAGTAATTCATAATAATTATTACAATATTATTACAGTAATTATATAGTAATTACTTTTATATATGTTAAATAGAGTATAAATATATCTTTCAGAAGTCAATTATTAGAGTAATTGACTCTGCAATAATATGCCTTACCCCTAAAAAATATTAATAAATACTTCTAGGTGACATTTTACAAACCTTCAAGGAATAAATAAGTTCTATATTGTATAAGGTGTTTCAGAAAATCTAAAGAGCAGGAAAGTGCCCCAACACATTTTATGAGACAAAAACTCAAAGTTGACATCAAAATTGGACACATGTAGGCAAGAAAATAATGTTGTTCAATCTCACTTGTGAAAATTCAAACAAAAAATTCTAAATAAAATGTAACATATCAAATCCACAATTTTAAGAACAAAAATATTTCAAAACTAATAAGGCCTATTTAAAAAATTCAGCAATATTTAGACATCAGTATGTGTACATATTTTTATATACATATTTATTTATTTATTTATATTAACAGAAGAAGAAAAAATATGATACTTCCTCAGATACAAAGAAAAAGCAGTTGTAAACCTCAACATTCATTTCTGATTAAAATCATGTTAGAGATTTAGGAATCTCTTTAACTTGATAGACTTTATCTATCTCAAGAAAGACAGGAAGGAAGAAAAAAGGACAGAAGGAAGGAGGGAAGAAGGAGGGAGGGAGGGACACAGGGAGGGAGGGAGTGGGGAGGTAAGGAGGAAGAAAATGAAAAGGATGAAATGGAAGGGAGAAAGGAAAAGTTCTTAGAAAACAGTAGCAGCATTTCCTTTAAATCAGGAGCAACACAACGAGGCCTACCATCATCCCGTATTATATAAGAATTGCCAATGGATAAAAAAGATAAGAAAAATAATAATTACTATAACATTTCATTTTTTGATTTATTGAAGTATAAGCTGCACATATTTAAAGTGTTCAGTTTAATAAGTTTTGACTTCATGTATATAGTCAAACCATCTATAAAACCATCATTACAATAAAAATGATGAGTATGTTCATCACTCCCCAAATTCTTCTTCACTCCCAAATTCTTCTTCACTCCCAAATTTCTTCATATTCCTTTGTAATCTCTCCCTCATGCCTTTCCTGAACCCAACCCCCAGCCCTAGGTAATGGCCAATATACTTTTTGCCACTGTTTATTAAGCTGCAGCTTCTAGAATTCTGTAGAAATGAGTTCGTGCAGCATATACTCTTTTGGCTGGCTCCTTTGACTCAGCATAATGATTTTGAGATTCATCCATGATTTTGCAGTTATCAACATTCCATTCCTTTTTATTGCTGAGTTAGGATCCATCATATGGATACACCATAATTTGTTTATTTATTAACCTGTTGATAGACATTTGGGTTGTTTCTAGTTTGGGACTACTACAGAAAAAGCTGCTATAGTCTATGTGTTAAACATAATACCAATCAAAATCATAGAACACTTATTCTTTTCAAAAATAGACAAGCTGATTCTAAGCTTTACGTGAAAATGCAAATGACCTAAAATAGCCAAAACGATGTTTAAAAGAGTACTTAATAAACTGGTTTCGAGATTTATTTTAAAGCTACTATAATCAAGACAGTGTGGCTTTGAGAAAAAGATAAGCATATTGATCAGTAGAATGGAATCTCAAGTCCAGAAATAGACTTCATAGTTACGGCCAATTGATTTTTGATAATGGTGCCATGGCAATTTAATGCAAGAAAGGGCAGTCTTTTCGGCAAATGGTGCTGGAACGACTGGGTAGACATGTGCAAACAATTATAAAACTTTGAGAAGAAAACATAGGAAAACATTTTAGTGACCTTTGGTTTGGCAAAGATCTCTTCAAGACAGCACACATGCAAAATGAACTATAAAAGACGAAAATCAATAAATAGAACTTGATAAAATTAAAATTTCCTTCTGGTCAAGGATACAGTTAAGAAAATGAAAACAAAGTCACAAATTGGGGGAAAATATTTTCTAAATATCTGCCTAGAAGAGGACTTTAATTTTGAATATATAAAGTAGTTTTATAAGTAGGTTAATCATAAGAAGACAGATAACTCAGTAATAAAGACTGAGAAAAAGATGTGAACAGACACTTTATTAGAAAATTGGTTGGATGACAATTAAGTACATATGAAGTACAAAACTTCATAAAGCATTAAGTTGGCAAGGATGTGGCACAACTGGAAATTATATACCTGGCTAATTAGACTTGAAAATCATAAAACCTCTTTAGAAAATAGATTGGCAGTTTCTTAAGTTAACATACACTTACCACGTGATCAAGCCATTCCACTCTTCATCCCAGCTTTGTCCATGCAAAGATTGGTACATAAATCGTCATCATAACAGCTTTATTTGCAATAGCCAAACACTATAAGAATTTGAGAATAATAAAATGGCTTTTATATTTATACTATAAGTATCAAATTAGAAAATCCAAGAAAAATTCTGAAGCAATAAGAGAGTTCATAAGGATTTCCAGATTGACATTAAAAAATAGTATGCCTATACACCAAAAAAACACAATTAGGAAATAATACAGAAAAAATAATATTCTAAAAGTTTACAAATTTTAAGTTTTTTTAGGAGTAATTTAACAGAAAATATTTTCAATAAATTTGATGCAGAAAAATTCTAAAATATTATTAAGAGAATAAAAGATAATCTAAACAAATAAAAATATAGACTATATGAAACAATTTGCAAAAGATGTCAATTCTACTTAAATGAGTCCATAAATTCAACATAGTTCCATTCAAATAACAAAAAGAATTGTCATGGAGTTTTAACCATATGCTAAAACTCATATAGAGGAATAATGGCCAACAGTAGCCAAGTAAATGCAAGAACAACAGGGAAGATTGGCTTTTTCAGATACTAAAACCTATTACAAAACTATGGTAATTAAAACAATTTGGCATTGGCTCAGAGATACACAAATAGGCCAGTGAAGCACAGTAGAAACCTTACAATGATGCATAGAAAAATCTTTGTAAATGATAGGAATGGCATGGCAAATAAAAAGGTAAAGGAAGTACTATTTAATCAGTGGTTTGGGACAACTGGGGAAAAATTGATTGCAATTTCCAACTCTTCATATACTGAAAAAAAATACTTGCTCTTCATATGACTAATAAACACGGATGGTTGGTATACAGAATATACAAGAAATCTTACAAATTTTTAGTAAAAAAAATCACCTAATAGAAAAAGAGATCAAAATATGAATAATCATTTCACCTATAAGAAAGTCTGATTGAACAATATATGTGGGAAATAATATTCAATTTCATTAATAGTTATGAAAATGAAATGTTAAGCAATTTCAAGTGCATCCAAAAATTTTAAAAGTTTTGATATACCTGGTTTCCAAGTATGTGGGGACTTGGGAACTCTCATATACTGCTACTGGGAAGGTAATTTGGTATAACCCTTTTGGGAGTAATTTGGCAACATCGAGTCAAGCTGAAGAAGCTAACAGCCTGTGACCCAGGATATGAGTCATAGATTGGGAAAACAGCAAGAATTTCAGACCTTGTAGTGGGGTTCAGAATGTCATGTGGCTAGCTTTGTACTTTGATCTCTTTCCAAAATTTCCTAAAAAAGAAAGAAAGAAAACAAAAGGAAATTTTAAAAAAGGAAAAGAATGACAAGAAAAGTTTGGTCCTTCACACAAAAGTACTGTCATCTATTGTTTTTCAAACTTCTGGTCTCATTAGCATGTGTCAAAAATCAATTCTGTAAGTTACAACTAACATCTTTTAAAAATATTATTTGTAAATATGTGGTTTTTCTAATATACTTTTTACCTTTTATCATACTTAGCAAGAGTATTATTTTATGAAATTTTGGTTTCAGGCATATATGTGTGTATGTATACGCACATGTGTATGTGTGTATACTGATTTGCAATGTAAAATATATTTGTTTCTGTGAGTTGCAAGCAAGAAAGTTTGAAATACTTTGCTATAAGATCCCACTGTAAGTCATTTGCTTATAGCAAGAATGGTGCCTGCTGGCAAATTGTCTTTCTTTTCTAAGTCATGGACTCATATGGAGAAGGAACCTCACCACTAGGTTGCCATCTGCACTGTGCTCTCAGACACTGAGCTAAGCAAACAATGCTGAACAAGAACACTGATCCAATAAGGTCGTGTGGTCACCAGAGTGCCGTCCCGCAGTGCTGAGAGAGTGAGCAGGTGGGTGTCCAACTGACACCCCTGTGGAAGAGACACTATTTGGAAGATGATGAACTCTGAACCTATCTGCATTGAGGAAATTAGTGTAAATCATTTACTCCTTGATGTACTGGTCCACCATTGTTCTTACAGCAAAGAAAGGCAACAAATCCTAAGAACACTAATATCTTTCAATTGTATAGCATTTCCATAAAGATGAAAATAAACCAAGGAGAAGACATTATTCTTTCCTGTCTCCAAGCTGGTGATAATTTCTTGCCCTGAGAATATTGCATGTATTTCTGCCTGTGGCATCTAAAAGAGGTAGGATAGAGGTGAGAGGTATTATGATAAGCAGTGGGCTCAGGATACTGTTATACAAAGTCTAATTAAAGGGCATAGACCTCGTTATTCCTAGAGGAAGAGCTGAGGAGGGATTAAGTGGGCATTTATAAAACCTAAAAGGGCTTGGCCACTCATTCCCTGAGTTCTGGAGTTACTGTGCTTACTATCAGCATTGCAGGAAAAATAGAGATCTACATTATCAACACGGGCTAAATGAATGGGAGCTTATCTAAAAGTTGATACAGAAAATGTACTATTTCAAAATGGGTCTGGATAAGTCATGAGTGATAAATCTACCCCTGATTAATAAAGGAAACCAGAGCCATTTAAGACATATCCCTAAACTGACTGGAGGCGAGAGATATTTTTCCTTGGTGACCTTCATTAGGAAAAAAAAAAAAATCCTGGCTGGAAGAACATGAAACTAACTTCATGAGACACATCTAAGGCCCTGATTCTGACAAGAGATACACTTAGACCAATGACATCAAGCCACTAACCAGTCAAAACCCCACTGCTTCTCTGCAAGTGGAAGAATGGCGATCTCATCTGTATTCAGCCTGACTCCAGGCATACTGAGAGCTCTTTTCACTGCTCTCCTTTGGTTTTTCCAACAAATTCCCAAAGGCCTACCAAGACCAGATGTGAAAAGAGGTGAAACACAGATGCAAACATAAATTCTTCTCTCTGTGACAGTGATTGCTCAGCCATGCATGCCACCACCCACGTGAAGTGTATGGTTCACTCAGAAAAATCAAGTGCACATGGAACTAACATTGTTCAGGTTTCCAGAGATGGGGCTGGGATCACAGGTTATATGTGCCTGTGTGACTACTGGGATGACCACTCAGGTGGTGTGGCTCAAGGAATGAAGTTCTTTTCCTTGTGTGACTCTATGGCAATTAATTTTTCTTTATGGCCATAGTATGAATCGAAGGTCACAAGAGAAGTTAAGGTTTATATTGAGATGGAAGTCAAGGAAGGCAATAACATTGGCTTGGAGTTAAGGGGGCATGAGATTATGTACCAACTCCATTATTGCTGCATGGCTTGAGGGCAATCAGTTGACCTAAGACCTCACTTTCTGTTGCTATTAAAAGATAGAATGGCAATGTTCTGACCACCCCGTGATTCTATAATCCAGCCTGTGCCTAACATCAGAAAAACTCTGCAAAATCCTGGAGTGCAAAAGCCAGTGTGTATACACCCAATCTAGTTAAATAATTCCCAGACAAAAGATGTGCTGTTCAGAAAAATTGGCTAAATCTAGTGGGGCAGTCAGTGCTCCTGTCTCATGGTATTGCTCTTGTTACCTTGCTTACGTTTCTTGAACTTCATCCTTAGTTCCCAGTCCCTGTATAATTAGCTGCTTCTCAACATGTCTCCCTACATCTCCCAGTGACCTCCCAGGAAGCAGTTCTGATTGTCCGAAGACCATGTCTCTTGGAACACAGAATGATTCTGATGCTACTTTCTGCCCTATTTCCCTCTTTGTCCCTGCCTTGTCTGGTGTTGAGTTAAGAGCTAAAACTTGGGAGACAGCCAGCCAACGCAAGGACTTGAGAAAAAACCCGGGCCTTCACGTCCCATCTCAGTAGCAAAAAGATTCATCTTTGCTTTTTAACAGGGTAAACTAGATTAGCTGTCAAATAACTTTTCCCCAGATTCTAACTACACGACAAGAGAAAAACTAAATTGCTTTCAGGATTTAGTATCAGAAAAATTGGGTTCTTACCTCTCAAAATGAGATGGTTAGAATCAGTGCTCTCTAAGATTAACATGCCCTTTTTTCTCTCTGATTAGTGTGAATGTCACCACCAAACAGCCAGTCAACAGTAGTATGATTACACAATGAAGCCTTGCTGATGGTGGCATTCATTGAACAGTTACCATGTACTCTTCAAGCACATTACATGTGCTAACACACTTACCCTCTCTCCAGCTCCCACAAAATAGCTATTGTTATTCTCCTCACTTCACAAATGAGTAAAATTAGGGGCACAGAGAGGTTAAATAACTTGTTTAAGATTCCATAGCTAGTCTGACTCCAGGAAGTTTCTATGCCTTTGGTACATTTATTTCCTGCTGTAATGTACCTATTCATCAAATATTTATTAAGTTCTCACTATGTGCAAGGCACCTACCTAGGCTAATGGGTTACTGCCCTCATAAAGCATTTTGTCTGGTGAGAGAGACAGAAATTAAACAAATGATTCCACAAAGCATTTGAATTATAATTGTTACTGGTGCTATGAAGAAGCAGCTGAGTGCTTCCTGAAAAAAAACAGTAACAGAGAGAATGGAGCCCTGCCAGGGAAGCAGGGAATGTTCCCTGAGAAAGTGTCAATGACGTTGAGAGCTGAAGGGTGAGAAGGAGAAAAGGAAACATGTACCACATCAAAGAAGCAGCATGTGCAAATGTCCTGAGTCAGGGACTAGCTCAGTGCTGGAGAAACTGGAAGGGCAGGCTGATGGAGTCAAGCAAGAAGGGAATGAGAGAAGAGAAGGGCAGGAGCCCAGTGGTGCAGATCTTTGTGAGTCAAAATAAATCTTTGGACCTTTAACCCCAGAGCTATTGGCAGTCCCACTGGTTATCTCCTTTTGTGCACCAAATCCATCCTCCACCCTTTCCAAGTGTGCTCTGGGCCCTGGGGGCTGACGTGGAGAGTCTGTATCCACAAGCTCCCCTACCTTCTGGCTTCTAATTGGGTTCCACCAATAGAAGGAACATACAGACAGATGATCAGAGGACAGGCAAACATGGAGGTCAAGACATCTGCTCCCCAGGCTCCCTCTTTGTGGGTTGTGGCTGCAAAAAATTCCTCTACCTAAGACCATAAACTTTACTAAGTCGTGCGATCCTTTAGTTATTGCAGTGTTTCTCATTCTTTTTTTTCTTCATTAATTGCTCCCCCACCCCTGGAACCTTGTAATGCATTTTGTGTTCCTAATGTGTCCCCAATGAAATTAGTTGTGTGTAGTCTATGTATATCTGTGCTCTGCACATAACAAAGAACATTTTTTAACAATGCTCCAAACCGTTTTCTGCCCACTGGAAGGATGATATTACCCCTGTTGAGAATGCCTGAGTTACAGCTCCTCCCTCACCTTGACCCTCAGTCAAGGGGAGGCCCTGGGGGTGCAACATCATTCTTTGTTGGTTTCCCTCACCCTTGCCCATACTTTTAAACGTTTGCTATCCGAGTGAACCATCTCCTTTCAACCAGATTACTGACTGGTAAAGTAGCCATTAAAAAGCTTGAAGAAGGAGATTTGCCTTTTATTCCAACTTGCATTTTAAAATTGTGTTGAGGCCAGGAGCAGTGGTTCATACCTGTAACCCAAGCATTTTGGGAGGCCAAGGTAGGAGGATCACTTGAGGTCAGGAGTTTGAGATCGACCTGGGCAACATAGCTAGACCCCATCTCCACAAAAAATACTTTTAAAAATTAACTAAGCATGTTGGTGGACGCCTGTGGTCCCAGCTACTTGAAAGGCTGAAGTGGGAGGATTGCTTGAGCCCAGGAGGTTGAGGCTACAGTGAGCCATGATTGTTCCAGTGTGCTCCAGTCCAGCCTGGGTGACAGAGACCACATCTCAAAAAAATAAAAATAAAAAAAGACAAGACGTTAAAGTGGGTGGGAGTGGGTGAGGGCAGACCAATTCCAAGGCCATTAACATAGTGCCAATTGCAGGGAATGGTGTTCAACATACGAGGACATTTTTCAAATTTAATGCAAATGATTATTGTCACTACATTAAACTCAAGTCCCTGTGTCTATCCCACCAATAATGACCGCTTAAAGGAAAACACAGCGTCAGAGTGCCCTCCAATTCATATTATTATCTAAACCTTTATAAAACTTACAGGGAAGCTGAGGAAGGGAGCAGATGAAGTTTCCTCAGCAATTTAGAGTGATATTCAAAGAAGAAAAGACATAAGCTCAATTCTGTCTATATGCAGGGCCACAGACCCAATGTGTTCTTAAGCACTTCAAGGTTCAAAGCAAGTCACAGCAGGAGCTACCATTAATTGAATGCCCCAAGTACTCCACAAGGCTCTTTAAATATATTGTCTGATTAATTACTCCAATAAGGCCAAGAAGGGTGGCTCATGCCTGCAATTCTAGTGTTTTGGTAGGCCAAGGTAGAGGGTCACTTGAGGCCAGAAGTTCAAGATCAGCCTGGGCAATATAGTGAGATCCCATCTCTACTAAAAAAATAATTAAATCAAAAAAAAATTTTAATCATCCCAATAGCATGCAGGATTTGAAATTATTTCCCCACTTCAGAGATGAGTAAACCAAGGTTCAAAGAAATGAAGCAACAGTCCTAACATCAAACAATAGTATATAGATGGTATTTTCTATCATTTAAAAGTCAAACTCATTTTAGCTACTTAACAATACTAAACTCAACATGATCCTGTCTATAGAAAAAGCATAGTTGGCAAATAAGTTTCCTTCCTCATTTCAATTCCATTTGATTGGGAATGACTGCCTATAAAACTGTAATGAGAAGAATTCTGAGACTGAACTAGGCAAAGTGGGAAACATTGCTATGATTGGTTAGTGATGTCTGTCACAGACAAGAGAGTGGGAAATGGGGGCATACATGCCACTTCTTATAGTCTTCTGTTACCCAAGGAGATTTAAAATCAATAGCTCTTACCTCATGCTCACACCCAGCCAAGCTCCAGCTTGCACTGACTGTTCATATGGTGTTAAGTCTACCTCGAAGTGTGATGTTATATTATCAAACAAGATTTATGACTATTACTCCGCAACTTAGGCCAATAATCCTGTAAAAGTGATATGTGGGAAAAGTCCTGTTTCATTACCTGTCATACACTCAGCATGCTGACATTTCCAAGGCTCAAGGATCTATTTTCACATCATATCACTC
The DNA here is from genome assembly GCF_001604975.1 of Cebus imitator. Lineage (NCBI taxonomy): Eukaryota > Metazoa > Chordata > Mammalia > Primates > Cebidae > Cebus > Cebus imitator. The sequence continues at coordinate 1,297,328 of NW_016107579.1, read as the reverse complement.
AGCCAAGGAGAAATGAACTGCATTCTCTGGCATCTTCCCTGATGCCCTCCCTCAGGTGGGCTCTATGGTCTCTCATGGAACACAGACTAGAAAGAGAAGTACTTAAAAGCAACTGTTACCCCAGGCAAGCAGCCTAGGATTCCAGTGGGTAGTGGTGTTTTTATCTGGCAGGGGAACATAAAACAATATAAAACAGCAAAACCACTAGCTCCTCCAGTGGAGGAAGACAGTCGAGAATGGAAATCCCAAACATTTAGTCATAGCTAAATATGAACAGATCTAGTAAATCATGAAATATTCTATGATATACTATTTATTCATTTATTAATTCATCTAAAACGTGAAGAAGACAGTGTAATAAGAACAGAGTGTCCTTCCTAGGTAGCTATTGGGGCAATAATAGGTCTCTGCAAATAGAATAGAAGCAAGAGAAAATACAAGCGCAATGACAAGACCATATGGCATCCTGGCCAACTGAGTGACAGCAATCACAGTCAGTGGGATATGTTCACAGGCAGAAGGAATTCTTCAGCCCTGTGGATCACAAGGGACTCACAGAGAGAACAGGGCTGCTATTAGCTCTGAAAGTGCACAGACATTGAGTTTGTTCTGCTAAAACAACTTTACTACAGAATGTCTCTCAAATCTCCAAATCTGTCATGGATGAGCCAAACTCACAGTGGTCGACCAGTGCCTGAAACATCGATGTTCAGTGTAATTTTACAATAAAATGAAGATAGCAAAGTACATAGCTTGGAGGCAGTTATTGATGGTGAAAGGAATTAATACAGTGCCACAGTGCATGATAAGCACTCAAGAAACATTAACTTTTATTGGCAGTATTACTATTATAATTTCTGGTATTATATACATGGCAGACAATAATCACAATTATGATTATACAACTCCTGATGAGATTCACAGATCTTGGAGCAGCTACTGTATCTGGATGTCCAATGACTAACATCATCTATGTTCAATTGTATTTTCTTGTTTATTCCACACCACAGCTCTCTGCAGATATCTATTACTCTCCCCAGTTTACAGATGAGAAGAGTGAAGCTTCAGGAGCTTAAGTGGCCTCAAGTCTTTATCGCCTGATGCAAAAATCAAAGCACAGCTAATGTATGCACCCCCAGCCCAGACCGGTGAGGGGGGAGGGAGGAAGAATTTCTCCACACTGTTTAAGTATTCAGAATAGCCCAAGTATGATTTAAAGTTTTAAACTCTCCACCTTGATTTTTCGGTTTCTTCTGGTTTCTTCCAGCTTCTCTCAATACCACGTGATGATCAAGAGCGTTGGAGCGGTCTAGGCATGGTTGCTCATGCCTGTAGTCCCAGTGCTTTGGGAAGCAAGGAGTTCAGGACCAGTCCTAGCAACACAGTGGGACCCAGCCTATGCAAACAAAAATTAAAACTAGCCAGGTGTGTTGGTGTACCCTTGTAGTCCCAGCTATTCCAGAGGCTGAGGTGAGAGGATCACTTAGGCCTAGAAGGTCAAGGCTGCAATGAGCTATGATGGCGCTACTGCACTCCAGCCTGGGTGATAAGGCAAGATCTGTCCCAAAAAAAAAGAAAAAATAAATTGTTCAGGGCAACTACTTTCCTCATTGGGTCACTGCACGCATCTGCCTCAGAGGCCCTTCCTGACCCCTTCTGGTTTCTTCACCATCTTTCAGCTCACCCTCCAGCTCAGGAGTCCTGCATCACCCCACCCCACAGGCGAATGAACTCTGGCAGCAGCTGTAGGCTTGCCTATTGTTGACCTTTGTCCTTCCCTGTTCCCAATCCCACCATGACTACTTTCTTTTTCCCTCAGTGAGGCTGGAATGCCTGGATCAACCACCGCAACAAACACACATGACTCCCTGAAGCTCCCTTTCGCATTCCTTACCTCCCTTCCTTTCTTTTCTGGGAATTTTGAGTCAGGTGTTATTCTTGTACTGCACCCTGTCCCTCAGGCCTCGCCCCTCTCCCATCACCCCAGTTCAATGGGTTTCCTGTCCTCCGGTGCCCCACCCTCTGCTCAAACCTCTTTCTTTCTGACTTTGTCCCTGCGAGGTGTGGGCGCAAGGGAGGCAGATGTGTGGGCGGTAGAACCACTTGCTATGGACACACTGTGGGGGTCACAACTTTGTACACTTACATAGCTGTGTGCACCAGGGCCCTGAGTGGGGTAGCTCAGGGTAGTGAATCATGCAGGCGCGGGGTCGGGTCCTGTCTTTATTTGAAACCTTAATCGTATATTCCACGTGAATTATGTTGCATCAATTAGGGACTTTTAAAAACTTAACATTAAAGTATGATCTATTTAGTTACTAAGTTTTGGGACACTTGTGGCAAGTGTCTTGTTTGCCTCACCTAGTTCAGCTCTCTGAACACAAACATATGATTCACATCTTTCCCCCTCAGTTTTCCCTTCTGTGAAATGGGCATCATACACCCTCCAATGGCTACTCTCAGGGCTAAATGATGGGACATATCTGAAGAGGTTAGTACACTGCACTTCACAAATGCTTTGGTAATTATTGCCCCCCAAAGTGGAACCAGTGCTTCAGCCATCTGTGCTTAGCCTCGTTTTCGTCTTTCAGACCCTGTTTTGCAGTCTTCTCTCTCTCCCTCCTCCAAACACACCTCGAGGGTACTTCACCCCAAGAATCACCCCAGTGACCTAGCAACATGTCAACAGAACCAAAAGCTCTGCAGATAAAATTTCTGATATTTTTTAGCATCAGTGAAATTGTCATGCAAATGATGCATATGGCAGACCTGCAAAATCAAACCAAAGAAAGATGCTACAACTTTAAACATTGCACTTTAAAAAAAAAATCTGTGTCTTTGGAAAAAATAAACACTAACGTTAAAGTCACTTTGTTGAAAATCTGCCAAAAGTAAAGAGGTAATAGCGTTGGCTGCCAAGGGGTGGTCCTAACAGAACAACGAAAGAGATTTTGCAGTCTGGAGACAGAGGTGGAAGGCAGAGGGCTGCCAGAAGAGGGGAAAGTGAACCCTAGAACATCTATTATCTTGGGAAGAATAAAGATGATTGTGACTATCAGCTTTCAATGCAACTATCCTCCAAAACTGAAGCGAGTCCATCATGGGAAGACCTTTTTCACTGTCAGTCAGCAGAGATATTTTTAAACGAGGTCCACACATTAGATTTGTCCCTAGCCCTCAGTTTGACATCCATTGTTTCCAATTGCAGTCATGTTTCACCTAATGACAGTGATATGTTCTGAGAAATGCATCACGAGACGCTTTTGTTCTTGCATGAACATCATACAGTGCACTCGCACAAAACTAGATTGTGTAGCCTACTATACACCCAGGCTATATAGTATAGCCTATGGCTCTTACGTTACACACCTGTACAGCATGTTGCTGTGCTGAATAATGTAGGTATTTGTAACACAATGGCTCATATTTGTATATCTAAACATATCTCTGTGTAAAAGGTACAATAAAAATACCATGGGCCACCTTGTAGATGCAGTCCAGCATTGGCTGAAATGTCATTACAGTAGGCATGACTGCACTTCCCCTACTTGAAAGGAAGTTGAATCCATATGATTCTGATTCATTTACACCTAACACATCACAACATTATACTGAGATAGCTTTTGGAGAGTCAGAAAAATATCAATCCTTCTTTCATTTTCTCATGCAGCTTCCTCAATTCCCACCTTCCTCATTTTGTGGACCTGGACTCTTCTTTTGGCCAGCCATAAATCACCTTCACCTCAAAGGCTGCAGTTGAATTCTCCACTTCCAGCCCAGGATATTTCTTTGGGTTTGCAATTTGGCAAACACAAGTTCTTTCATCCCTATAAAATGGAAATCCAAACATGTCTTTTGCAGAAGCCCCCCAACTATCGACCCCCTCCTGCTACCCCCTGCCCAGCCACAGCCATCACACTGATACGAAATAAAACAAATGTGTTCAGAAATACGCCATGCTCACTTGCCCTTACCCACCCCACCAACCCCAGCACCCATTGCCAGCCAGTGACTCCCACAGTGCAAGTCAGTATATGCTGTCACTCAGGGTTTCATCACTGTTGGTTCCTGCTAGGGATCCACTGGGCCATACAATGCCTCACTTGTACTGCAGGGTCAAATGACAGCTGCCAAGAGGTTAAAAAAATTCAGCCCCAAAGCTCTTAGAGTAAGTGCAATAGCTAGGTCAAAGGTAGAGCAATGCAGGAAAACATTAAAATGGAAAATTTAATGCCTGCGATTTGTGGCAGTCAGAGCTCATCTACTCAGCAAATGTCTTATTTAAAGCTAGTTAGAGAGAGAGAGAAAGAGAGAGAAATAGTGTGTGTGTGTGTGTGTGTGTGTGTGTGTGTGTGTGTGTGTGTGTTTTAGTTATTTTTAAATCCTGTTCCCAAAGACCCATTAACATATCATGCAGATACCCTTCTAGGAATAAGTTATCAGTTTCATGGTCTAACCATTAAATTGAGAAAAACAAGTCATTTGTAAACCCAATACAATTCCTAAGTTCCCGGTTATGAAGTAATCCCTGATATCCAGGCTGAAGCTCCTGGGACAGCTCAACATAACCACGTTTTGGTGATCTGGTGATGAAAGATATATTATTGAAATCCGGGAAACCTTGGGAAAAAAATGTAGAGCAAAACTATCTAAATTGAAATGAAATGCAGATCGCTTGGCTGCCAGCAGAAGTTTCTTCCTTCCTTCCTTTCTTTTTTCGTCCCAAAAAGTCAGCCAAAATGTCTCAAGCCTTAAGACATGCACTTAAAAGATTTATGTGCAGCACTAGATGTAACACAATTGCATGGTTTCAGGGTCTGTGGCATTTTGGAGATGGATTAGAGGGGCTTGTGGAGGACAGGGACTGACACGTGACCCATCTCCTCTGCCCTCCCAGCCCTGCGGCTCTGCAGGTGCCGCTTTCAGGACTCATTTTCCCAAGCTGTCTAAGCCTGCTCAGCTCTCCCATATGACTAGAGTTACTAGAATGTTCGCCACGTATGGTGGTTGGCCCAAGCTACCTTGTCCTGAGTGGCATTTTTTATTAAATGACATCATTTGAGGACGGTTGGGGGAAAGAAACCCTATGGGAAAGTCAGATAGCTTAAGAACACAAAAGACAGCCTGTCTGGCCCAGTTGATACAGTTATTGCAGGATTTCACACTTTTAGCTCAACTCCCAAGTCCTCTGCAAGCCAGACTTACAATCACAGACTGACTGTCCCTATTCCAACTCAAACAGGAAGGTCTCCAGATTCAGGAGCGACTTCTCTCACAATCACAGCAGGTAAAAGGGACATAGACTTGTCTCTAACAGTTACCAGAGAAGACAATATTATTCATTAAGATTACCAACCAGCAATGAGATCAGTGGTTTCTCTCCCAACTGCTTCCCTTTTCTCACCTGCCAGAATTAGAATTTCAAATATTTTAGTTCTTTCTCCCTGGGCAGTCTTTCCTTCAATGCCACCTCCATTATCAACAGTTCCCCAGGTTTCAGTAATGAAACCCCGGTGTGGAGTAGATGCCTTCTGAAAGGAGATGTTATTAACAGAGAAATGTACCCTGACTGGTTCGGTGTCTACAGAAAGAAAAGTCGGATGTGATTCAGTGGCCATATTTTAAGAACACTCTGTCAATGACAGTTGGAAACATATGTTTTTTATAAATTTCTCATTCCAAAACAAAGACTGACAGTAAAGCCCAGGGCTTTGATATTTATATAAATTGTTAAGTGGTTCACTGGGGAAAGTACATTTCAATTAGCATGTCACTGCTCATCATGCAGGCTTCAGGAAAGGCGTTCTGATTAAGCTGACTGTTCAGCAATACATCAAAAATTGAGGCTTACCTAAGAGCTGTTCTCTTTAAGGCCATTGGCGTCATGTGAAGCCCAGCTGATTTTCTGGGTTTTTATTTAAGATCAAATGAGACATTCAAAATCCTACTATAAAAGGCATCAATTCGAAAAATCACTCCATTTTAGTTCAGTAAACAGGAGCCAGGCAACTGCTCGTTAGAAGGCACCAGGCTCGGTGATGTACAGAACAGACCTGAGCCAGGCCTGAGTAAGTCCTGGCTTCTGAGAGGCTATGATCTGGGATTGTTCTTGATATAAATGATGTTGGTTATCAATTTTTTTACAGCTATTTCTGGTTTTGTGTTCTTTTAGGGGAGAAGACGTGAGCTATAGTCAAAACCAAATGAAAACAAACTGCCTCTGCTTGTGGCTTTACGAAACTACAATTCTGTATGCTTGAAATAAGAGAATTTTTTTTTTCTCAGAACCTCTTCCCATTCATCTTTTTAGGCTGTGATTATGTTCATAAGCTATAGGTAAATCAACAATTCATCACTCAAAAGTCTTGCTGGTAGCTGTTACTCCTTCCTCTCTTTTATGTACTCTGCTGCCGCCCTTAGGACAACGTTATACGTTTGGGAGGTTTTCTGTTGGGTTTTGTTTTTGATGTGTCACTGTTTGCATCTCATTAGCTTATGCAGATATCCTAAAGATTGACTGTACAATTTTGTTCAACTCAATCCAGGGAAACATTCCAATCTCTCCCAGCCTGAGGAGTTCGGGAAAGACGAGGGCACCAAATTTGTTCCCCTTATCTATCCAATTTAGTAGTTGTCATTGTCAATTAGTCAAGAGATAAATAATTATCCATGCCTCGCTTGAATTTGGGAAGAAATTCTGGTTGGCAGCAACAAAGGAGACAATGGAACAATCAGTTCATAGGAGAAATGTGAGGTGAGTAGGTGGTATGGTTATAGGACACAGGGGAGGCCTACGCCCAAAATATCTCTGACTCATGTCTGAAATTCTGACACTTGTGATTCATCCCTTTGTGTTGTGCATTGCTCTCTTCCTGGATTTGTTTTAAAATATCCAAAGTCCAAGAAAGGGTAACAAAAGCAGTTTCTAATTCAACCAGTGTATGTTTATTGAGCCTGTTCTATGAATCAAGTATGACATTTCAAAAAGAAATAAGATGTGGTCATTGCCTTCAAAGAGCTCACCTAGCAAGATGCAAGAAGTTTCATCTCTTAGAAGGCACTCTCCTGATATCACCCCTCTAATTACTGCTCTCCTCCTTCCTTTTTACACACGCACATTGAGAGTTTCTTTTCTCTAACTCTGCTCCCATCCATTACATGTATTTCCCCACCTTCAGTCTCCTCCCCCAGCCAGTTCTATGAAGGGGTGCACCAGGGACTTCCTCATCACCAAATCCAAAAATAATTTTTTTCTGTCCATAGCTTATGTAATTTCTCCAGAGAGGTCAATTTTTCCAAATGTTTCTTTCTTAGAACGCGCTTCTCTTGGTTGCTCACACTAACTCCTCTTCTTACCTTTTTTTAGATGTCGGTGGACTCCAGGGTTCTGCCCTTTGGCCTCAAACCTTTATTCTATGCAAAGGTTTTCAACCGAGGGTGATGATGTACCCCAGGGACATTTTGCAATGTCTGGAGACCTTTTTTGGTGGTCAGAACTTGAAAGGGGGAATGCTACTGATATCTGGTGGGTAGAGGCCAGGGATGTTGCTAACTGTCCTGCAATGCACAGGCAAATCTCCTACAACAAAAAATGCCCCGTCCAAAATGTCAGTAGTGTCAAGAGTGAGAAATCCTATCCTATGCTATCGTTAAGTGGCATTGCTCCCATGCATGGTTTCTGTGACCACTCTTGTGCAGATATCACTCAAAGCATTGCTTTTGAAGAAGATGGAGAGAACAGAAGCTCAGAGCCACACATCCAATGGGCCATAGTTTATTCTACCTGTGGGCACCACAAGGACCAGGTAGTGAAGTGAACAGAGCAAAAGCTGATCTCATCTTTTTCTCTGACAAAGCATCTCTTAATTGATGATAGTATCCAGTCCCCTAGGTTTGAACTCTGGGAGTTTACCTCATCTCTTCCCTTCCTGATCACTGGGTCCTTCTGATTCTACCTCCTAAGAAGCTCTAAGATCACTGCCTTCATAACCACTACCTTGGTTCAGGCCCTCCTCATTATCACTTGCACTGAAAATAGACTTGTAACTAACGTTCAGTCTCCAGACTCACACCCCTACCATCCATCCCTTACATATATGCAGACTGCTTTCCTACAACCCCTGTCATTACCACCCTACATCTTCTTCACATCAAGTTAATTATCACAACAATGTCTGATGTTTATTGAGTCTTGTTCTAGGTGCTTTATATGAATTCTGTATTTATCTCACCTACAGGATGGGGCTATTATGCTCATTTTATATATGGGAAAGTCAAAATTGGGGAAAGCTCATCAACTCAGCTATGATCACATAGCTATAAGTGGCAGAGTAGAGGTTAAAGCCTACAAGTGTCAGATTCTAACACCCATAATGACCATGTACTACCCTTTCAGATATCTTCACAATGGACATATTCTTCTATAGAAGAGGAATAATTAAACATATCACATGTAGTGGAGTGCCAATTTAACATAAACTAATTTATTCTCAGGTATCAGTTGTCCTTGTTCAAACTTCTATTATAGCCCTCACTACATCTTGGTTTTTGTTTGTTTAATTCAAATCAATTGCAAAAATATATATTAAATTCATATTTAATGCATAATGAATATGTAAATATAAACATATATGCATACATATTACACTCTAAACATATTCTCTGCACTTGAAACTGAGGGCTTATCGTCAAGTCCCTACACAGTGATGTAAATGACTGGCCTGATTTTAGATCCTTTGTGTGCTGATCCAGAATTCTTAGTCTAATAAAGTGGCTCATCAGGACACCTTCATTGACTTTTCAGATTTTCCTAAAATTAATCTAGGCTTTGCACAGACAATCCCTAATTCTCAAACTTCTGATTGGTAAAACAAAAATAGTTAGAGCTGACTATAGTCACTGTCTTCAATTACTCTCCTTCTATTATATCTTGAGCCTACCCCAATCAAGCCTCCCTTCTCTCCCTCCACCATCACTACCTTATTCAACCTTATGCTTTTAATCCAGCAGTCTCCATGTTACTTGATTTAGCAGTAGCATTTGACCTTAAAGTTCAGATGCCCTAAATGGGAGAGATGCAAGATAGAGAAAACCTGCATCATATCCACTAGACCTTACAAAAGCAAGAAACAAACTTGTTGTGTTAAGCCACTGGGATTTCAGGGTATGGCAGGCAGAACAATGGCCCTCCAGAGCTGTCTATACTCTAATCGCCCAGAACATAGGACATTTCCTTACACTGCAAAAGGGACTTTGTACATGTGATTTAGGGTATGGGCTTTGAGATGGGTCATTGGCAGGAGTCCGGTTGAATCACATGATTCCTTAAAAACAGGGAACTTTTTCAACTAGATCAGAGAAATGCCATGTGAGAAGGACTCAACATGCCATTGGGGACTTTGAAGATAAACAAAGGGGGCTGCGAGCTAAGGGATGCTATGGCTGCTGGAAAGTGGGAACTGGGATCTCAGTGTACAGTCAGCCAGAAAATGGAAACCTGGCTCCTGTAACCACAGGAACCAACTTTTACAACAACCTGAAGGAGTGAGGAAACAGATTCACACTTAGGTCCTCAGGAAGTAATGCATCCCTGCCAGCACCTTGATTTGGGTCTGTAAGTCCTGTGCCGGAATTTAGACCTACAGAACTGTAAGATAATACATTTGTATTATTTTAAGACATGAAATTTGAGGTGATTTATTATGAAAAAAAGAAACGTATATACAAGGGAATTTTGTTACCACAGCCTACCCCTGCCTATACTGACTAATGTGTACATGTAAAGCACTGAAGTGTATATTAAACTCAGTAAATCTGAACTATAATAACTACTTTTTTAACTTCAAAAATTTTTTTAATTTTAATTTTTATGTATACATAATAGTTGTACATATTTATGGGGCACATGTAAATAATAATTATTTTTATTATATGATGTAACTGTTTCATGTAAGCAGACCCTCAAAAAAAAAAACTACATTGAGTCTTACTGCATAGCAACATTTTTGGATATTTCAGGATAATTCTGATGCTGATTGAGGTGGCTCTAGGCACAGAAATTCTCCCAGAAGGGCCAAACTTTCAAATTTTCAGTGGAGAAAGAGTATAGTGGCTCTCGTTACCTCATCACCATTAGAGCTGACAGGTTGGAACAGGTATCTCCCTTCCCCATATCAACAAGGTTCACCCTATGTAGTCTCCCTACAGTCTTTCTTGTAGCAAGTATCCACAGTACTAATATCCTAGGGACTTCAAATAAATAAAGTAAATAAACAATACATAGAGACTATACAAATGTCAACCTGAACTTGAAATTACTTGGGAAAGAGTTAGAATAGTCATACAAAGAATGAATATTCTCTGAAGTGTTGGGGAAATAGATACCTAGCAGTACCATTAAAAAAAAAAATCAAAAAACCAAAAGTTCCAGGGATCGCTGACAGCATAGGTCTTGATTTTCTCACTCACCTAAGGCCTCACTCTGCTTATGGAGTGAGGAAAACCTCATTCCTCAAATGAAACATCCCAAATCCTACTTTAAACTGCATCAACTCAAAATTTGACTGGAGACATTTGAATGTCTCATTTGGTAGGAAAGTAATTTTTGCCACTAAGGTCTGGTCCTCACTTGAGTGCATGGCAGGGAAGACCAAACCTGAGAAGAATTCCTGGTCCCAACCTCAGGTATTACCTTACCATGTGGTGTCCTGATAAGGAAAATCTTCTGGGCCCACATCAGGCCACCTGGATTCCAGTCCTGGCTGTCACTACATCCTGTGTTACTTTACTTTGGCAGTTCTTCTTTCTAAATCTTAATTTTTCTCAAATTTCCGTGAAATGTAAATAATATTAGTCTTTTCCCTACCAGCTGTACTAGTTATTGTGAATCTCCAGTGAAAACATCAGTGCTCGCAGCTCTATGATTCCAGGTATAAAAGGGAAAAATGCTGCAGCCAGGGTGAGGAGGAGGGCTCCAGGGACACTGGGGAAAGTCAAAGCAATGCCAGGCAAAATGAGGTGACCGTTCCTACCATAAAACTCTGGACGTGAGAGGAGTCTAAGGCTCCCCACATTTCTCCCTTCCATTTTGGTTGGCATGAGAGACAGAAATCCCATTTCTCACAATCACAGATGAAAGCTAAAAAAATTAATCCACCTGGAGGAATAAGCACAGTTATTTATTCCTGTTGAGAGGGAAGTGGTAGACAGAGGCTGCTTTCTTGAAACCAATTCTGGATAAAGCAGAAGAACTTCAAAGGGCTTATGTACCTGGGAGCAGGTGCTGTCAGCCAGAGGAGCATGAGAACGTGCACCTCTAAGACAAATACTGCTGACATCTCAGATAGAAGCCAACCCTGGAAGGCTTTCCTGGGTGAGATCAATCAGAGGGTGCCATCCACCACTGCATGGCAGGCCAGGTGAGTAGACGGGCCCTTTCTCCATCATCCAAATAGCTGCTGCCGTCCCCAGTCTGAGTCATTAAAGAGATTAACAGACATCCATTCTCAGTCCAAAATAGTCAATTAATTATCTCTGCTTCTTTGTGAAAATCTTCAAACCAGCCCTTAAGATTTCAGGCCATCACTAATAGGACCAAAGATTGTCCTCACAAGGTAAACTAGAGTACTTAGGATTCTTCCTCAAATTCATTGACAGTGACTGTCACTTTCTAGAAACATCAGCTATTTCAGGGGACAAGGTTTTGGTCTTGTCCCAGCTAGTGTTCTAAGGTTTTTAATATTACTACCATGACAATAATAAATAACCGCATGGCTTTTCAGTTTTGTTCCATGGCCATTGATTGAGAATCTATGATATGTCTAGGCTAATGTTTGGGAAAACGAGAGAGTTACAGAAAGAATAAAGCATGTAATTTCTTCCCCCTGCAGCTCTGATCTCTGGCTGGAGAAGCAGGAGTAAGTGTCCCACAGAAAAACCACAGTGACCCCTCTGGACAGTGAAGCAGCAAGATGAGATTGGGTCCAGTTTTGAACCAGTTCCTATGCTGATGTTAACAAGACATCATCTTCTGGATTGGTGTTTGTAGCTATTTCACAATGATGGGAGGAATTTTTTAAAATTTTTATCTTATCTTTGTCAGAGAAAGACTAGAAGAAAACATTATCAAAAGTTAACTAGTTTTCCCTTCGAGTGAAACGGTAAGAATGCCTTTTCTGTTTTTCCGCTTTTGTGTGTTTTCCAAGTTGTTTTAACATGTAATGGGAAAAGTAGGATACATTTTACCTGTAAAAGGACAAATAAAGGCAGTTGTCCATACAGATGCTGAGAGGCCCTAAGTTTTTTGTTTTTTTTTGAGACAGAGTTTCACTCATGTTACCCAGGCTGGAGTGCAATGGCGCGATCTCGGCTCACGGCAACCTCTGCCTCCTGGGTTCAGGCAATTCTCCTGTCTCAGCCTCCTGAGTAGCTGGGATTACAGGCACGCACCACCATGCCCAGCTAATGTTTTGTATTTTTAGTAGAGACGGGGTTTCACCATGTTGACCAGGATGGTCTCGATCTCTTGACCTCGTGATCCACCCGCCTCGGCCTCCCAAAGTGCTGGGATTACAGGCTTGAGCCACCACGCCCGGCCGAGAGGCCCAAGCTTTTAATGCAGTCAGCCAGCGTTTACTCATTGGCCATGTGTTCCTTTCCATGCAATAACTGTATGACTCTAAGTTCTGGCAGGATCTCCATCTTACCATTGATGGAGATTTGGGGGATATAGGGAGCATGCAATCCTTGTCCAGAGCCACACAGCTGGTAAGCAATGGCGATGGCAGGGAAAGCCAGGCAGGCTAGCCCTGGAAACTGCTCCTGGCCATTCTGCTCTATGAGGCTTTTTCAATAAATAGGTGAGCACACCGGGTTTTGTATGTAAATCTCTAAAAAGTCTTTCAGATATTATTTGAAACTTTTTCAAAAGGAAAAAAGAAAAGAACCCACAAAAAGAAATAGGTTCAGCTTCAACATATTCCTCAGACATTTCACCCTGGGTGTATCTAGACTATGGGAGTATGTCCTGAGCTGACACATTCCCCCCAAACGTGAAATTGTGATATAGGAGGGCTATGAACTGTGAAAGCTGGCAGGAGCCGCTGAAGCAAACAGGCTCCCCAGGAATTCAGGCACTAAAGGCAAGGTTTACAGTAAGTGATGAATGCCAACCAGTGTTCTGATTTCAGCATGGGCTTTTGTGAAATTCATACTCCAGTGTCTTAAAATGCTTCATGCATGAAATGCACATTTCCCTTATTTTATAATTAGTTTTTAAAACACATGAACCAAGGGCTTAAACACTTCCTCTGTTTTCCACAACAGCTATAAAAAGGGGGATTGAGATAGTTTAATGTGGTGAAATTTTCTCACCATACTTTCTCCCCCCATTCCTTCTTCCCAGACACAACAGGGCATTATGGAGGGGTGAGAAAGAAAAGTAAGCCTCTTTCTTCCCAGGGCTACCTTGCCTTGACATGGGCCTGTCCACCAAAGCAGAGACCAGATGAGCCTTTTAGGATGCAGATGTTAATTTCTTTCCTACCAGTGATTTCCTATTAATGGAGCCACTCTCTGATGTGATTTGAGGCAGAAGATTAACCTTTTTCTAGTTGGAAGACACTTATCACCCACCTGGGGAATGCTACCTCTGGTTCCACTGAGATGTCATTGTTGATGCCAGTGTCTGTCATGCCTGAGTCTCTTGATACTAAGATACTTACCTGAGTACCTCACCTCCCACCTTACTGTTGGCAATTCATTTCACAGCCACTATATGCAAGTGCACGTTCTAGAGAGATCTAAGTCATGAAAAAAGCCTTAGAGCTTATAGGAGAGAAAAGAGAGAGAGAGACTTTTTGACTGAGTTTTGAATTGGCTTGGGAGAAGGTGGATTGCCTATTTATGAACTAATCTCCCATTTATTAAGGAGATCTGTTCTCTGCTGAGAGAAACTGAAGGCCAGAGATGGAAGAAGGCAGGTTAGATTCCCCAGAGTGCAATGGTTTACATGCCAGACCAAGCAGAGGACTGCAGATGTAAAGATACAAGTAATCTCCTTCATAACGTAAATTGTAAATCATCCAAGTGTACAATAGAGCGAACTCGCTGGCTCAGATGGGACAGCAGCCCATTAAGGTTGCTACTTTTGTTATGTTCCACAAGATTCTCCTTCTCTTTGGAGAGCTCTCAGATGGCCCCTGCTCCACAGCACTGACCTCTGGGGAGAAGTGAGACTGCTGTCAGCATTTTGTTCCAAGGATGTGGAACTATGGCCCTTCCCACAGCATAGCAGAGCTGAAATAAACTTCATAAGCAGTAGAACTTCATAGCAGAAATTAATTCAGAGATTTAGATGGTGGCTCACAAGATGGAACTTCCTCACCTTCGTTCAAGAACCCTAACCAACTGCTAGGGTCTCCTTCTCCTCCAGCCTGTCTCATGTAGCAGCTGCTACCTAATCATTCCTCATCCTCTCACCCATGCAGTGCCATCAGGAGCGCTTGTCAACATGTCTGCCGTGCTCAAGGTTGAGACAGAACACAGCAGGAAGGGCTCAGAGGCGCTGAACATGTCATCTCCTCACTCCTGCTCTATCCCAGTGCCTGGCTGAGCCTCCACCCCTTCCTGGGAGGACATGCTTTGTAAATGAAAACTCAAACTATAGAGACCTGCCAGGTCCTAATATAAAAAAGATCATTGTGTTATAAGAAATATACAAGGAGCAAGGGGCATTTTTGTATGGGGCATTAGAGTATATTCTTCGTATTTTTCTTGGGGAGTCAGAGATGTTAGATTTCCCCAACTATCAACTTGGGGTGCAGATAACTCTCGAAATAAAAAAGTCTATGCTGAGGGAAAAAATTAACCAAGGACGAGTGCTGGAGATGAGCAATTCAAGGTGGATGCTGACAGAAGAAAGTGCTTGAGCAATGTTAGCGTTGGACTCTTTCTGGCCTTTATGCTTTTCTGTGAGTATGTTAATATTTCTTAATTACTTATGCTCTTGTCTTAATTGCTATAGTTTTATATTGTCCTGATATCTGTTTCTACAAGAACTACATCTTTGTTGTTCTTTTTCAAGTTTATCTTGATTATTTTTGGTCCTTTGATTTCCATACACATTTTAGTATCAGCTTGTCAATTTGTATTTTAAAATACCTATGAAAATGTTGATTTGGATTTCCTTGTATTTATAGATCAATTTAGGAAGATTTGACATCACTTTACATATAGAATATTTCAGTCTATGAAACATGATATGCCCCTCTAATTGTTTAGGTCTTCTCCAATTTCTCTAAGTTGTAGTAGTGTTTGCCTAAGAGGTATTGTATGTCAGTAATCCTATTTATTTCTGTGTATTTGGTGGGTTTCTATGTTATTGTACAGGGTATCTTTTAGAAATTTTATTTTCTAGTGTTTGCTGATTGTATGTCAAAATGCAATTATGTTTAAATAATGCTTTGTATCTAGCAACCTTAGTAAATTCACTCATCTTACAGTTATATAGAGATTCTCTCTTTGATTGTTATTTACAAAATCATGTCTGTAAATAATGATAATTTATTTGTTTTCTGTCTGCAGTGGGTTAAATGATGGCTATACAAAGGTGTTAAATCCTAATCTTTTGAAGTTATAAATATTATCTTATTTGGAAAAAGGCTCTTGTGGATACAATTAAGCTAATGATCTTGAACTGAGAACATTGTCCTGTATTGTTTGTGTAGGTCCTAAATGTCATCATGAGTGTCCTTATAGGAGAGTTGCACGGGAAGATAATGAACACACAGAGGAAGCATTGATATGAAGATGGAGGCAGAGATTGGCGTGATGCAGCCGTAAGCCCAGGAATGCCAGGTCAGTCATCAGAAGCTGAAGAGACAAGGAAGGGATTCTCCTCTATGCCCTCCAGAGGAAGCATGCATCTGCCGTATTTGGGGCTTCTAGTCTCCAAAACTGTAAAGAGAACAAATTTCTGTTGTTTAAGCCACCAAGTTTGCGGAAATTTGTTACAGAAGGCATAGGAAACCAACACACCATGCTATTAATGTTAAACATTGCATTTCTGGAATAAACCCAATTTGTTCATGTTGTATTATCTTTCTACATTTCTCTAGATTTGACTTGTTAATATTTTGTTGAGGATTTTTGTGTGTATGTTTATGAAAGAGATTGATTGGCCAGTGATTTTTTTTTTACAATATTCTTTGCAAGTTTATGCTGGCCTCATAATGCTAGTTCATTCATGTTGTAGTATGTATCAGTATTTTATTCTTTTTGTTGCTGAACAGTATTTTGTTGTGTGGATATGCCACATTTATTTACTCATTTCTTAGTCTTTGGACGTTTGGGGCTGCTTCCAATATTTGGCTATTATGAATAATGCTGTTATGAATATTTGTGCATAAGTTTTTATGTGGGCATATTTGTTTATTTCTCTTGAGTATGTACCTAGGAATGAAATTGCTGTGTCTTATGGTAACTGTATATTTAATTGTGTAAAGAACTACTAGACTGTATGCCAGAGCAGCTGTACCATTTTACATTCCTACCAGCAATGTACAAAGGTTCTGATTTTTCCACATCCTGTCCAACACATGTTATTATCTAACTGATTCTAGCCATCCCAGTAGCTGTGAAATAGTGTCTGATAATTTGATTAAGTAATGATGACAAACATCATTTTATGTATCTTCAGTTATATTTTAAAGCAATTAAAAATAAGAGAAAATGTGTTTTTTTATTTTCCCTCTTTTTTATGATTTCCATTGTATTTCATTTCGTTATCTAGAAACAAATTCCTTTTTAGTATCATATTTACTCTAATTATTTCTTGTAGTGAAGGTTAATTGGCAGTAAATTCTTTCAGCTTTGTTTGTCTGAATAAAAATCTTTATTTTTCTTTTTGTAAAATATTTTCACTGAATATAAAATTCTGAGTTGATGCTTGTCTTTAAAGATGTCACACCATTGTCCTCTGGTTTGCATGGTTTTGACTAAATGTCTGCTGTCATTATTTGCTGCCCTATTTGTAATGTTGCCTTTAACTTTGTCTACCTTGAAGATTTTTCATTTCAACTTTGATATTGATCAGTTTTATTCTAATCAGTGGGTGAATTCTGTGTGTGTGTGTGTGTGTGTGTGTGTGTGTGCGTGCACATACAGACTTGAAATTCTCTGAGCTGCTTGGATTTGTGGTTTGTTTTCTTCTATTAGGAGAAAACTCTCAGCAATTATCTTTTCAAAAAAAATACATATATACACATACACATATATACATATTTCGTTTATTTTCTCACTCTTTTCCTTCTGGGTCTCCAGGGACCCGTATATTGGACTATAGTTCTTAGAAGCTCTGTTTATTTTTTGTCTGTATCTTCTTTTCCCTCTTTGTCACCATTTGAATAATTTCTACTGACTTATTTTCAAGATCACTTATCTTTCCTCTTGTGTGTTCTGTCTTCAAGCCCATCACAGAAATTCTTCATTTCTGATATTTTGTGTTTGACACCTTCTTCAGTTCTTCACTTCTCTGCTGAAATTTCCCACTTATTCATGCATGTCATTCATGTTTTTCACCAGGTCCTTTTACATACATTATAATAATTATTTCAAAGTCCCCGTCTGATAGTTCCAACATTTATTTCAAAGTATATGCTTGTCTTTTGACAATGGGGTAATGTTGGTTTTTCTCTATTTTTTTCCTTGCTTGTATGTAAATCTCCTAATTTTTATTACATTCCAGACATCACATGTAAGAAGACAGCAGAGGCAAAAGCAAAACATATTTTTGCCTGGAAATAATAATGATTCTTCTTGTATCAGGCCATTAGTGTTGGGAAATGGGATTGAATGGGGGAGTTGAGTCAATCTAAATAACAATTGACCTGAATTTCTGTTTCATTGTTGCAAACTAACCACAAAGCTGAAGTTTCTCCCTTATTGTGGTACCCTTAACTTATGCTTACAATGAGATCTGGGGTATGGAAAGATTTTTCTCAATGTTCTTGGATCACCCTCAGCTTTTAGCAGTCTCTGCATATATGCACCATGCTCTTGCCTCTTCCACAGGAATATACTGCTATTGTTTGTTACTTGGTGCTAAGTGAATTGTGGGCACAGAAAGATTTCTGGTTCTTCTGGTGTCTTAGTTTCATATAGGCTATGTGCATCTGGGCCTCAGGAGCAGGCATTCAGGGCAGTCAAACTATTTATTGTATCTGTGGAGGCTTTGGACAAGAGATGATTTTCTGCCCCTTTCCAAGTGAAAGCTTACTCTCCTCTGTATGCATACAGGATCCTGGAACAAAGAGCATTTTCTACACCTCCTCTGGTGGAAGACAGCTTTTCTCTCACTATTTTTTTCAGATTTTGCTTGAACCCTAAGAGAGAACACTTCTACGCTCGTCCATTGACTTAAGTCTTTGCTTCATATGAGAAAAGGGTTCAGGGAAGTGCATGGTGTTTCATACCTGTCTCCCCACCTCACAGCACTTCCTGCACTCCTGCACTATGCAGGGAGGTCCACTGGTCAATCTTTGTTGGAAAAACCCAGTAAAGACTCATAAAAATATTGCTTGTGAGTGAATACAGCCTCTTGTGTCTGAGGGTTTTCAGTTATTCTAAATTTCACTCTAGCCCACATTGTCCTTCAAGAATTTATTACATTTTTTAGTTGTTGGCTTTCTATCTGCTTTCATGGAGGCTCTCTCTCTCTCTCTCTTTCTCTCTCTCTCTTTCATTCTCTGATGAAGTTAGAAACATTTGTGTGCCTCATCTCTTCTAGAAATTTTTTTTGTTTTTTGTAATTTAGTTCATTTGGTTGATATTAGATCTATGATGTGTTTATGGAACATTTAATTTTGTAGATTATTCAGTTTTTTTCTTATTGTTAGGTTGTAAGCTACTTTTTCTTCTAGATTCTTGTATTCTTAGAGTACACACAGACACCATGCCAGGTTCTCTTCTAGAAAAGACTGGCAAAGCCCATCCTTTTGAAGAACTAAAGAACTTATATTCTGGTAGAACAAGATAGACAATAAGTACATAGGTAAGTAAATAAACAAGTAGAAGACATATGAAGATATATAAACTCTAATCAGTGGAAAAAACTTTAAGAAAAAATGAAGCACAGTGCAATGACAGACAGGCAGTGACTATGAAATGCTACTTTCCAGTAATTATCAAGATAAGACATAAGAATTAACCAGCTATTCAATGATGTGGGAGAATATTCCAGTAACAGTAAATGGAAAGTGAAAAGTACATGAGTTAGGTGAGCTGTGGTCTTTGAATTTGCAAAGAATCAACAGAGAGCTCATACAAAGAGTTTCTCTGGATGGAACATGGAGAGTGATGGAAGCAGTGGCAAGAGACGAGCTAGGAAAAGCCAGTGAGGGACATGATGTAAAACTTTAAAACCCATATCAGGGAGTATATGAATTATATTTTAATGGTGCTGGGGCTGAATAGAGTAGTTATAGCATGTAAACATTATAACATAACGTACTATCACTTGAACAGATACAGTACTTTTAATCACCAGGGACTAAAGGAAGTTGGTTTCTTCCTATGACTAGAATCTCTAGTGGATCTTGGCAATGAACTCACATGCTACGCAGGATTTGTGAGGTGAAAAGGATGAAGGATGTTGGAGTCACCAAGTCTCACTTCAGCAGTAGAGCATCTTATCAGCTTTTTCTGTTAAAAATGCTGGTTTCTTTATTCCACACATGAAGTGCCATGCATTTTTTTTTGAAGAGGAAAAAAATATCAAAATTTATTTTGTAACCTTGAATTCAGAATTCTTAGAGATCTGGATGAATTTCAGGTCACAAGAAGATTCCCTAGCAGAATTGCAACATTTCCTGATTAACTTCACAATATGGTTCCCACAGGTTGGGGCTCAAAGTTCAATGACATGTATCAAACTTTATAATGGTAAGGTGCTTTTATCCTACCCCAACCAGAAGACTTCTACTGGAATGTGAATTTTCCAGGGGATTTTCCCTCTTTTCTGTCCTTTGAATGAGGAAAAAAGGCATTAGTATTTATAGACTTGATTTTCTAAACCTTCAAGATTCAAATGCCAAAAACATCTCATCTTTTAAATGCTGCATCCAGCATTAGGAGACACTTACCAGCTACACATAGAATTCTTAGAAAATATGAGGAACAGATTTTCAGCAAAAGCATGCTTTTGAAATATCACAAGACCGGCTATGGTGATTAAAAGCGAGAGAACTGAAAACTGATGTTCCCTTAAGAGAATATCTCATTTGTTCCCTTGTTCACTCTCTCATTTGTTCTTTCACCAAGTATTTTTTAGCATCTATTGCAAATGCTCTTGAATGTTCTGTAGAGCATACAAAAAATAAACAACACAGTCCATGCACTGGAAAAGCTCATGCAGTCTAAAACAGGAGATGAAACAGGCACAAATAGTTATAAATCTAACATGGGAGACACTTCCAAGCTACAAAAGGCTACAGAAATGAAAAGTACTTACCTTCTGGGTCACTTACTGAAGTAAAAAGGTTAATTTTGTTTTACTACGAATAGCGTAGGAATAGCTGGGACTACTTACTGCATGGATTTTTTTTTTCAGATGGAGCTTCACTCTTGGTGCCCAGGCTGGAGTGCAATAGCACAATCTTGGCTCACCACAACCTCCAGGTGGCCTCCTTCTTTAAAGGTGCCACTTATGAGAGCTCAGAGGGAAACATAGTATTAGGTGGTAATGGGACTTATGTGCTTGGGTAGTGGAGACAGTGGAAATGTGAGCTGGAAACTTGACCTGGGCCTCAGAACTCATGCTCCAGAGACAGGCTAGCTATGGAAGGCTCTCCACACTGAAGTAGTAATTAAAGTCGTGAGGCAGACGAACTCTCAGAAGGAGAGGGTATAAAATAAGAAAACCAAGAGCCAACTCTGGAGCTTTGGGAAATACTAATTCTTGCATAAAGATTGTAGCCAGGGCAGAGCCTGACCCATGTGGAAATCACATTCAGAACCCTGAAGTCATTAACACCAGCCTCACTGATTGTGCCCTGGCCCAGTGTGGACAAGCACTGCACAAAGCATTACTGCACCAGTGACTCAGCTGGATGCCCATGTGATGGCTAGACATGGATTCAAAGTTATTTAACTTGACCCCTTGTGCACAAAAAGCACTGTGTCAAAGGTGAACTGTTCATTTTTATTTAGCGTAAGGCACAACCTTCACTGTAAGGATCTCTCCTTCTTATTTTTCACACCTAGGTAACTTTATCCTCTGTCCTCTGGGGATTCACATAGGTAAATTGACAAAGCACATAAACCCAAACTGCCTGAATCAAGTTTTGGTTTCTGTTCTTTCTTCAATTATAAGTAGCGATCTCAGGAGGGCCTGGGGCTCAGAAGACAGATAGAATTTATCTAACTGCTGCCAGAATGTAATTTAAAATGAGTCCAAGAGGAAAAGAGTCTTCCCAAATATTCCCACTGTGGGACAAGGGGTGGGAGGGAGCTTGCCAAGGCCAGGCGTGAGGGGTGAGGAGCTTCGGCCTGTGAGGATGTTTCTTCTAACATCCATTCCAGAGACTTCATAAAAGTCAATAACATGATTGACTATACCTTCTGCCTTTCTTCTCTTAAAAGTGGGTTCCTTCTCCAAAAGTGACTTTATCTGTTGTATATTTAGCCCAAGCCAGGTGGGATTTTGCAGTTTACAGATCCAGCAGCATTGAGGCATGGTTGTAATGCAACTTTTCTTGCAAAGACAGGTTTAGTAAACAACATCTCACGAATGCTCCCCAGCTGCTTTGGGATGAGCCAGGACTTGAATCCAGGTTCTGTACCTTTTCCAATGCTCTGAGCAAATTAACTCAGAGCAACTTGAAGCATTTGACATAGGACAACGTGCAAATTGCAGATAGGAAAGTGGCTAAAAAAATTATCCATTTTTTTATCTAGGTCACTGATGGGGCTGGAGAGAGGAGAAGAAATTAGCAAGTTAGGAAGTATCAGAATAGCTGAGGAGGGAACAGGAGAAAGCAAGAGGGGAGGAGAAATGCCTAGACAGGTGAACAACCATGAAACAGGGCACTTGGAGGGTGATAAACCCTGAATATGTTCCACAGTAGCAGGGAACTTGTATAATCCTGATGTGAGACCGAGTGATGCTGTGGACCAGGCAAGAGGCTCCTCTCCATAGTTTAATGAGGAATGTATTAAGCCAGAGATGTTCAGAAAGAAGGAGGTGTCGACAATGAAATTTGTCACCCCTTTTTGTCTCACACCAAGATAACCGAGATGGGGAGGGAGAAAAGGGGAGAGATATCTTGATGGCTTGTTAGAAAAGAACAGAGGTCAGAAAACCTAAGAAATCAAATAAAACCTGTGATCTATACTTCCCTATGAGGCAGGGATTGCCTAAATCAGTCAAAATGAAATTCAGAGAACAAAGATATTGTAAAGGGGAAGCTTCCCTCTCCTTCCCACAAAGAGTGGGAAGTGAGAATAGGCTTTGAGACTCCTTCTGAAGGGCTGTTCTTGAAATTATGTAATGGGGCACACGCAACTCAGCAGACCAATAGGGTTGTCCACAGGCACAGCCCAGGCACCCGTTCTTGCTGTGACAAATAGGATAATCTGGACTCAAGAGAAACTAACAAGAAAAGGAGGGAGTACAGAGAAAGCAAATGTGACTAGCACCAACCCTAAAATTCCCTTCACCTCCCGTCTTCCTCCAAATCCCACCCACCCCAAATGTGACTTTCTTTGGTCCAGCAAGTGTCTTTATTCATAGATTTCAAGGAAAACTCATGCCTAAGTAGTTGGGTAAGTGAAAAGAGGACAGAGAAATGGGACAATGACCTCTCATAAATGACTGTCTTATACTATGTGCTTTATCTTTTAATTCATTAAGCCCTTATGACAGGCCTTAGATACAATATCATTTTCACTTTACCAGTGAGGAAACAGGGTCAGAGAGATTGTCACTTGCTCAAGGCCACATAGCTAGGAGTTGCAGATTCAGGATTTTAACCAGTGATCTTTCTAACAACTGTAAAACCTAAAAGGCAATTGACTGCACAGTTCCTGTAAGCCTTGGAACCCAAAAGCAAAAGAGAACTATGTGACTAGCCCTGAAACTTCAGGGTAATCAAAGATAGGCCAAGAACTTATCACTGCAGTAGATTACAAAAGGGTATTTAATGGTTTAATCCTAGGTCATTTTCTTCTCTCTACCTGACAAATTTCTGAGCCTTATTTATTTTTGCCATCTGGTATTTATTCACTCACTCATTCATTCATTCTCTTTTCTTTCACTCAACACACACTTACTGATCTCCTACCATGTGCCAGACGTTTTACAGAATTAGAAGAAACAAAATGGTAGCAGCAGCATGATGGTTAAATCTTCACAGTCCCCTCAAAAAACAAGAACAATTAGGATAGCAAAAGAAAAATCTCAGAAGAACACCAGCAAAAATCTTTTGTCTGTGACAAAACAACAGCACAGAGTCCAGAATACAAATGAGCATCGTTAGCAGCGAGAACCCTATGGGAACAGCAGCTGTGCAGAAGCAAGCACAAGATGGACAAATTTCTGATGGTCTTAAGGGCCAAGGAACCCAGGAACTACTTATGTTCATTACCCCAAAAGAAGGGGTGTTCCTCTAGAAAGGAGGGCTGACCTGACCTCTCTGAGGGCATTGATCAGAGTGGCTGGGAGGGGAATTTACAGACTTCAATTTGTGGTTAGTCAGGAGGGTTATGGAAAGGTAAGAGGTTGCAAATCAACCTGAACACTTATGCACTCAGAGGCAGAGGAGAGATTTGGAAATAGGACTGAGGAGAGATTTCTGGGAATAGAGCACAATGAAACTGGGATAAATAGAAGAGAAAACTGAGATACTGCTGGGGAGGGGCCAGAATTCAAAAATCAGGTGAGCAAGCAAAGCATTAGGGGAAAGAATTTAAGGAGGTCTTCATTCTTGACATCATTCAAGGATAGTTAGCACTGCATGGTTCTGGAGTGAATGCCTGCCTCAATTTGGTGTCCTAGGTTCCTCACTTGCCTCATCCTTCTCCTGCTGTTGGGGAGGGAAGAAGAAGAAGCAGACCTCAGAAGATACTGGAGAGGTAATTTTACTAAGAGGCCACATTTTGATTAGGGTGGCTAGGAGCCATGAAGGTAGGAAAGCTATCCTTCTTCACACTCTTTACAGAAAACTTTCCAAAGCACAGAAAACTCACCTCACTTAAACATGAACAGCAGGAATACATTGAATTCAGAAATCATATAAAAACATTGTAAAAATGAAAGAGGATAACAATGGTAAGCCGAATAGCATCCTTAGAGAAAATAAAAACATGTCAGAAAAATATGGCCACCAACAGAGAAGAGCTATAAATTAATTAAGCTAAAGGAAATTAAGGGAATGGCAGAAACTATGGAAGAAGGATGTAAATCAGCCATGAAAATGTTACTTTTCTCTGTCTAACAAAACCTATTCATATATTTTGAAAAAAAACATGCTAAGCAGAAGGAAGATATTTAAAAGATTTGAGGAAGCTTAAGAAAGAATTAGAAATTAAAAAAATACTTTTCAAAAATAAATGCTAGATCAGAAGGAGCACAAAATAGAATAAACACCACAAAAGTACCATACAAGATTAGGAATATAGGAAAAATGTTAAATAAACACAATGGAAAATATTTTTAAAAGAAGGATTTGAAAGTAATTAACGGCAAAGAAGACTCAATAGATGTATAATAGTAATCCTCAAAGAAGACCCCAAAATGATAAAACAGAACAAACACTTAAAGCCATAATCTAAGAAACATTTCCTGAGACAAAATCATCTTGAATTTACATACTGAAAGATCACATTTGTACATGGGAAAACTAATCCAGAAGAATCTATACCAAAATCTCTTCCACTAAATCTACTGAAATTATGAGGACAAAACTTCCAGGCAGGCAGGAAAAAAGGCTGTCACTTAAAAAGCAGCATGGCCGGCCGGGCGCGGTGGCTCAAGCCTGTAATCCCAGCACTGTGGGAGGCCGAGGCGGGTGGATCACAAGGCCAAGAGATCGAGACCATCCTGGTCCACATGGTGAAACCCCGTCTCTACTAAAAATACGAAAAATTAGCTGGGCATGGTGGCGCGTGCCTATAATCCCAGCAACTCAGGAGGCTGGGGCAGGAGAATTGCCTGAACCCAGGAGGCGGAGGTTGCGGTGAGCCGAGATCGCGTCATTGCACTCCAGCCTGGGTAACAAGAGCGAAACTCCGTCTCAAAAAAAAAGAAGGCTTGCATATGGTCTTTTAAGCCTGTTTCTGTCTTTGAGATTTAAAAAAATAGTATGTTTATTGACATCTTTCAACTTTATCTCCTTATTGTACACAANAAAAAAAAAAAAAAAAAAAAAAGCAGCATGGCCATATAGTTTATTAGGTAGGCTGGGACAGTTGTGAAATAAATGGGGAACCATCAGTAATTACTCTTGGACAAAATATGCAAACCAGAACGAAGTGGAACTTGTAGTCACTCTATACGGAAAAGAAAATCAGATTGCCATCAGTCTTTTCAACAACAACATTTTAGAATAGAAAACAGGAAAATAACAATTAACATAATCTAGGAAATAGAATGTGAGCAGCCAAAGATTGTATATCCAAACAAAGCAATCTTCAAGTATAAATGACATGAATAGTTATTACCTATAATTACTTAGGAAAAAAATTGTTCTCAGAAAGCCAAAAATAATTGGAACAATTATTGGCATGAGGACTCATGATAAGCATGGCTATTACAACCACAGAATAATAAAGATAAAAGTAACATAATGTATGTAATTGTTACAATCTATTTTAACAATATAGTTATAACACAAATATCAAAAATAGTTGGAGTAGGGAGAAGCATACATAAAGTTAAATAAGCTTGCTGATTATCTTGTTGATGTCAAGTAGTAGTAGAATATTTGCTGGGGTGGCTGGGTGCAGTGACTTATGCCTATAATCCCAGCACCTTGGGAGCCTGAGGCAGAAGAATCACTAGAGGCCAGGATTTTGATCGTTTGGACAATGTAGTGAGATCCTATTTCTATGCACACAAAAATACTTAGCAAGGAGTGGTGGCACACAACTGTAGTCCTAGCTACTTGGGAAGCTGAAGTGGCAGGGTTGCTTGAGCCCAGGAGTTTGAGGCTGCTGTGAGCTATGATGGTGCCATTGCACCCCAACTTGAACAACAGAGTCAGATTCTGTGTCAAAAAAATAAAAAAAATTGCTGGGGTGGGGAAAAAAGGGAAAAAAGAGAGAATAAGATACAAGCTATTACTGGGTCATTTCAATGTTGTTCATAATAAGAAACAAATAAACGGTATCTAATAAAAGGAAATTAAATATATGAAGATATTTGTTAAAATATAATGAGTAAAACAACAATAAAAAAATAAGGCTTTTCAAGTAGGAAGAGAAATGTGAAAGAGAAAAAGAAACCAAATAGACCACATAGTATAAAATATGCACATACATACACGTGTATAAAATGGCAGCACTGAGAAAAAACTTACCATTGTTATTAATAATCACAATGAGTTTAGCTTATCTACTAAAAGAAAAAGATTTTCAAATTTACTAGCAGAAAAATTTTATGCTGTATACAAAAAACTCATTTAAAACAAAAAGATTTTTGAAAGGTTAAAAATAAAAGAATGAGTAGACACATCAGGAAAGTGAAAACATAAAAAAGTCAATGCAACAAGATTAAATAAGATGTAAATAAGTCAAGAAGTATTTTGTTAAATTACATTTTATAATGCTAATTGATATAATTCACAATAAAGACATAAGTAAAATGAAGAAAAAGAGAAAAAAACAAAAAAGATATAATTAATATCTATGCATCCAATGAAACAACAACTTGCATAAAACAGAAACCATAGGAGAAACAAGGAGAAATAGACAGAAATATACTATTCATAGATAACTTTATTCTATTTCTCACAGTTCAAATAAAAAAAAATAGTAAAGATGAAGACCTAACTAACACACTAAGTAATGTACGTCTTTTGGCATACATCAAATTCTGAATTCCAGTAACAGAAAATAAGCCTTATATGCACATGAAAATTGTTTTAATTTAAAAAGGGAGGAGTTATTTGCTGACTCATGCACCTGAGAGATTTAGGGGTTAATCTGCTTTGGGCACATTAAATCCAGGTGCCTAAACAACATTAAGATTTTTTTTTCTTTACCATTTGGCCTAGCTTTGCTCCATTTGGGCTTGATTCTCAGGTAAGCTTTTCCCACGAGGTGGTAAACATGCCCACCAGAAGCCCTTGCTTGCATTGCACAAATAAAGAGACCATGACTCTTCCATCCTCAAATATCCTTATCAGTCTCTGAAAACTGATAGGTCATTTGTTCATGTACATGTCACAGCCCAATCACTGTAGATGAGGTACTCTGGTTGTTAAACCTGCGTCACTTGCCAATATCAAAAACAAGATCAATCCATGTGATTGAAAGCCTACCTAGCACCAAGTAAACTAGCAGAACAGGCCCCTAAAAGGAAAACAGGTGCACAAGCAAAGAAACAGGTGGACAAGTAAAGAAAGATTAGACAAGCAAAAATAAGAGATGTTGGCCTTACTTATAATTCAATGTGATAAATATTATAAGGAAACAGAATGCAGGGGTGGAGCTCATGAAGGACTGATCAGCTCTATTCTGGAGAGGTCTAAGAAAGGTTTAACATAGAAGATTAGCGATCTGGGTTTTGAAAGGTAAGTTTAAGTTCTCTAATCACATGAGGGACGGACATTATAAATGAAAGGAATAGCATGTGCCAATTTATCTATGAAACTATGAAAGAGAATGATACACTTGGGGAGTTCTGAGTAGTTGTTCAGTATCTCTAGCGGGGAAGGAGAAGTTGAAGGAATCGTGAAACATGGAAATGAGATATCGGTAGACTTAAGACCTTGAAGGTCTTTATATATTATTGTGCTGGTCACTTTTCTCTTTGCCTTCAGTTCTATTTCCACCCTTTTCCTGCTCTTCAGAGAACTACAGAGTAAGATTCTTTGTCAGCTGGCTTCCTAGGAAGTTTGAACAATGAAAGACTCAGAAAGAAAACTGGAGGGTGAAAGCAGGACAGAAGCCAGGGTACTGCTTTGCCTTGGGGGACCTCTCTGGAGGCAGCTACATCATCTTTTTTGTGACTGAAGCTCCTAATAGACCCCCTACCTCAATGATGACAGCTCCCACCTCCTCCTCATTAATGTCTGCATTGCCTTATCATCTTTCATTAGTTACATAACCAGTTTCCTCTAGTAAATTCCACTTATTTAAAATATCTAGAATAGTTTATTTTTCACTGGACTATGACCAATATAGTAACATTATAGAATTTGGACTTTGTCCTGTGTGCAATGAGAAGAATCTTATGCAGGAGAGCACTATGTCAGATTTGTGCTTTAGAGAAACCCCGCAGACAACAATTGGGGAGAAATTAGAAGAAAGAAGGTGAGTCAGAAGGCAAATGTTATATAAGAGGGGAATGATGAATGTCGGAACTAGAGCAGTGATTGAGAGGATGTTTTGCATTAGTAATGTACATAGGAGGAGTCATTGTCAAGTGCTAATGACTAATTGGATAAGAGAGTGTTTGCACATAAGCATCAGCGATTTCAATATGCATCCGTGGAGTCTTTGTGAGAATAGCACATTTTCTCCCTCATCCCCAGTGTTTTCATCCATATCATACCCCATAATCAAATGATATGAGTCTAGGCTCACTTGAAGAGCAGTATGGGAATGCAATAAATAGGAAGGTCTTAGAGCCTGCCAAGGGAGGAGTTCATTCCTTATTAATACATTCTTTGATGTAACATGAACAAAGAGAAGAACCAAGATAAAGAAACTGAGAGAGTAGTTACAGGTATAGCGAAAGGAACCACTGACTCATTGGAATACCATTGAGTAGTCCTGTGTAGGAAGAGGGCATAATCATAAAGGAAATGAATCAAGCAATTCGGTTTTATATCGGTCATCAGTCCTAGCTAATCTGACCCTTCCAGATATTAATTTACTATCACTATGACTTATTTTCTCCCCATGGATATAAAGACATCAGAATATTTATTGAATGCTCTTTGCAATCCACAATTATATCTTAGAGAGACCAGCTCCTTGTGGTAGGATAATGTGGTTGGTTCCTTGATGTCTACATCAGAAGATTTAGGTTCATGCACAAGGCAGTGGCTCTGTCTCAGCCTAGCACATCCATATATCAGGCAGGAAAGGTAAGGTATGACAGTCCAAAAATGTTCTTGTTTCCAACCTGTTCTCCCTCTGTTCACATTTTTGCTCAATGCTAAACTGATGACTCATTTATCAGATTGAAGTGTACTGCCAATCTGTTGGTGTTCCCAGACTCTAACTTTCCCTAGTGGGCCCATCCTTCTAGCTTTGGATTGTCTCAGAGGAGACACTCAGGTTTCTCTTCTGCAAATAATAATTTAAACACCCCTATCCTGATATGTCTGTTCCTATGCAACAAACTAACACCAAACTTAGAGGTGTAAACAACTGTTTTATTATTTCTTAAGATTTTGTGGGTCAGGAATTCAAGCAGAGCTCAGCTGAGTGATCCTTCTATTCTACATGATAGGAATGGAGTTCTTTTGGTGGTGGTATTCAGCTGGAGCATAATTTGGGTCTGGCAGATCCAAGATGATTTCACTTACATGCTGATGCAAGTGGAGGAGATGATGGCTGGGATTAGCTGCTGAACACTACACCTAGATGTGGCCTCATCATTTTGGTAGTCTCTATGATCCAGTGGCATCATAGTTACATGGTGGCTTGCGGCTCCAAATGGAATGTGACAGAAGCTATGTGGGCATGTGTATCCAGGCACAGAGCACTTCTGCAGGACTCTATAGGTTAAAGTAGTCATAAACCCACCCTGATTCAAGGAGAGCAGATATAGACCCCAACTCTTGAAAGAAGGAGTGTCAAAGAATTGGAGGTCATGTATTGAAACCACACTCCCTGTGTTAGTTCTTTCTTACACTGCTATAAAGATGTACCTCAGACTGGGTAAATTATTAAGAAAGGCTGTTTAATCAGCTCACAGCCCTGTAGGCTGGGAGGGAAGGCCTCAGGAAACTTACAATCGTGGTGGAAGGCAAAGGGGAAGTAGGCACAGTCTTCACATGGCCACAGCAAGAGAAAGGAGGGGGAGGTGCCACACATTTTCAAACAACTAGATTCTGTGAGAACTCTATCATGAGACACAAGGGTGAAGCCTGCTCCCATGATTCACACCTCCTACCAGATCCCTCCTCCAACACTGGGAATTACAACCTGACATGAGATTTGGATGAGGACACAGAGCTGAACCGTATCACTCCCTTTATAAGTTCCCTATTTAAATTCAGTTCTAGAAATAACTACTTTACACATGTGCCAAATATACCTTGCAGTGTGGCAATTTGAGTTTAGTAAAATATAGTTACACAATCTTAAACAGTTTTCTTCACCTACCAGGATTCTCAGACCCTTTAAAAAGCCTGGAGAAAGGCAATAGCAAATCAAACCCAAAATTAGTAAAAGGAAAGAAATAATAAAGTTCAGAGCAGAAATAAATGAAATTGAAATTAAAAAAATACAAAAGATCGATTAAACAAAAAGTTTTTTTTTTCTGAAAAGTTAAATGAAATTGACAAATTTTTAGTTAGAATGACTAAGAAAACAGCGAGAAGACTCAAATAAATAAAATCAGAAATGAAAAAGGTGACATTAAAACTGATACTTTCAAAATTCAAAGGATCATTAGTGGCTACTTTGAGCAACTTTATGCCAATAAATGGGAAATGGACAAATTCCTAGATACATACAACCTACCAACATTGAAACAGGAGGAAATCCAAAACCTAAATTAACAAGTGAGAGCGAGTAACAAGATTGAAGCTGTAAATAAAAAGTCTCCCAGCAAAGAAAAGCCCAAGACCTGACGCTTTCACTGCTGAATTTTACAAAACATTTGAAGAAAAACTGATACCTATTCTACACATACTATTTCAAAATATCGAGGAGGGAATACTTCCAAACTCATTTTACAAGGCCAGTATTACCCTGATACCAACAAAACCTGACAAAAACACATGAAAGAAAGAAAGAGAGAGAGAGAGAGAGAGAGAGAGAGAAGGAAAGAAAGAAAGAAAGAAAGAAAGAAAGAAAGAAAGAAAGAAAGAAAGAAAGAAAGAAAGAAAGAAAAGAAAGAAAGAAAGAAAGAGGGAAAGAAAGAAAGAGAAGGAAGGAAAGAGAGAAAGAGAAGGAAAGAAAGAAAGAATAAAGAAAAAGAGAAAGAAAAGAAAGAAAGAAAGAAGGAAAGAAAGAAAAAGAAAGAAAGAAAGAAAGAAAGAGAAAGAAAGAAAGAAAAGAAAGAAAGAAAGAAAGAAAGAAAGAAAGAAAGAAAGAAAGAAAGAAAGAAAGAAAGAAAGAAGGAAGGAAGGAAGGAAGAAGGTACAGGTCAATGTATGTGATACATATTAATGCAAAAATCCTCAACAAAATAGTAACAAACTGAATTTGACAATACATTAGAAAGTTCATTTATCATGACCAAATGGGATTTATCCTCAGGATGCAAGGATGGCTCAACATACACAAATCAATATGTGACACAGCATCAACAGAATGAAGGACACAAGCTATACGATTATTTTAATTGATGATGAAAAAGCATTTGATAAAATGCAATATCCCTTTATCATAAAAACTCTCAGAAAACTGGAGACAGAAGGAATATATCTCAACATAATAAAAGGCCATATACGACAGACCTACTCCTAGTATCATGCTCAGTGGGAAAAAAACGAAAGCCTTTCCGCTAAGGTCTGGAACACAGCAAAGGATGCTCATTGTCACCACTGTTATTCAGCATAGTACTAGATGTCCTAGCTAGAGGAATCAAACAACAGAAAGATATTAAATGTATACAAATAGGAAAGGAAGAAGTTAAATTATTCTTGTTTGCAGATGATATGATCTTATATTTGGAAAGAACTGAAGATTCCACCAAAAAACTATTAGAGCTAAAAAACAAATTCAGTGAAGCCGCAGGATACAAAATCAAAAATTGGTAGCATGTCTATATGTCAATAGTGAACAATGTGAAGAAAATTAAAAAGTAATCCCATTTACAATATCCACATATAAGATTAACTACCTAGGCATTAACCAAAAAAGTAAGATACCTACAATGAAAACTATAAAACACAAGAAACTGAAGAGGACACCAAAAAATGAAAAAATGTTCCATGTTAATAGATTGGAAGAATTAATATTGTTAAAATGCCCATACTACCCAAAGCAATCTACAGAGTGAATGCAATCCCTATCAAAATACCAATGATATTCTTCACAGAAATAGAAAAAACAATTCTGAAATTTATATGGAACTACAAAACCCAGAACGGACAAAGCTATGCTAAGCAAAAAGAACAAAACTAGAGAAAGTACATTATCTGACTTCAAATTATACTGCAGAGCTATAGTAATCCAAACAGCATGCCACTGGCATAAAAACTGGCATAGAGCAATGGAACAAAATAGAGAATCCAGAAACAAACCCACACACCTTAGGTGCTAAGAACATACGCTGGGGAAAAGACAGTCTCTTCAATAAAAGATGCTGGGAAAAATGGATATCCCCATGCAGAAAAATGAAATTAGTCCCCTTTTTTCCTACCATATACAAAAATCAATAAAAATGGATTAAAGACTTAAATCATGAGAACACAGCCCAGGGGCTGGTGGCAAGTCGAAGAAAAAAAAAAAAAAAAGACTTAAATCTAAGACCTTAAACCATGAAACTACTGTAACACAACATTGGGTAAAGTCTCCAGGACATTGGTCTGGGCAAAAATTTCTTGAACAATACCCCACAAGCACAGACAACCAAAGCCTGTTGGACAAATGGGATCACATCAAGTTAAAAAACATTTGCACAGCAAAGAGTACAGTGAAAAAAAGTGAAGAGATAATCCACAGAACGGAAGAAAAATATTTTCAAACTACCCATCTGACAAGGGATTAATAATCAGAATATATAGGAACTCAACTCTATAGGAAAAATATAATAATTCAATCAAAAGATGGGCAAAAGATTTGAATAGACGTTTCTCCAAAGACATACAAATTGCACACAGCCACATTAAAATGTGCTCAACATTGTTGATCATCAGAGAAATGCACATAAAAACTACAATGAGGTATCATCTCACCCCAGTTAAATGGCTTTTATTGAAAAAACAGGCAATAACAAATGCTGGCAAGAATGTGGACAAAAGGGAACCCTTGTACACTGTTGGTGGGAATGTAAACTAGTACAATCACTATGGAGAAGAGTTTGAAAGTTTTGCAAAAGACTAAAAATTGAGCTACCATATGATCCAGCAATCCCACTACTGGGTATATACCCAAAAGAAAGGAAATTAGTATATCAAAGAGATATCTGCACTCCTATGTTTATTGCAGCACTGTTTACAATAGCTAAGATTAGGAAGCAACCTGTATTAGTCCATTTTCATGTTGCTGATAAAGACATACCTGAGAGTGAGCAATTTACAAATTAAAGAGGTTTATTAGACTTACAGTTCTATATAGTTGCTCAGGCCTCACAATGACGGCGCAAGGTGAAAGGCACGTCTCACATGGCAGTGGCAAGAGAGAAAATAAGAGCCAAGCAAAATGAGTTTCCCCTTATCAAATCGCCAGATCTCATGAGACTTATTCACTACCCCAAGAACAATACGGGGGAAACCTCCTCCATGAGTCAATTATCTTCTATGAGGTCCCTCCCATAATACATGGGAATTATGGGAGGACAATTCAAGATGAGATTTGGATGGGGCCACAGAGGTTATAGAACCAAACCATATCATTCTGCCCCTGACCCCTCCCAAAACTCAGGTCTTCACATTTCAAAATCAATCATGCCTTCCCAGCAGTCCCCCAAAGTCTTAACTCTTTTCAGCATTAACTCAAAAGTCTGAAGTCCAAAGTCTCATCCTGAGATGAGATTTACAAGGCTCATAGGTGGAAGGCAAGTCCCTTCCACCTATGAGCCTGGTAAATCAAAAGCAAGTTAGTTTCTTCTTAGATACAATGGGAGTACAGGCATTTTGTAAATACAGCCATTCCAAATGGGATAAACAGGCCAAAAGAAAGGGGATACAGTCTTCATGCAAGTCCAAATTTCAATAGGGCAGTCAAATCTTAAAGCTCCAAAATGATCTCCTTTGACTCCATATCTCATATCCAGGTCACACTGATACAGGATGGGTTCCCATGGTCTTAGGTAGCTGTGCACCTGTGGCTTTGCAGAATATAGCCCTCCTCCCAGCTACTTTCATGGGCTGGTGCTGAGTGTCTGTGGCTTTTCCATGTGCATGGTAAAAGCTGTCGGTTGATCCACCATTCTGGGACTGGAGGACAGTGGCCCTTTTCTCACGGCTTCATTAAGTGGTGCCCTAGTAGGGATTCTATGTGGGGACTCTGACCCCACTTTTCCCTTCTGCCCTGCCCTAGCAGAGGTTCTCCATGAGATCACCACCACCGAAGCAAACTTCTGCCTGGGCATCCAGGTGTTTCCATACGTCCCCTGAAATCTAGGCAAAGGTTCCTAAACCTCAATTCTTGACTTCTGGGCACTGGTAGACTCAGTATCACATGGAAGCTGCCAAGTCTTGAGGCTTATACCCTCCGAAGGTGTGGCCCCTCCGAAGTCTTATGTTGGCCCCTTGCAGCAATGGCTGGAGCAGCTGGGACACAAGGCACCAAGTCTCCAGGCTGCACACAGCACAGGAATTCTGGGGTTGGCCCACAAAACTACTTCTTCCTCCTAAGCCTCTGAGCCTGTGATAAGAGGGGCTGCCATTTGCCATGAAGGCCTCTGATATGCTCTGGAGATATTTTCCCCATTGTCTTGGGAATTAACATTCGGCTCCTCATTACTTATGCAAATTTGCAGAGGGCTTGAATTTTACCTCAGAAAATGGGTGTTTCTTTTCTGTTACATTGTCTGACTGCAAATTTCCTGAACTGTTATCCTCTGCTTCCCTTATAAAATTGAATGCTTTTAACAGCACCTAAGTCACCTCTTGAATGCTTGCTGCTTAGAAATTTCTTCTGCCGGATACCCTAAATCATGTCTCTCAAGTTCAAAGTTTCACAAATCTCTAGGGCAGGGGCAAGATGCTTCCACTCTCTTTGCTAAAACATAGCAAGAGTCACCTTTGCTCCAGTTCCTAACAAGTTCCTCATCTCCATCTGAGACCACTTCAGCCTGGACCAAATTGTCCATATTGCTATCAGGCTTTTGGTCAAAACAATTTAACAAGTCTCTAGAAAGTGTCAAACTTTTCCACATGTTTCTATCTTCTTCTGAGCTCTCCAAACTGTTCCAACCTCTGCCTGTTACCCAGTTTCAAAGTCACTTTCACATCTTCAGGTATCTTTCCGGCAATGTCCCACTCTACTGGTACCAATTTACTGTATTAGTCCGTTTTCACTCTGCTGATAAAGACATACCCAAGACTGGGCAATTTACAAAAGAAAGAGATTTAATTAGACTTACAGTTTCACGCGGCTTGGGAAGCCTCACAAACACGGCAGAAGACAAGGAAGAGAAAGCCACATCTTACATGGATGGCAGTAGGCAAACAGAGGAGTGCTTGTGCAGGGAGACTCCCCTTTTTATAACCGTCAGATCTCATGAGTCTTATTCACTATCATGAGAACAGGACAGGAAAGACCTGCCCCCATGATTCAATTGCCTCCCACCAGGTCCTCTCATAACACAAGGGAATTCAAGATGAGATTTGGGTGGGGACACAGCCAAACCATGTCACACCTAAGTGTTTATCAACAGATTAATGGGTAAAGAAAATGTGGTACATATACACCGTGGAGTACTATTCAACCATTAAAAAAAGAATGATATCCGGTCATTTACAACAACATGGATGAAACTGGAGAGCATGCTGTTAAGTGAAATAAGGCAGGGACACAAAGACAGACACTGCATGTTCTTACTTACTTGTGGGATCTAAAATCTTAGCAATTGAACACATGAACATAGAGAATAGAAGGATGGTTACCAGTGGCTGGGAAGGGTAGTGGGGGGATCAAGAGGAGGGAGAGATGGTTAATGGGTACAAAAATAGTTAGAAAGAAGGAATAAGACCTACTATTTTATGCACAACAGAGTGATTGTAGTCAATAATAACTGTACATCTTAAAATAACTTAGAGTGTAATTGGATTGTTTGTAACTCAGTGGATAAACAAATGCTTGAGGGGATGGATACCCCATTATCATGATATGCTTATTTCACATTGCATATCTGTGTCAAAACATCCCATGTACCCTATAAATATATACACCTATTATGTATACCCACAAAATTAAAAAGTAAATCTTGAAAATCATGGGAATCAGCTAGGTGCATTGACTCATGGCTGTAATCTCAGCTACTTGGGCAGCTAAGGTGGGAGGATCACTTGAGCCCACGAGTTTGAGGCTGCAATGTGCCATGTCACCCCATGGCAGGGTGACAGAGTGAGACTTTGTCTCAGAAAAAAAAAACAAACTTGGAAATGTCCAAGGACAGGACACAGTATGTATCACTTCCCAGGGTCTTTTGACCTTGCAACATCCTAAGACTAGTTTTCTGCATAGGACATCTTGAAAACAGGGACTTAGAGAATGAATGAAACAAGAGAAAAGGAGCAAAGTTTCTCTTTTATATTCTACGACTTGAAAGGGGCCAGATGCAAGAATACTGTGTGTGTGTGTGTGTGTGTGTGTGTGTGTGTGTGTGTGTGTGTGTGGTTGTTGTTATATTTTAAGTTCAGAATAAAGCAGACATAATTTCCTAAGATGACTTAAGCAACTGGAAGTCACCCCTAGACTGGCTGGCTGTCAGAGCACTACCATGGGTTAAAGAAGCAGATAGATGTCCCAGAGTTAAGATGGAGGTAAAAATAAGTCCCTGCATCAAGAAATATTAGTCATAAGCTGCCCAGAACTTTTTGCAGGCTTTCCATTTTTTCTGAACATCTTAATTAAAAGTTAAAGTGGCTGACAATGCTGGCTTTCTTGAGAACTGAAGGAGCATCTACAGAATGTGCAGTTTTGCAATCATTGCTGAGGGCAAAGCAACCTCATAAAACCATAAAATATTAATTATTTATTATAGGGCTATGGAAGAAGCCAAAGTATAGGGCCTCTTTCACTTTGGGGATTTGGGTTTGCAAGTTACTGGACAAAAGGGAAATAACTTTGAAATTACAGGAAATCAGAGACAGGAAATCTTAGTTTTGGTCAAAAGCCATAATGCCTTTTGGTGAACTCCATTTGATGACCCTCCGCAATAACTAGAGGGAGTGAGGGAGTCTATTAAGCTGTTTCAGGACCTGGATATATTCATCTGGAAAGATATATGGCTTCATATTACTTTCAGCATATTAAGGTGCCATTCACAAACAAGATGATCTATGGTATTCATCATTCACAACTCACTTCCATACAGATTGGGAACAGTACCCCCCAAAGATCCCACCATTCAGCCAAAATCCAGCAAAATACAAAGACCTGAAGGGTCTGGTTTTGATTTGGGAACAGGATGAGGCTGCAAAAGGCTGCCTGGATGCTGTGAGGACCTCTGGATTGGGTCCCTGATGGGTCTGGCATGGAGAATGTAGGAGGGCCTAGGGACACAGGGCTGGCAAGCATTGTGATCCCAGGCCATCAGCCCCTTTCTTTCTTCATTATCGCTATTCTGGACAGCTTTGTTCTGCTGATCCCATTCATGCCGTGGGTGGGGAAGTGAAGCAGGAAAGCAGGGATGGGGAGTCAAGCAAGGTGTTTGTCTTCCATTATTTTCTTTGCCAAATGAAGATACTTCTACATATTCCCCAATTCACCACGCGTTTACTTTCCTTCCTCCTACCAACCAGGTCTAGGGAATGATAAGATGGGTGTGTCTCAGGTGTGGGACAGCACACCCAAGGCTTTGCAGGGGGATTTTAGATGGTACGTAGGCAAGGCGTGGAATCGCATTGGATTGCACGATGAGGAAGTCCCTTTCCAGCCCTTTTTCAAACTTCTGATCTCATCAAACATGATGTCTTAGGGCTTGCTGATGGCCCAGCCCTTCCCATAAAAAAGGATCTAGCCAGGATAGAATCACATTGTTTTGTTTACATTGTATTTCTTTTGGCAGTTGTCCCTTTATGCTGCAAGTGATTCTGATTTTTCATGTAGAGTAATGATATAATGCTTCCTTATGAAATAAATTTGTTTGAAAAAGGGAATCAGGTTAAATATATAATACTTAATGCCCTTCAGATGGCATGAATGTATGGCAAAAATCAAGGCGGGAGAGCAAATGACTGAAATGAGGGAAATATAAAACTGGTATGACCCTCCAAGTTAACATTTAGGGAAACTGAAGCCGGAGAGTTTAAATAAACTGCCTACCATCACCCAGGTATATTTTTATCTCCTTCAGTTACCCATTTGTTTGCTTATTTATTTGATTGTTTTAATATGAAAAGGTCTGACACTGCTAAAGGGAGTGTTAGACCTCAGGTCTCCTGCCTCTCTGCCTGGGCTCCTCACCATCCTCAGGAGGCTCTACCACCCCTTGCACAAGGAGGTAAAGGATCTAGGAGGAAGTGGCTGCTGTTTCTATGCAGAAAGACAATATGTGTGTTATTATAGAATGCCTGTGGCAGCAAGTAGCATAATAGCCACCTAAAAGTTGCTTAAATAATATGGGATTATTATTTTGTTATCTAATAAGAACTTAGAGTTAATCAAGGATTCTAATGCAGAGAGTAAATATTGACCCAAATAAGATAATAAGCTTTAAAAACATTCTTACTAAGAACTTAAGTGAGAGATGTTCTGTTGCATCTTAGAGGTTAAGCGAAATGAAACAGGAGGAAACAGGTACTCCTCCCCACCCTCATGTCCCAGTGATTCTGCTTATTTAGATGCAGATGTGGAGTATAATACCTGGTACTGACAGGAAGCACTTCTGCAAGGGCAGGTACGGGGAGAAACTGCTAGCTGCTGCCAGACCATGGCATCTGGATAACAGGCACTGGGCAGAAGGTAATGTCTTATGTGGTTGTGGGGCTGCAGGGCTGTGGCCAGTTTGCAGTGTGGGACCTGAGACTCGCTGGCAGGTTATCAGGCAGGTAATAGAAGCTAGAAACACCTTCAGAAGGGCAATGTCCCTGGTTCTTGGTCAGGGGCACCAGCATGGTGAACTTCAAAATCAAGACCAGACCTATTAGGACCATGCCTGTCTGTCTAACCTCATTTTTTAAACCTTTAATTGCAGTATAACCTACACAAATTAAAGGGCATATATCATAAGTGTGTAGCTTTATGAATTCTGCCAAACTGAACACACCCATGTAAGCAGCACACAGATTCAAGAAACGGGATATTGGCAGCACCCTAGTCATCCCCTCATAACAGCCTTCTAGACATGAACCCTCCAAAGGGGAAGCACTACTCTGTTTTTATACCTTCTGTAGACACAGTCATGCACTGTAGCCACTCTGATTTCTTTCCTGTATACAGCGTTATGTCTGTAAGACTCCATCATCTTGTTGTGGATGGTTGGGGTCCATTCACTCTCATTGATGCATGGTTTTCCAGTGTCAACGTGCCATAATGTATATATTTCCTCTTCTATGGATAGGCATTTAGGTAGCTTCCAGTTTAAAGATACGACCAACCCTGCTGTTATGAACATTGGAGTGCATGTTTTTGGCACACAAATGTATGTTTTCCTGTGAGGTACACATCGAGGAGGACAGGGCTGAGTGTCCAGCCTCATGGTACCCTTTGTCACCCTTGCTTGCTTTGTTTCCCTGCTTGAGGCCTTCCCACAAGTGCTGTTACCTTTTCCTGGAGCACAGTTCCCCTCACTCTTCACCTGGTGAGACCTCACTTGTCCTGAGATTTGGAATGAGATGCTGCTTCCTTGGGGAATGCCTCCCAACCTGTTGTGCACACTCACCCCTTGCTGGGCTTCTGCTTTGCTGCACTCAGCACAACTCCACCTGAACAGCCATTATGTCCTTCCTTTCTTGATGCTGCCCCCCTGTGTAGACTCTAAGCTTGATAGAGGAGACATCTAGTGTTCTGCACTGGGTTTCTAGGCCCTAGCATAGTGAGTGGCACAATAGTGGACACTAAAAAATTATTCAATGCATAAGTTGGCAGCACCCAAGGCCAGCACCCATCTAACAAACCAGGGCTTCAGCTAATGGTGTACATGTAATTAATTGCTCAAAGGAAGCTTCTCGTGCCCTTGCTGTTGCCAAGCCCCATGTCGATTAGTTCCTCAAATCCTTGGCCATAAGCAGGGTTGTCGCCAGAGCCTCCGATAGAGTTGGGTAAGCAGGCAGGAGCCAAATAGCTTTTGCGTGAGGGTTATGAGGTAAGGGGGAGGTCTAGGGCTGAAGACATGGGTTGACAAGTAGTTTTAAAAGCAAGGCTTTCTTCTAAATGAGATAAGCTGAATTTGCTTTATGGAAAGTGTCTCTAACCCCTTCCTCCCACTTCTTCCTTTTCTCTTAGACACTTTCTGCTTATCACCACTATCCAGCCTGGAACAGTTGGGTCACCCACCAAGCCTGTACATAGTGTACACCAAGCCTGTACATTTTACAAAGTAATGTGAAGACATGTATCTTTCCAGATGAATATATCCATACTGGCATACCCCTACCCCAGATCATGGACATTTCATTTCTTTTTGCAATTAGGATGCTAATCTGTGAAAGGACATTCATATCTTATACCCCTTTCATGTATACAGGAATCAAATACAGTTTCAGAAGTGCCTGTCTGAATTATTATGCAACTCAACTTCATTTGTAATGCATGTCAGTGATTGGTATAAACAACAACAATAAAAACACATATATAAATACTAAATAAAATGTTTATTTGTTGGCATGTTATATCTCCCAAGGTAGTCATAGCACTCACTTCTTTGTCACAAGACTTTCCAAGGGTGCATGGGAGTTGACATCAGAAGAGGAAGAAGAAGTAGAGGAAGATTGTGATTGTGAGTGTGTGACACTAATCTCGCTAACTGCCCAACGCCTGGGAGGTAT
Organism: Cebus imitator; assembly: GCF_001604975.1. Lineage (NCBI taxonomy): Eukaryota > Metazoa > Chordata > Mammalia > Primates > Cebidae > Cebus > Cebus imitator. Next base: position 1,256,109 of record NW_016107579.1, on the reverse strand, counting down.
GGGCAGAGTGAGAGACTGGGGGTCACAGAGTTTAACCAATGAGAATGCTGTGGGCCACTTCTCCAACATTTCTTTCCAACCAGCGGTTTCCATACCATGAAGGCACCATTGTGCTATCTACATTAAGTATAAATAACCAGGTCATGGATGATGACAAGACTCTGGTCAAAGTCAGTTTGAGGTAGGGAAAACTTTTTTGTTTTATGAGAAAATATAGGTATTAGGCCAAGAAATAACATTATACATTTAGATTCCATATACATGAATAATATTTGTTAAAGTGCTAATACTTTATTATTTTTAAATTAAACATCAATCTACAAAAGGCAATAGGGAGTATAAAGGATTTTAACTTTGAGGAACAAAGAAGAGCTCAGAGCAGACTGCCAAAAGCATGTCTTTGTATTTCCAGCTCAGAAAGTCTGTGTTGATTGATTTACTAAGTCTTTTTAATAAAGTGGAATACAGGGAGACAAATTTTTCCTTCTTTCCCGTCTTGTAGGATGTGTATTCCCCTCCCACTTGGCATGAACCTGTTAAGGCATAATTTGACTGTCTCCTCTATCCTACCCATTCACTATAACAAAATAAGCAATCAAAAAAAGTTTATTTCTAAGTCATTTCAGTGGGATTTTTGAGTTACATGGATAGTTCGTTGGAAGTTCTCTTACTATCATTTCTCACTCATAAACTTTAGTAAGGAAAAAAGACTTAACCATCTTAAATTTAGGGAATTCAGTAAATGCCTCTGTCTTAGTTTGTTCTCATGCTGCTGATAAAGACACACCTGAGACTGGGAAATTTACAAAAGAAAGAGTTTTAATTAGACTTACAGTTCCACGTGGCTGGAGAAGCCTCACAATTATGACAGAAGGCAAGGAGGAGCAAGTCACATCTTACATGGATGGCAGCAGGCAAAGAGAGAGAGAGAGCTTGTGCAGAGAAACTCCCATTTTTAAAGCCATCACCCCTCGTGAGACCCATTTACCATTGTGAGAACAACATGGAAAACACCTGCCCTTATGATTCAATCATCTCCCACTAGGTTCCTCCACAACATGTAGGAATTATGGAAACTACAAGATAAGATTTGGTTGGGGACACAGAGCCAAATCCTATCAGACTCACAGAAGGAAAAAAAATCATACATCAACAAAGAGGAAAATTTTGGCTCATCAAAATGGGAAGTTTCTTTTTATTGATGAATAGATCTGAGCAATTAGCACAGAATTTGACACATGGTGGATACTCAATGACAGATTCCTTCTCATCTTTTATTAACTAACGCTTAATGTAGTCACTCATTCACTCATTCCTTCATTCATTTCTTGGTTTGTTCTTCCACTTGCTATTCATTGGGTTCTTAGTGCCTATGAGTTGCTGTGTCAGGAACTGAAGATAAAACGAATTTGAGCTTTTGTCCCCAGGTTGCTCACAATTCATATTTTCTTCTCTTGATAATTGTGATTTTTGCTTTACATAATTTTTCTCCTTGAAGTAATCAAATGGAGTTAAGCTTTTCTGAATTGGTAATGGGTTCATCCAGCTCCTGGTTTGAGCCTTGTCTGTAAATATATCATGAATCTTTTTCCATAACGCCAACGTGTCTTGGAATGTGGTCACACTCACATCTCAAAATCAAAGGAATGCACATGAAATTAAACATGGGAAAGTAACTATAAACAGCTAAAAAGGCACCAATGAATGAGTGTACCAGCCATGGAAAGGTGAGAAGAAGAGTCATTCCACAGATAGCTGTTGATCTCTTACTACACACCAATCTATTGTAGCTCTCGGGCAATTAGCAGTAGACACAACAGATAATTTCTATTGTCATGGGTTTAACATCTGGAACAACCCTTGAGTACATCCTATTTCCCTGGATATTTGCTCATAATTTCAACTGTGTTCATTGACAACCTCTCTGAGGTTCAACTAGGTGTAACAACTTGCCTGAAATCTCACAGCTGAAAGGCAGCAGAGCTAGAATCAGCATCCAAAACAATACTCTGTCCACTTGACCCTGAAGTCTCCCACATCACAGATTTGATTTCACAACTGTCCTGGGAAGTTAAGATGGTCCAGGTCTATTCTCCCTCCACATCACAGATTTGATTTCACAACTGTCCTGGGAAGTTAAGATGGTCCAGGTCTATTCTCCCTCCACCTCCTGCCTTTGGAAATTTTGTTAGCCAAGGAGGTCTAATACCTACTTGAAGCCAGGGCAGGACCACATAGTAACTACTCTAGGTGTCCTTTGGCTCTAAGAGATATCATTTGTGAATATATCTTAACATTCTCTAAAGACCTTTCCTGGAAAGGAGGGTAGGGATGTCCCCTTACCCTAATTGTTGAACTATCCCTTTATCATAAACATGGCTAGGAGGATTAACAGCTACTGAAGTTATCCCTGATAGTCTGCTCTCTAATATATCACATCTATGCCACGACTTTAAACTCTCCATGTCTGTGCACTTCCCCCAGTCTGGAACACTCACCTACCCCATTCATTGTCCTGACTTTTGTATCTATTTAAATACAGCAGTTCTTCGGGGCCAGGCAATGGTCTCTCTACACAAAGCCTTCCACAATCACCTTCTTCATCTGTCTACCAGAACCCTTTGCTTGGATCCCCTTCCCCAATTTCATTCTGTTTTGAAGCCCACCAAGGCTGGCTTTTTGTTGGTCTCCCCAACTTGATTGAGAGGTGCAGAGGGCAAGGATGTGTTCCACTTGTCTTTCTTTTCTCAGGAACTAGCCTTGGGTTTGGCACAGATTGGTTACTAAACATATATTTATTGAATGATGATTATATGAATCAATGAAGGAAGGAGTAAAAAAGGAATGGGTAATTAAATAAGTAAATAAATGACTGAAGGAGTGAATGAGGAGTGAGGAAATGGAAGCCAAGAGGAGGTCCTGGGATAATGATCTATGTTAATCCCACTAGTATGGGAAAGAAGGTGATTTTGTGGCCTAGCTATGAGTGGTACCTTTTTTCTTTTTCCTTGTTCTTCTTGTAGTACACTTTTTTAGTACAATCAAGTGGTGGGACCTCTCTGGCTTGAACTGTGGCAGTGGGGAAGGTACGCAGATTCTCACCTAGGTCAGAAAGTGTTGTGCAGGCCAAAAGTATGGCCCAAAATACTTTATATCCTCCATGACACCAAGTTGGACATATATTAAATTATTAAAATTTAGAAACAGTAAGACTGTCTGGACCTGAAGGCAAGAAGAAACACACTTACTGAGTCCATGGACTGAGCTATTGCAGATACACAGTTCCTTATGCACAACTGCAACACTGAAAACCCAAAAAATCAAGTTTTACCACAACTCACTCTTCATTGGTTTCACTTAGTGGAAACCGTTTTAGGTTTTGCTGCAGGGATGTTTCCATGTTTAATTGAGGGTGATGTCCAAACCCTGCTAAGGTTGTTACTTAATATGAAAAATATAGACCATGTTACTTTTCTAAAATCCATAAATGATTTCTGAAATGCATCAAGCCATAGGATTTCAGACAAGGAACTGTGAGCCTGTCCTATACCCAGGAGCCAAGTTATCAAAGTACAGTGGATGTCCAAAGTTTGCATATTCCAAACAGAATGTATTAAAAATCTAGAACCATTTCAAGAGGAAGAAATCAAGAGAGAGAAAGTAGGAACACAGAAGCTTCAAAACCAGACAGTACTCACCTCCCATGGACCAGATCCTATCCCAGGAACGTTGGTATTTATGATTTCTCCAGACCACTAACAAGAAATGGCTTCCCTCACACCCTGCCTTCCAGGGACCTCATGTAACCAGCATCATCACCACTATTTCTGGCTTGCCTGCCTTCAAATGTTTATTGTTAATTATATTGACAAAAGTTGTGTGCTGAGGAGGCTTTGAGTGTGTGTTGTAACTTAAGTGTATATGCCCAGTGCCTAGCTCAGGGCTTGACATAGAAGAAATACTCAATAAATGGGCCCAACAAGTCTTTAATGAGCATGTTCAATATGTTACTCTTTGTGATGTGCTTTTATATGCATTGTCTCATTTAAAATGACCCAGTGAGTCAGGCAAGTGGAATGCATCTCAGGGAGGTTAAGGCACTTGCTCAAAATCATAAACAGTTCTGCTGGGACTTGCACCAAAGTTGTCTGTTTAAAAATCTTATTATCTGTCTTTGGCATCAGTGTGCCTCCCTTCTGTGCAGTCTGAACCCTCAGAATTAAAGATGAGAATTAAAAATACCATGTCATGGGAAAGTCTGGCCATTAGAAAAGCAACTGATGAGCTACAAGCTCATGGAATGTCAGCAGGGCCATCTGTAGGTGATGCCCTCTATTCTCTCCATCCTCTTGTGAGGTTAATCCATTAAAAAGTCCAGCCCTGCCAGGAGAAGTGGGTACCATGGATGTAAAGATGGGACCAGAGCCCTTTTCAGAGCTCCCCAGGTCCCAGGACTGCTGTCTTCCTTGCCTGCCTGTGTCTGGAGCTGACCTGAGGCCCATGAAGAAATGCAGTCTTCTGAAGGTAAAGCTTGCTACTGAGATAGACACTGGGCCAGCAGCCAGCTCAAGTCATGAGAAGCTGAGCTCTCTGTAAGAACCTATAAATGTCTGCAGCAGATAGACCTGCCCAAGGTGAGGGCTCGACTTTCCCCTGTGCGAACAAGTCAGTTAGGGAGAGGTACTAGCCCTGCATGAGGTCATCCTGACCCTCCTCTAAGGGAAAGGTGATTCAGCCTACGACTCTCCTCCGAGGGAAAGATGATTCAGCCTATGTCCTTGTCTTCCTCCACAGCCTTGGCCTGACCTCTGGAAAACAGGTACCAGGTCAAAAGGGAGTGAAGCATGAGAGTGGGGTGGGGCCCAGCATCGGGATCCTGCACATGTCTCAGTAGTGAGTGGGGTCTGAGGAGCCACCCTCCCCCGTGACCTTCCACACTAGGGAGGGGAGCATGTCTTGCATGTTTAATATGTCTCCATTTTCCGGCAACCTTACATGGATATTACCTTCACTCTGAGCAGCTCACAAGTTGGCCAGAACGATGCCGTGTAAACTCCAGACCAGCCTCTAATTCCCTGATGGCAGCACCAGAGAAACAAGAGGCCACAATTGCATCTCTGATTCCCAGCCTGGCTTTGACCCTCAGGACACACTTCATGGGATGGTCATCTTTCCCCTCTGCTAATGGACTCCTAGACATCTCTTTATTCCTGAACTCTTAACTGTGTTTGCCTGCTGGTGCCCTGCTGACCCCAGGGTTGCGTGACTTAGAGAGGCAGCTCACATGATTTGGCAATAGGAATTGCCTGATCCCTCAGCCAGCTTGATAATGTGAAGTCCTGAGCCTCATTCTAGACTCATTAAACCAGGAAGTTGTCATGGGGGTAGGGTTCAACCAGTCGGGTTTTAACCAGCTCCCCAGCTGGACTCTGACATAGATGATGCACAGAACATTATTTGAGAAACACCTGTAGAGGCCATGTGAGTCACACCTGAGCTCAAACATTCACCCACATTAGATGACCTTGGATGAACTAATTTATAAAGAAAAGAGGTTTATTTGGCTTATGGTCTGCTGGATGTGCAGGAAGTATGGCATCAGCATCTGCTCCCAGTAGTGGCCTTATCAAACTTCCATTCTTGGAGGAAGGGAAAAGGGAGCCGGCACATCACATAGGTGGGGGAGGAAGCTGCTGGTCTCTTTTTAACAATCACATCCTGCATGAACTAAAAGAATGAGAAGTCAGTCATCACCACAAGGATGGCACTAAGCCATTCATGAGGAATCTGCCTCCAAGACCCCAAATACTTCCCATTAAGCACCACCTCCATCATTGGGTATCAGTTTTCAGCATGAGATCTGGAGGATCAAATAGCCGAACTATGTCAATGACTCTGTAATATATAGTGTTTCTGCCATTATTGGGGCCCAAGTGACTGAAGGCAAAGACAGGAATGTAGTCTCTAGGTGAACTTCCATCCCGCCTGGGGATAATACTAACAATTGCCACAGCCAAAACAGTTAGAGGTATTAGTGCTTGCTGTTGGCTGATGGCTTGACATCTCATTTCATTATCAAAACCATCTATGAGATGGGTTCTATTACCAAACAAATTTTACACAGGGCACCTTACCCAAAGGCACACATGAGTAGGAATCAGAGCCTGAACTTTAAGCCAGGTTTGCTGCTCCCTTGGCCTAAGCTGCCACTAACTACATCATTAAACAGCCTAGTTCTGCTTGCCTGCCAATGGAGGAGGCAGTGTGTTCTCACTAAATCTCAAGTTGAGCTGTCTGCTAAATCTACCCATATGCAAGAACATGCCTCCTGCTGGGCTGGCAGCCATGACCTCTAAGGCTTCAAGGGAAAGTCTGGGAGGGATAGATATTAACAAGACAATGCTTTGGAGCCCTGCTCTCACCATGGTGGGTGGCTCCAGGAAGAGAGGAAAGTCCAGAAGGTTAACCTCAGAATTCCACAGCAGGGCACAAGGATGGTCATGTCAGGCTGCTGCAAGTGCTCTGCAGAAGACAAGGGACGAGCAAGGCTGGAGCCCAGACTCTCCTCCATCAGCCACTGATACGCTTTGAGACCTTGAGTGAAGTTCCCAACCTCCTCCCATTGCCCCTGAAAATAGTTCCAATTGCACCCATGCTTCCCCACCTCATCTGGCTGCTGTGGAAATCTAATGAGATCATGTATGTGAACATACTCTTGAAATTGCAAAAGCAGCACTCTTGCAGAGTCTTAGAATGGCTATTATTTAATTTTTTATAACTCAGGGTGAATGTGGTTTGTTATTGCTGTGATTAGTCATTCTGATAATAAACCACAGCAGGGAGGAGAATGTTCTCCCACTGGCTTCTTCAGCATAATCTGTGGTGTATTTCTTAAAAAAAAAAAAAAAAAATCTACAAAGCTGTAATGCTCTAGCATGTTATGGCACAGATTTTGTTTTTTAAGTTTGAAAAAAAGTTTGGAAAAATAACACCTTGAACATTAGGTTAAGACCTGCTCCTGCTCAAAAATGATTTTCTTACACAAAAATGTCCTCTCCAAAATGGCTTTTTGTCAGGAGCAAGAAAGCAAGTGCAGCATGGGCCCAGTGGTGATTCCAATGGAATATGAAAGGCAGGCATACCCTAGCGATCAACGTCAAAGGCACCTGGAGCACCCCATATGCAGGAGGAGTCACCCACCGCCGAAATGGTGCAAGGCCATTGTCAATTTCCCTGGCATTGCCAGGAGCCTCTGGGATCTACCATAAAGCCTTAGGCCCAGGAGGGCCTGTCCTGTACCCATGGAATGAAGCCTCTGCCCACCAAGTACCCACCAGTCTCTCCTGAAGTCTCTCTACAACACTACCACCACTAGCAATTTCACACACCATTTCATGGAAGAGTTAAAACATTAGGGCACAGTGGCCTCCAAGTCCTTGGGGGAAATTACCAGGCCAGATTCAAGCCCCAGTGCTCCTTAATTTTGTTCCTTTCTCCCTTCCTACCTCTCTCTCTTCATTCTCACTTTTCATTTATCAGTCAGTTGGCTACCTTTAAAGAGAACCTACTCTAATACTAGGCATTGTGCATAGATGAGTCAGGTACTGTTCTCCCTCTCAAGCGGCGCACAGACTAGTGTGGAGACTGACATTCCAACATGTTATACCTTTCAATAGCTTCATGCTTGTCACAGCATTAAGTATAGAGCAGCAGGGAAACAGAAAGGGGCACTGAGCCAGCCAGGCCAGGCAGGGGTCTTCAACAACTCTGTGGAGTAATGTATGAAACCAGGGAAAGGAAAAACACAAGCTGTGGGTCAGACTCATTGGGATCAAGTCTCAAATCTGCCTGCTCGCTCACTGGCTATGTGACCCTGAGCCTTGGTGACCTCAGCAGTAACATGAGGGTAATGTTCATGTCATGTTGATGTGGTACAGTTCCCCATGCAGTACAGCAACACCCAAATAAGGACACCCAGAGGGCACACCTTGCATTAATGCAGATGTGAAATTCATGCAACTAAGGATCGACTCCCTGCAGCCTGCACAGGCTTGCCCCAGTTATTTCATAAACCTTGCAGTCATGCAATCCTGTATTATGTTGGAAGGTATATTTAGGACTTCACCTCTGACACCATGACCACCAGGAATCGTAGTAACAGGAGAATCATGGTAGGGATACTGCTCCTTTACCATGTTTCCCTCCACTGTTATAAACTCACATTTGGAAGTGAATGTCTTCTGTTTCTCCGGACTTCACCAATACAGTGACTGGGCAACTGTTTGCATGTTATGTCCTTGTAGTTTATAGAGCAGTTTATAGTGAACCATCAATAGTCCCACACTTAATACAAAATAAAAGATCTAACAGGACTTTTTAAAATTCTGGTGAATGTGGGGATAAATGAACATCCTCATGTACTGCTGGTGGGATAAGGTTTGGTGTAAACTCTCTGGAGAGCAATTTGTCAATGTATGTTAAAAATCATATAATGTTTATGTCTTAATCCAGTGACACTACTTGTAAGACCTTACCGTAATATTCATTTATGTGCACAAAGACTTATCTTCAATTATGCTTATTGTATGATCCTTAATAATAGCAAAAAATTGGAAAAAACATAAATACACAGTAATAAAGTTTCATTGAATACATTATGAGACAATCAAAACATGAAATATACTTACAACCATTAAAAATTACCTTTTAGGGGAATATGTAATGACACAAAATATGTTTATAATATATTCCTGAATGAAAAACAGTTCAAAAACAGTTTCTGCAGTCTAATCTAAAAGTTGTAAAATTTTTTAAATGATTTAAAATGAACTAGATATATCTAGTCCAAAATATTAGCCGTGGTTATGTCCTAGTTGTGGAATTGTTAATTATTTGCATGTATGCATGTCTAAATTTTCCACATTCTCTAAAATCAATGTGTTTCTTATGCAGTTAAGAAGAAAAAAACGTAAAAGCTAAAGCTTAAAAGTCAGCAGGTTTAAATTTAAATTATTTCTTTGTAGTCATTTGTCATAGGATGAACTACTTACCATTCTGTGCCTCTTATTTTTTCTCACTATAAAAGATAGATAATAATACCTTCTCATAGAGTTGGAGGAGGGTTACATTAGATAATGTACATAAAGTGCTGTGTATGCAACATGAACTCAATCCATGTTCCACTCATTTCTGCTTATGTAAGTTCAGTGACAGGAGACATGACATACCCAACTCCCATGACTAGTTAGGTAAGGCTAATGCAGGAGATCAGACCAAAGCTTAGGCTGGAAGCTGCCCCAGGTGGAATAACAGGAGGTGAAGACAGTGAATGACAGGAGGGCTTAAACAAAGGCTAGGGAACACACCGTACGTGGCAAGCAACCTAAGGCACTGGTGCTCTGTTCCACTGCTGCTGCTTCATTGGGCAGGTCCTAAATTATGTCCAAATGTTGACCTTTCATCTTTAACACTTAAGCTGAAACTTATTTTTTAATTACTAGTTATCTGAGTAACGAATTGCTCTAAGAATTGGCTTAAAAATACAAACAGCATTTATTCTCTCATGTAATTTCAGTGGGCCAGGAATTTGAAAGTATCTTAGCCAGATGGTGATTCTGGCTTGGGATGTCTGAAGAGTCTGGAGTCAAGATACCAGCTATGAATGGGGTCATCTGAAGGCTTGACTGGGGCTGGGGGATCTCATTCCATGATGGTTCACACATACGATTGGCAAATTCGTACTGGTTGTTGAAGGCCCCAGTTCCTTGCCATGTGGACCTCTCCAAAAAGCTGCTTGAGGTTCCTCATGACATGGTATCTGCTGTTCTCCAGAGTTAATGATCAACAAGGGAGGAAGGGGGAAGCTGCAATGCCTTTTATGACTGAGCCCCAGAAGTCACATTGTCATTGCCATGAGGTTCTATTGGTTACACAGGTCAGCTCTATTCAGTGTGAAGGAGACTACACTGAGGAATGGATACGAGAGGTGGGAATCTTTGGGGGCCATCTTGGAGGCTGATTACCACAACTGCCCTTACCGTGCCCTCTGCTGGAATATTCCTCCTTCAAATGTCTGCTGGGCTCTCAGCCTCACATCCTCCAGGTCTCTGCTCAAAAGCCATCTTACCAGATGGGCTTCCCTTGAGCTCTCTCCTAAAATGGAACCCCTTCTAATGTTCTATTACTCTCCTTTTACCCTGTTTCATTTTTCCTTAGAGTATGTATAACATCTACCACGTCACATACTTATTTGTTCATAATTCATTCCCCACTCCAGTAGAATATAAGCTTTATGAAAGGCCTGTCAGCTTTCCACTGATACAGGAGATGCTTGTAAATAATTGTTAGCTGAATAAATGATACGAGCATGGCATCACCTGATACTTCTGATGCTTGTTAAATTTCTATACATACGACCCATGAACCAGTTAATAATTCCCTCCTTGGTGCCATTACCCTTGCTTGTAAATCCTTCTAGAATTGATGATGCTGACCTTCTAATCACCACCCTTTTACCTTGCATCCCTCCCAGCCCTTCCTCATGAGTCCTCCTCGCCTGCCCTTTTCCTCCTAGTGTTTGACCCTCTCAGGCCAGGCCCTGCTGTCCAGGCTTTTCCCTTCCCTGGCTGCCTCAGTGCTGGTCCTCTGACACCCACACTGTTGAGACTTCCTTGTTCTGGGTACCACCTTCTAAAGCCCTAAGAAAAAGGATGACAACTAAGACACATATATGACCCTGCTCCTTTCTCCCATATCCATAACAAGCATTGCTAAATGATCAGACCATCTCTAATTATATCTGGGCCAAAGAGCTACCGACACTTTACTGGGGACCATTCAGAGACAATTTTCTGGTCTCTGTTGCTGGGTACGCTGGCAATTCTAACATTAGACACTGTGGCAGGCAAATAATGAAGATACAGTTGACCTTGAACAACACAGAGGTGAGGGGAGCTGACCTCCCATGCAGTTGAAAATCCACATATAACACTTGACTTTCCCAAAACTTAACTACCAGTAGCCTACTGTTGACCAGAAGCCTTACAGATAACATAAACAATCTATTAACACATATTTTGTATGTTATATGTATTATACACTGTATTCTTACAAAAAAATAAGCTAGGGAAAAGAAAATGGCTAGTGTTCCATTATTGGAATGTTAAGCATGTGGGAGTTATTTATATCCTACTGCTCAAGGTCATCCCCAAGGTCTGATTGCAATAATCCAAAAAATTGCAACTTCAGGCATAAATGGGTTAAGAAAATCATAAGAAAAAAAAATATATGTGCTATTCGTAAAGTAGAAGGGGATCATTAAAAACATCTTCATCCTCATCTTCTTCACATTGAGTAGGTTGAGGAGGAGGAGGAAGAGGGATTGGTCTTGCTCAGGGGTGGCAGAAGTGAAAGAAAATCTGCATGTAAGTGGACTCTCACAGTTCAACCCAGGCTGTCCAAGGGTCAACTGTATTTGGATGTGGTAGGGGCAAATGAAACCATAGAGACCATATTTACCATACATTTATCACATGCCAAGCTTGGTCTGAAGCAATTAAAGTATATTATCTCTAACATTTATTTTTCACAATCATCTACAAGGTCATTATTCTGATTTTTTATGGAAGAGGAAATGGACTCAGAAAAGTTAACAACTTCCACAGCATCACTTCGCTAAGAATTGGAACACCAGTCTAAATTCAGGTGGTTGTATCTGGAGCCCTCTTTCTAACCATTATATGACATCATCTCAAGGTCTTCAATTACCAATTGGTTCATTGGGTCTTGGAAATTAATATCTAGTTGTTAGGCCTAAGTGAAAGTTTTCAGGAAATTTCTGTCTGAAATGGCAACCAGAGAACTCTCATTCCTGCTTAGAGACCCAACTCACTTCTTACCACCTCCATGAAGTTCTCTCCCAGTTATACCAGCACTGCTTCTGCATTATTTTACCTACCAGCCTGTATTGCAAGACCGTGTCTTCTTGGAGGGCTTCACTGCTGCATCATGACTACCTTTGGAGTAAAGTTTCATAACTTTTCTCATTTCTTCATCTTTACAGTTTAGCAAAGTACCTGGCCTGTGATAAGCCGGGTGAATAAATATTGTCTCTGCTTCCATGATACTCTTTGGCAGGCTAATTTTCAAAACTTAGCACTTCTCAAAGATTGGCTAAGTTGTACTCATTTATTGAGTGGATAGTTACGGTCTTAAGTAGGCTCTGTTTTTATATCAAAATGGAAACACTGAGAAAATAGTGGCTTTCTGGAAATGCAGCACTGAAATTTTCTCCAGGAGTTTTAGCTCGAGAAACAAGTGTGAACATTCAAGTTCTGTCCTGGTAAGGTAATGAGATGCTGTGTTTAAATACAACTCATGATTGCATCCCCAAGCAGAGTTTGTCTAGCTTCTGAGTTCCTGCTCTTCTAACTGCTTTGCTAAAAGGAGGTTTAGAGAGGCTCTCTTTGGGAGGTAACAAAACCTTGCTAAAGGTAACAAGGTAAACCAGCAAGTGGCAAGAAATTGGTGTTAATTTCCACCAGCCCTTTTGAACCACAGGGCTCTGAGGGGTTCAGAAATGCTCACAGACTTGCCAGGAGAGTTGGTCAGACACAATAATGCAATGGGAAATCTGTAAAGGGTGAGAGTTACATTCTTTTTAAAAGTGGGAAAGGCTTTCAGACTTTCTGAAAGACAGTAGACTTAAAACATAGATGAATATGGGATTAGTGCCAAGCTGCCCAGGCTAGGCCATCAGGAGACATAATATGGGGTCTTGTAAGTTGGCACCTATGTGGAATAAAAAATGCTGTGGCCTAGAAGACAAATGATGTGACCTTTCCTACGGCTCTTCCCATCTCAAGACCTTGGTTTATTTGTTGTAAAGGGAAAAGACCAGAGCATGTGATCTCCTCACCCTTTTCATCTTCAAATGTTCTAACAGATTTGAATACTGTCTGAGTGGCAATATTCAAATGAGGTGTTGGGTTGTATGTGTTAGTTTTAGGGAGAAAAGCGGAAAATATCAACTTTGTAATAAGTATTTTTTAAGAAAAACTTACATAATATGTTTTGCTTGTTATTTTAACAATAGAACTGAGAGAAAAAAAAAAAACAGTTAAATCCTAGCGAAGGCCCGTAGAATTATTTATGATGCCAGAGCTGCAATTCCAACTATAGTCCTTACCTCAGCTTGGCCCAGTGGGGTCTGCATCTCTCTGCTTTCAGATGTATATTGACTCACCTTTGTGTGTGTCCCTCACTGTACCTGGGGCAGTGCTTGACATAAAATGTGTGCTTAATAGCTGAATATTGAATTACACTGGATTGAATTGAAATCTGCTTAGAAACACTCTTTCTTATCAGATAAGCCAATGCATTTCAGATTTGCCCAAAATATCTATACTATATAAGTTGGCTCTCAATCATGAGGTGCATTTGATGGAAAAAGATGGGGGAGGGCTCTGTTATCCCAGAAATATAAGGAGAAACAGGGCATTAAGGATGCCTAGGCTGGTGGTGCCTGCCTGTAATCCCAGCTACTCAGGAGGCTGAGGCAGGAGAATTGCCTGAACCCAGGAGGCGGAGGTTGCGGTGAGCCGAGATTGCGCCATTGCACTCCAGCCTGGGTAACA